>NW_023339652.1:14545327-14579047 GCF_004916995.1 Morone saxatilis | reverse complement strand
TTATCTAACTCTCTGCAATAAATTGAATGAGTATTTCTCAGAATGTCAGACTCTTCCTTACTTTCAATATTCATGAGCGTTGAAGGGTGGCTTTACCAAAGGTATTGATGCAATAACAAAATCCCATATAAGGCCTGTTTTAGACTGATTTAAGTTGTTATCTTTGGTGTTAGGAATGCATGGCTGTTTTACCTCTTTATGTATGAGTAAAGTCATATGCACTGCTACTATTGCCTAAAGTGAATCACTCCTTTCCCCAGCCTCCCTGTGACTTCATGCAAGTCTGAAATCTTTCTGTTTTCATCGCCTCATTTGGGCATACAAATTGTCCATGCTCCTGTCACGTATGCCAGTCCAGTGTCTAACTAAGGAATGTCCCAAATCTGTTGGTTCAGACATCAGGTTGAAGGCTGAAATAATACCTGACCGGGCATTATCAATGGTTAACAACACAAGCAGCTGACTGGTTTCCTCTAATGTGTGTTGGAGCCATCCAACCTGCGCTAGATGAGACCGTACCTCTGATAAAACATGATGATGTTGAATTTCCACAGATAGTAAATGCCCCATTGTTCCCATCTGCAGGACTGAAACCAGAAATATGTTGATATACTGTACCTGAACACACCACTGAACAAACTCAGGTTTATTTTCTGTGTAATAGTGAAAGTACAAGTATTGGATAATGACTTCTTGGTGTGAGTCTGCGTCATGGGTAAAGGGTGAATGGAACTATTCAGGATAGTTCCTGTAGTTTAGTCTGGCTGAAACAATATATCCTGTTTGTTCTTAATTGTTCTATCTGTAAAGCAAAGACAAAATAGTCTCATTAAGTTGCCAATACATGACTTCAGTCAACTTTTCCAACTGTTATATTGAAATTAAAGTCATTTTTAAGACTAAAATTTGAAGCACAAGCTTATCAGTGCCATGCTAAGTACAAATTAAAGTCTATATCTAGCCATGTAGGTTCTTTAAACTGAGATAACCGTTAATGAAGGCACATTAAGGGTCAGAGTTCCCCGACCTGATTATTTCTGGCTCGGTTATATAACTGTGAGTAGCGTCAACCCTTAACATAGCTCCGTCAGTCTCTGTAGATAAGCCTCTGCAGCGATAACGCAGCTCCTCTCAGGTCCATGAATGCAGTCAGGAAGGAGAGAAAAGAGGGTTTAATTGGCTAATTTGACTGATCGTGCCCTGCAAGTAACTTGACTGAATCCAATTCTGAATAAAATCGGACTAAATGAGGCTGCGAGTGCTGCCTTCAAGGCAGCCACAGGTATAACTTAAATGTCAAGAAATGTAAAAGAATACTGAAGCTTTTGTTTGCCTTTACAGCTTCTTACTGTTTAGAGTTAAACAGTCATCTGGTTGCCTCTGATTGCTGCCACACATTGAAGGAATGTGGCTGCACCCTGTATTCAATATACTGTAAGTATTACTAATTAAGTGGGCGTCAGGGGGTGGACAGGATGACTAAGTGAGACTGGGCAAAAAGAAAATGCTTTTAACAGAATAAAAGAATAAAGCAGCCTCTTGTATTATTTTATTTAGAGTTAGAAGGGAAAAAATGTGTTTCCAGGGTTTAAAATATATTAGATAGGACATGATTGGGCAATTAGTTGACCAGAAAGTGAATCAGCCAATAATCTGATAATAAATTATTCTTTTAAATCACTCATTGAATAAAAATGCCAAATGTTACTCAGTTCCCCTAGTTTACTGTACGACCAAACAGTTCATCGATTCATTGAGAAAATTCTTACTGTGCTCTAAAAATTAAGAAATCGGTATATATAATACACCTATAGGCCTACTGTATCTTATGGACAGTCTGGTGCTGATGTGATTGGTATATTTATCTATTGGAGGAACATGTCAATTTTACACACATTTCTAGCCAATCATCTGTAATTGTGTAAACTATATTTAGGCTATACTATCAGTTTAATATCAATTTGAATATCCATCCACGTATTGTAAAGTGTATGTAACTTATATTACATGATTTAAGATTTAATTGGTACTTACTAAGTCCTAAGTAAGTACCAAATGTGAATGAGTTTTTTTATGTAAGCTCTAGCCTCATTTCTGGGCAGTAAAACAAAGAGCATGTTTTCGCCAATCTTCCACTTTTTTTCTGTGCACCTTTGAAACATCCTCTATCTTTAGCCCTTTTTTTTCAGTTTGGGAAAATAAGACGAAAGTTCCAGTATGTCATCGCTGTGTGTGATTCCTAATGGCATCACCCAGCGGCCGCTGATTGGCCGCCCCGCCCGCGAGCTGCAGAGGTGAGGAGGGGCGTGAACGCCTCTCCGGCGCTATATGTACGGCTGATCCTCTCCGGGATCAGGAGAGAACGCTCAAGCGAGGCGAGAAGCACCAGCGACAACAGAGCAGGAACAGAACACTTGGACATTACACGCAGCCCACAGGCAGCCGGTGCGCGGTGAACGGAGCGGGATCCACACGGACTCCATACACTTTATTCCAGCAGCATAGAGGAGTGGGAAGAAAAACCAAAAAGTTTGTTGAAATGCAGTCAGTGTACCAGCACCTGATCAGCCTGCTGTTTGTCTTCAGCAGCCTGCAGGTTAACCAGCTGACGGAGGGCTGTTCGTGCGCTCTGACGCACCCGCAAGACGCCTTCTGCAACTCCGACATAGGTGAGTAACGGGAGGCACAGACCCCCTTTACTGCTGTAAACGAATAGGGTGTTGGGATAAAGTGCAGCCTGTCAGTCAGCACAGAGGAGAGGAGTGATCTGCAGTCACTGTGCTGTGCGCACGGCGTTGAGTAAAGCTTGTTTTCAGCCAGATGTCTCTTCTGAGTATAAAGGAAGTTGAAATGGAGCTCTGTGGGGACAACTTTAAACCTCCACTCAAATGTTTACACCTGAACTACAACTTCTGCTACTATTCTAATGTATTGTGGCTTTCTCCAGCATGAGTCAGGTGTCTTTTTTTATTTTACTATTTATTGGACTCTTGTAATATAACAAACTTCTTTACTTTGTTTGGTCAGTGAAGGTCACAGTGATGCTTCTTAAAGTGATGGCTTTTCCCATGTTCCCTGACTTTTCATCCCCAAATGACCCAAACTGATGACGTTTTGATTTTATCGTATATTTTCTTTATATTTTCAAGCTACAGAGAGGTTTTATGTGGCTCAGAGGTGAAGTATGATCCACGGTCAGCTTGGAAGTTTTAAATCATGCTTATTTATCTGCACACTCTGGTATGTCCCTGTCAGACAGCCACCCGGCCAAAGGGTCACAAACATTGGACCCAAAGGGGGTTTGTAGCTTGTTTTACTGCCTGGTTATGCTTTCTGTGACTCCCCAGAATAATGTATACTTACTAGATCTGGCTTAGCCTGGAACGCCAGTCCAACCTGGCCTCTGTTTTTCAATAACACTCGTAAAGACTCTGGGATTATCTGATCTGCTCCTGTGGGGAGAGAATGTGTTGTTGGGTCCAGAGTTGCAGGGGGTTTGGGGGGAGGGTGTTTCAGATGGGACAGGAGGGCAGCTGATTTTTTGTGGGATAACCTGTCACTTCAAGCCACACACACATACTGTATACCCACATTTGCAGAGATAGAAGCTGATAGTCATTTTGAGGGCAGCTGATATTTTGCTTCAATATCTTTTGAGCCAAAAACCATCATGAAGTTCTCTAAAATCCTGACACATAATGGAACAATAATCTCTCAGTCTAAACCGAGCGCACACACACACACACATACACTGCAGCTATGTGTGCAGCCCATGTGTTTACCCTATTGCCTAGTGTCGACTAAGACGTTACAAGGGAAGTCCTAGTTTCTGCAGCAACGCCCCTCTACACACGCATACGCACTCAGATGTCACTTTTAATGATGTTGCACTTACTACTGCTCACCAGTAGAGGCTGAAAAATGTCTTATTGATGCTTAAACATCACAGTGACCTTTTTCATGTTAAATACGTTTTATGGCCCATTTTTATCCTTTATCCTTACAGGCAGCACTGTATCCTTTAAAAAGGAGTAGTTTGACATGTTTGGCATTGAAGATAAAGATAGCAAGTTGATACACTCTCATGTCTTTGAGTTAAATATGAAGCTAGAGCTAAACTAGATTAAGATAATCTATCTTTTACACTTTGTGCAAATTAAACAAACAAGATGTAGCATTAGTTAAAGGGGTTGGATGAGAGTGGTGAACATCTACTAACAAATATAAGATTTTTCATCAACACAATATAGTGCCAAAATAATCACAAAAAAAGAACTGCAAAACATAGAAAAATAGTGGAAAAAACAATATCAGTTCAAATAATTCTTAGCTACTCACAGTGGGGGGTAACTTCAGTAATCGGCATACACAACCCCCCCCCCTTAACCTCTCTTTGGACAGAGCCAGGCTAGTGGTTTTCTCCAGTTTCCAGTCTTTATGCTAAGCTAAGCTAACCAGGTGCTGACTGTAGTTTCAGTGTCAACATACAGTAAATCTTCTCATCTGCTCTTGCCAAGAAACAAATAAGTGTTTTTCCTGAACTATTTTATTATTCCTTACTCCTTACATTGTGACCTCATATTATATAAATTGGTGAAACCATTAACCATCAATTCAGCATATTCTCGATCACTCCTCCCATGAACCTCTCTCCCCTTTTCTCCTGTTGGTTTCCATTTCTTCAATCAACAATACATCATCACTGCGTCACAAGGCTCCTCTTTCAGAAAGGCTCCTTCAAATGCAGCCAAGAAAATTAGGCTTCTTTGTCCAAATTTGCAGGACACAACTTTTTTTTTTTAGGCATAAGTCACTTCTTTTAGTTCTGATGTGGGTGGGAGCTCACGATGATGCCTTAGTGAATCCTAAGGTAAAGACCCAAAATGGTCTCTCTGTCTCTCTTGCTGTTTGGTAACCTCTGATCACCAGGCCTGCGGGAGCGTCTACAGCCAAGTGACCTGGTTGGAGTGGGTGAAAACACTCATGCGATGCCTTTCGCAAACCTTCAGATCTTCAGATAGCTCATTGGCACCTGCTGAGACTTGCCAGTGTAGAATGTGGGACTGACTTCAGTGGGCGCCGTGATCAGTTGTGAGCCCCACAAATCCCATTTCCAAGGTCCCGGCTTAGCTCGAGGTGTGCTTTGAATGCGCACGGTCCCTCTTATACCTTCGATCCTCTGTGGGAAACACTTCTAAAACACCGGCTGGATGCAGAGCACAAAGATCAAAGCTAGTATGTTCAGTCAAAGTCCAGACTTTTAAGATGCCTTAGCTTCTATTGTCATTTTTTGCATGTATGACTTAAAATACAGTTATTAAATAACCCAATGTGATCCTCCAGTCCTGGTTCATTCTTTAACGTCTTTTTCTTTCACCTTTAACTAAAATCTGCACTTCTGCTTGTGTCACCAAGCCAAGTTAAAACAAGGAGACGTGGAAAACAAAAAAGTATGGGGTTGAAATGCTAATGCGGCGAGGGAGAAACCCTGTAATTCTCGCCGTCGACATCAAAGGTGACAGGCCTGGATCTTCCCAATTTAAGACCCGTAGTTGAGTTCAAAGCGTTTTTGCTCTTGTTTTCTTGGCCCTGACCCATAATCACCCGCAGGCACTCCACTGAATGAATCACAATTAGGTTAAAGGATTGGAAATTAGGTTATTGAAGGCTGTCTCACTCTATTTGACAAATTTAAATCAAAATATTTTAGAGCATGAAGGTGTTCTTAGAACAGATGGCTATAGTGTCTGGCGTTGCTTTCATTTTGATGGTGCTAAGTTAGAGAGACCTGGAATGCATTTAAGTTAATATTAAGTACTTGGCTGATAAAAAGTCATTTTTGTGGTTTGTATTCGGAGAACTACGTGCGGAAAATGTTCCACAGTGCATTTGGCCACCTCAACTCTGTTCCGATGAGATTGGAGACATCCTGTCAGTTTCCCCCACTAACATACCTGGGCACCAGGCAATGACCTGGCTGCTTTCTTGTGCAGAGACCTAGTTGGCTGGTGCTATTAGGCAGCTGGGTTAAAGCAGCCCATTCACAAGGGGAAATGAGCAGCGTTTGTTTTTCCAAAGCCGTACGAAAGCAAGATTAGAGGCTGGGCAGTAAACTTTGACCCTGAGATTTAATATCGCTCTGTAACGACGAGTTCCCGAGTGCTCGGGGTGACAGGAGCAAACCCTTACATGCTTGCACCATGAACCAGGTCAGTTGCTGAGGATTAGCGTGATGTGTGTGTATGCTCGGTTTGGGATTGGGGATCAGGCCATTGGGAGAAATGGATTCCCGTTGTTGAGCATAGAGGAGCTTTGTCAAACAAGTGCATAGCAGGTTTAGAGCGATGCATAGCCATGGGCTTTGTGACGACGCTCTCCTGGTACCAATACGTCCTCCTCCTTCTACTAATGAGTTATGTAGCATTTAGTTAAATCCCTACTCCCTTTGTCAGGCGCTACCCCTCCTCCTCATATACAGGTCAACAGGTGAGAGATGATAACCTGAGTGAAGCCAGGACTCCTGTTATGAAAAGCAATATATAAGCTTGGATCAGATATCCGCAGTTTTCCCAAAAGTGAGTTAAAATACGACGAGATGGCAAAGGTCCTGGATTCCGTACAAGCCTGGGATGTTCGTCCCTTGAGCCAGGCGTATCAAATCTCCAGTCCGGCCCTCCCTTCTCTGATGACCACACAGCCGCTCAGGGGCTCGCGGTTTCAAACAAGAGGCCAGCACAGGGGTGATGGACATCAGCCCAACACACACTCATGACGATACAGTGACTGTTACACCGCAAACCATTGAATTATTCTGCTTCAGTTGTACTTTACAGGCAGCATAGAGTTGTAATTGTAATAAAATTTGCCTATAGTGTAGTGTAACTGTCAAAAAAGAGGTCTCAAGTTAGGTAATCTAAGCACAGTTAACAGTTTAATATTAATTTGACCAACCAGTCTAAAAAGGGTGAGAGGCAGCCAGTCAGAAAGGGACACGGCAGGTGAGTGAATGACAAAGATAAAAAGAGATATGAAAAGCAGGCACCAAGGTAACAAGGTGGCACAGATAACACTGGGACAACTGACAAGACTGACCAGTGTTGTGACTCTTTTCCAGTGCACTCAAACATACTCACTAATTTGGGGACAAGGCTTGGTTGTGAGAGAATATATTTTAAATACTCTGGCAGAGCTTACCAAAGATGCCAATTTTAGCTGTGCCAACTAGCATGACATTTGGATTTAAATGACTAGTTGCTTAAAGATTCCCATGCCTCAGTCCAACAGAAATATCTAGGGAAGAGGACATTTGTTTGAAGCTGAAAAGCTGTTTTGAAAGATTGAACTCTCAAGGGAAAATAATTAGAGCCCACTATCAATTTTGCCCCTTTTTTACATTTCATTGCCCTAGTTTAAAACTGTGCATTGAGCCAATAATTCCCTCCTGTGCCACCATTTCATCCTTACAGTATATTGTTATGTGTTTTATTGATTCTAATGTATTCACAGACAAGTGATTCTGTGTACCACGACATAGCTATAGCTAACTTCTTAATGCAACAAGCTAAATATTTGTGTGTTGGTTATTGACTGTATGACTCCTCTGTACTTACTGTTACACTACAATATGTTCATCAAGAGTTACAGCCACTTTAAACTTGACCACATTTAAAGGCTGTTTGTTAGACCACTAGGGTAAATCTAAAAATTCAATGAAATTATCACATATGGACTCAAAACTTTCCCTGCTGTGACACGAACAGACCACCATAGTGTCAGTGGTAGTGATAAAAACTTACTTCATAGGCTGCCCTTGCATTTTGCCAACCAGTAAGTGGACGTTGCAGCCCTTTATGCTCCAGCATTTCAACAGATTCAGTTTCAGTGTTTATTTTTGAGCGTGGTAGTGTGTCGTCCTGAGAATTCCTCTTCCTCCCACTCACCTCCTCAAACTTGGACCACTTTCTGCATACTAAAATCACCGTCAACCGCCCTGCACCTCGCTTTCTTTCTCTCCCTCACACACGCACACACACAAATGAGTAACATTATTCTTGTCTTGCCTGCAGTTTGCCACATTGTACGTAGGCTGAAATAAATGTTTAACTAAATTACATGCTCACCTTAAGATTTAGCATTTGCATTCATGCTTGTGTAATCTCCTGCTTTGGGCGAGAGATACTGCGTGAAAAATGGATTCACTTATTCTTTTTTTCCTTTTTGTCAGACCATGGTTACCTCTCTTATCACGAAAAGCCTCCCACTCTTGAAAATGTATGTCAAATCCTCTGCAGAAAATGAATACTTGTGCATCACAGCACTGGCAATTCCTCATGTTTAGCAAAGTAAGAGGGAGAAAAACTCTTACATTACAGTATATAGTAGCTGATTGATATTTCAATTCAACTGTAATCAATTATCAATTACTATCAATCATTTATAATCTGTGTTTACAGACATGTACATATATGTAAGGTAGTTTAAAAATCCCCTCCAAACATGTATTAGGACATGTATACAAATACTCTGCTTAGATCAATAATGTGTGTCTGACAGGTTTTGTCTGCAAAAGAAGTATTTCCACATTACACACTACTGCTTCTACCTCATTAGAAATACCAGAATCTATGAATATTTAACATTAGTTAATTTTTTAAGTTTTCCTGCTGGACACAAGATGTCTCGTAATTCACTGTGAAGTCCATTCTCAGTGTTTGTGCACTGGTGGTACACTTGTATAAGTTGCATTATGGACCAGAATTGACTTCCAACTATTTGTGATGTCACAAAACATGCTTGTAGGCCCCGCCCCTTAAAATCAGATTTTCAATGAGCTCATAGAAACTTTCCACTTTGAGCAGATGAATGTGAAAACCTCCTTCTAGTGTAAAACTCGGCACATACATCATTCAAACAGCACTCTGTAGGAACTAAAAGAAAAGAAGAGTTGAGGGTGACTTTAAGTACAAGTGGTACATAAAAAGAGGAGTAGAAGGTAGAATAAAGTGAAGAAACAAGACTTATCTACACAGTATGTCCATAGTTTCAAGTTGAACTAGGGTGATGTGAGATCACATTATGAAACTGGGTTAAATAAACACTCATAATGTAGCCTTTTCAACGTGAGCAGGCAGCCCTGCGGATGTATGTAAATATAACTGCTGAATGTAGAGGAGGCCAAGGGGTCACGGCAGGGGAATGACACAAATCCTCTGTCTCCGCAGCAGCTGAGGCCCTTCACACATTCCTCTGGGTGATGGCACCATCACTGGCCAATTAGTGGCTGCCGTCCAACAAGAGGGGTCCTATCTGGATGTACTTCAGTAAAATCAGCTGACCTATGGCCCTTCAAACACGAACATTTGTTTCTCCTGAGGGTTAGTTTTGAGGTCAGGCCAGACTAGGAAACTAGGTTTTTGGGTGACACTTAAGTTAACGACAGCAGTGTATTTAAAAGAGGCAAAAGTATCCTCTTATATCTGCACATTCCTTCGTAATTGTGCCCTGGTTCCTCTGTAATTGCAGCAGCAAACGTCTGTCAAACTGCATTTAAGTAAATTTAGCAGAGGTCCGTCGGGCAATAGTTCTCTTTTGTTCACATTAAAAGAGCTAAGAGATGAATGGATCAGATGTTCTGCAGTGAGTTATAAAGGTCAGACAGTGGAGAGCAGGCAGGGGGTCGGTACATTAATACCAAAAGATCTGAAATTACATCATTCATTGTGAAGCTATCAGTGAGTAAACCACAATGCTGACAGGTGAAAAAAAATCACCTATGTCCCCTACTGAAGAGGGAGAATATATCTTCAGATATTTTCATTTTTTGCAGTTCTGTAGTGCTGCATGTTTAATATGTAGGAATACATCTGAACTGATCTGTCAAATCCTAAACTACATTGATATTCCGTTCACTTGCAGTGCCTTGCTGCCTCTCTTGGATGGCAGGAGTCACTAATTTTGAAACTACATTCATGATTTGTTTTTTGTTTATTTACACCAGTGGAACATGAGTATTCAATAGGATTATTAGCCATGCTATAGGTGTAGCTTAAGGGATGGATGTTGGTTGGTCATTCCAGCACTTTGGTCCAGACTGAAATATCTCAGCAACTATTTGATGGATTGGTATGACATTGTATACATACATTCATGGTCTCCAGTGGATGAATTGTAATAACTTTGGTGATCTTCTGACTTTTCATCCAGTGCCATCATCAGGTCAAAATTTTGCTTTGTCTAAGCCTCAGCTGGACTTTGTGTTTAGTGCTAATTAGCTAATGTTTGCATGATAACATGCTAAAGTAAGATGATATCCATGGTTAACATTACCTGCTAAACATCAGCATGTTAGCATGTTCATTGTAAGTATGTTGGCATGTTCACATTAGCGTTTAGATACTTTTATATTTCGCACTTTTAATGATGATTAAAACATTTGTACAAATACACTTATTTAAATAAAATGAACCAATAGAGTACTCTATATTTCTATTGGTAAGCTGCTGGATGGCCACATTCCATTCATTTGTCCGTACTGGCTCAAAATTTTTGGGGTTATTTAAGTAAATGCTTGGTTCAAACTGGGGTCTTCGTGTCAAAAATACATTAGTGGTCACCACTTTTGGGTGGTCGTGCTGTAACTGCTTCCTGTTTGAGTTTTATTTTTATGCCCATTTCTATTTGCCTGGAAGTAGGAAAGCTACACAAATACAGACCAAACAGAAGATGCCTCATTTCTTTCTCCCGTCAAAATAGAATGAAAGGCTTCTCATTTATTTTCCTTTCTGGGGAATGTGAGCCCCCAAAGAATGTTTTAAGGAAATTCCAGCGAGCGAAGATAACAAACATGGCCAGTGTTAGTTGTGTCTGCGGCCGTTCGGCTGTGGGCAGCAGGTGAACTTCACAGAGGATTGACCGCTTATGCAGGGCCCGCAGCTCCGGTTAGACTCTATTCACCGGCTCAAATTATCACCCGTTCTACACTCCCACCTCCCTGGCCCTCCACAATAAGCCCTCTTATTCCAGCATGAGTGAAAGCAAACAAATCAAAGTCGCCACTGAGCGTTTTCACCTTGCCGACGACGTTTACACGAGGGTCCTGCACACAGATTAGATCTTTTTCAAGCCCTGATCCCAATATAGTAGGAAACCTGTTTAAACAGAGCAGACACACTGCACCTTTCCCCTCTCATCAGACTCAGTTCTGGTGTTTTTAACCAGCAAAAAGCCACATGTTACACATTTAGCCAATTCTGATCTGAATAATACATCTACAAAATCAAAACCAATGTACAAAAAGTGGATTTGATGTTTCCTGTGATTGCAGTTATTTCCGTCTTAGCAGTCATCCAAAAAATCTTGAGCACCAGCAGAGAGAATGAAGCCTTGGTACATGGAAGAGGCCTCTTTTCCTCTAATTTCTGTATCAAACTCAAAAGTCCCTGTTGTGTTTTTCCCATTGGCCTCCCTTGGCAAACAGCAGCAATGCAGAAAATCGGATAAACGGATTAACTGTGGTGCCAACCTCGTTCTGAAATGGTATTTATAATGGGTTTCCTAATGCCTCCTACTGTCCGAGGAAGTGTGTTATTTGATGGATTGGAGAGGAAAGCTCAAAGTTATATGTTAAAGGAATGTGACAGTTTGTTCTGATCATCTCAAAGTCGTTGACCACTCTGTCTCCTCTCTTCACAGTGATTCGAGCTAAAGTGGTTGGCAAGAAGCTACTGAGAGATGGACCTTTTGGAACGATGCGCTACACGGTCAAGCAAATGAAGGTGAGGGCGTGAATCCTCTACTGAAGTGCTGCTGAGCAAGATGCTGAATCTCTTCAGCTTTAAAAGGAACAGTATGGCATTGTAGCAAACACATGTACTCCATTTCAAGAATTTGATAAAAGGGTTAATATCAGTGTCATGTCTGTGAGCTTAATAGGAAGCTAGAGCCAACGCGGTTAGCCTAGCTTAGCTTGTCAAGAAGAAGGGGGCAGCTAGCCTGGCTTCGTTCAAAGTTACAAAAATTCCATCAGCACCACTAAAGCTAATGAAATAAACTATGATATTTAAAGCTGTATGATATTAATTAATTAATTAGTAGTTTTAAGGCGCTTTAGGGGAATTTTTTTTATTTTATTTTGGATAAAGCCAGGCTAGCTGTTTCCCCATGCTTTCATATTTAGCTTACAGCTAGCCTAGTTTAGCAGCAGACTGGACACATTAACACCAACATTATTAGTAATTAAAATATATACATAAACATTGTATCTCATAAAAACACAACTTTTCGTCAGTACATTTATGTTTGGGCAGAGCCAGGCAAGCTGTTTACCCCTTCTTCAAGTCTTAAGCTAAGCTAAGCTAATTGCCCCCGGCTCTATCTCTGTAATTAGTATACAGATATGAGAGTGGTATTGATCTTCTCATCTAACATTTAGCAAAAAAGCTTGTCAGTGTAACTATATACTACTTTCATTGTAATATAGGGAAGGGATGATGGATCACACCATTCACTGGCAAGTTAGGCATTGTTGTGGGCCTGTCATAAAATCTTTAGAGCCGTCTGCAGTTTTTGAATAAAGTCCTTAAAGATGGTTCAGCTTTTTGTGACTGCCATTTTGAGCTGCCATGTTTTTATGCAGTGCTGTATCATGAGTCAAGAGGTCGAATTGAAATATACAGGATGCCTATTTCTAATCACACTTCAAAAAACACTATTATTACTGGAAAAATGGATATGCTTGTTTATTGGATGTTAACTTAAATAGTAGAATGATTAATGTAGGCATATTGGAATAATTTGCTTAAGTTGCATTTTCCTTAGCTGACTTTATTTTGTTTAGATTTGTTATAATTGCCCCTTATTTAATCCATTATCTTTTTGAATAATAAGTGAAAAATTATTCATCATAGTCAGAGAAAGTTCGAGAAGCTCAATGACTCCAAACACTCTGCTGTTATATAACCCTTGATGCTGATTGTAACCACAAGGCTGAAAGTGTTATTAACCTGAAAAGAAACAAACCTATTTTTCTTCCATTTAAGAACACTCTTTGATCTCCTATTTAAAAGCACAGGCACATACACGTCATGCGCTGTCATACACTGGATGTGGCAGGAACTCTTTAGTTACAAGACTGCCTCTCCGCCCCCTCAGCTGCTGTGTGATAGCTGAAAAGCAGCTTGGGATACTTAGCCTGAAAGCCCGTTCTTCACTTCCTCTATATTCTTACATAACGCTGCATATTTCTGACAGATGCTGACATCGGCCTGCTGCTCAGACAGGAGCCAGGCCGGAGGATTAGCGGGCTTACAGGCATTACAGCTCAACCAAACTCTTCACTCCGAGTGTAAACATTTCAACAGAGTCCATGCGCTGCGTCAGTACAATCCCAGTTTGTACAAAAGCATTAAGTGGCCTCTTGTTAGTGAAGCACACCAATCATCACTGTAAGGATTATCCTCAGGAATTAGAAAGTGACCTTTGCACCTTTTGGGTTATTTATTTGTATTACAGTCTGCTGGTTTATACTGCAAACAGTGGTTTTCCTTGTGGGCTATAATAGAATACAATTCCCTCCAAATTTCAACAAATCCTATGAGACAAATGCCTTTGGCTTTTCCAAACATCCACAGTTTCAGACTTAAGTCACAGTTTGTTCTGCTTTTCTGGGAGCGACGCGTCTAAACAGGGATTTCCTGTTGTTCCCAGACAAATAAATTACACTGACGAAAACACAACAGTTCTCAGGGCAAACACTGACTGTTGGCTCCGCATACCTGAGCTGAATAGAAGGAGCCGAGTTCCACGGTTTAGCAATGACCTTGCCAAAACAGCATCAAAGTCGAAGCACATTACACAACGTAATCATGTTATCTATGATTTAGTTGAGGGCAGAGCCTAATACTCCTTATCCCACGAGGCATTCCTCAAGGAATGTCATCTGATAAAGCTGTTTTCATTTCTGATTATTTATGTGGGGGGGTGGAGTCGGGGGGTGTAGTGCCAGGGTGAGGGGTACAGCGCTGCGCTTCTCGTTCAAGTTCTAACTCCAGTTTTCTTTCTCGTGTCTTGCAGATGTACAAAGGATTCGACAAAGTCCAGCACGTGCAGCACATTTACACGGATGCCTCAGAGAGTTTGTGCGGCGTTAAGTTTGACATCAACAAGTACCAGTACCTGATCACAGGTAAACCGACTTATCCTTGAATACGGCTGACGGGCTCTTTTATTAAAGGGACAATCCAATGCTTTATTTGTTGTTTTAAGTTGATTGATTAGTCACAGAAATGATTACTAAGCTGTAGAAACAGTTGTATACTTACTATAAAAACTACCAATAATGATACAGACTAGTCAGGAAGGATAGTGAGGTTATCAAGCTGCATTATACGAAGTGTAGGAACCACTGTTTTATGAGCTTGACCCACGCTACAGAATATCTCTTCTGTTTTTAGTCTGTATTTCACAAGAGCGATGCCTTTGGGATTACGTACGTGGAAGAGAAAATACAGAAAATTGGTTTATTTTATCTAGTATTTCAGATCGTTGTTTCTATTCAGATTGAACTTTAAACTCCCAGGTTTGTGGCAAGACAGAACCCTCAAAACAAAATCCCTTCCAACCACAGAGATGACTTCAGTCGTGTTACTGTTGCCAATAAATGCTTTTCTCCTGCTCAGAGGCCTTCCAGAGTCTTGCTAGCAGCATTGCAAGTTTGTTTGGCCCAGCGTACTCCCTCAGTCCCCTCCTCCCCAAGGACTTCTTCATTTGTCCTGTGACACAAACTTTCCCACTATTTATATCCTCCCATTTGCAACTGTGCAAGTAGGCAAAGCTGGGGCCCTTTTTTAAAAAAAAAAACATTTTTGCACTCATTTCCCTCAACTTCTAAAGGCCAGAAACAGCAGAAGGCAGTTTTCTCTCTCTCACAACTTGTAATTAACAGCTAGCAGGAAGCGACTGGCGTTTTCCAACAGAAGCTTTTTATGAGTTGCTATTTCCAACAGAGGTGCAGTTTACTTTGGAGCCTGCTGCGCTTGGCGTATACAACTGTCGCTAAGTCCCGACCTGTAAATACTGTAACTACACCCCACAGTGCAAGTGAACAAGCCGGCGTTGCCAGGCAGCGACGGCTATGTTTACCCAGTCCGGGTGCAAGTGACATCACTGACGTCTTTCGCTGCTCTCAGGGCGTCTATAATAAGTCCTGCATATGATCAAGATGGGCGATTTAACCGCACCAGGGCGAGCTACTTGGCTCTCCTTTGATCAAGCCTTGAGTGCTCTGGCCCTGATTAGTATTTTAGGAGCATGTCACACACTCAACACCATGTCATAAGCCTGCGAATGACTCCAGTAATCCCAGTGCAGGGATGCAGGACAAGGGGGATGTTTGGGGGGCGGGGGGGTTCGAAGAAGAAGTGCATATTTGTGAGCTGTCAAATTCCCAAGTGGTGACCACACGGCGAAGGAGACATATGGTGACAAATCATGATGTTCCTGAGTGCTCATAGGCCGCCATGGTGCACCTGTCTCAGGAGTCGGTAAGCCGCAAACAGTCCGGCGCCAAAAATAGATGTCTACTGACCTTTGGATATTCAGAAATAGGGGTGTTAGTTTAATATGGGCTTACAGAATGAGATTGTCTTACCATACATAAACAAGATGGATTGCTTGAGCGGTTTGTTTATATTATCTTACGTTACATGATGATGATTATGAAATTAGACAAATAACAAAATAGCATTCATGGCCTCGTGGTTCCAGAAGTGAAGATTATTTTTCCAAAATGAGTTACCAGCAATGTGATGCCAGCTTTGATTAAGTGACTGCCAATGAGATTAAGATTAATAAAGTTATTATCTGTCTTAAAGCTTTGGAAAACACTAGTGATGCTATCATCTGCGCTGTGTAAGCAATGTCGGTCAATGGGTTCACCACATTGGCTCAGACTGAAATATCTCAGCTTTTGGATGGATTTCCATGAAGTTTTGCAAAACTAACTTAACAATGCTGTCATGCTCAGCACCTGTCTCATCACCGTTTCGCATCCAGACACCTCTTTTCAAAAGAGGAAAGTCCTATCCACACTACCTGATAAGCTGGAGTCAGGTGTTGACACTTGAATCAAAATGTAAGAATGAAATCTCAACAGTCTGCAAAACGGCGTTAAAGCTGCCAATTTTCCAAGTGGCACGTCAAAAATGAATTTTTTCTAAAGCAGATAGCGCTAATAGCGGCTCAACATATTAACCCCTCGTTCTTTTCCTGCTCAGGTCGAGTGTACGATGACAAGGTCTACACGGGGCTGTGCAACTTCAACGAACGGTGGGAGCGCCTCTCACTGGCCCAGAAGAAAGGCATCAACCATCGCTACCAGCTGGGCTGCAACTGCAGGGTGAGTGGAAACCAGCAACATCCACCCAGCAAGAACAAGGAAGATGAGGGAAGAGGAGGCAGAAAGAGGATCAAGAGAAGGAGGAGCTAGAGCTTAAAGCTCCTCTATTTTACTAACTATAATGTAATTAAAACTTAACCTAAAACTGCTCATTTAAAGTCTACTACAGTGTTGTGCTATTAATGATTACAGGAGGAAGGAAATACTTCTAACAGAAATACCTTTGCATGTTAAGGGTCAAACCAATTCAGGCTCATTAATGCTACTGTTTGACTTCTATTGCAAATGTGACAAGTCAACCAATATACACAGAGCAAAAATCATTTACCAGTATACTTCTAGCGACCTTCAGGGTTATATGGCTGTATGGCAGTATTATTGTTATTTAGACTGAATTATGAGCCTATTTTCCACGATTTTACATTATGGATATTCAGCAGAGACAGAAATAGAGAGAAAACAAGTTTTACCACCACCATTGGGACTTATTTAATAACAGCTCTGGAATCAGCTCAAGTCCTCATTCCCAGTTTTATGTGACTCAAACATGTAGCCTGCCGCTGTGCAGCTGCTGACCCGCCTCGTAAACGTCCTACTGTACAGCAGTGTCCTGAACATCTGCTAACACCATCGGCCCCTATCAGTATAAGTGGATTAGCAGAGGGACCTATTTGTTCCCATTGTGGGCCAGCGCCTGTAAACTGTGTTCAGCATGTACATGGCAGCAGCCCAGAGGCATCCAGAGAAGGCCATCGATCAACTGAGACTTCAGTCTGCGAGTCAGTAAGCACAGGCAGGCGTAAACATCATCACACTTATTAAAAACACACTCCGCCGTCCTCCACATTGCTCCACAAATGATGATGATTTGCTGCGCTAGAAAGCAGGAAGTGTGTCGTACCGGTTAGAAAATTATTCTCTACACACCATTAAAACCACTCTAACCTAGGAAGTTATGTCGAACATCTCTGAACCGTGGAGGACAGACTCTCCAGGCTTGAATAACAAAAAGACCCAAAATGGGAAGTGTGCCCTCTAACTTGCTGATTGAATGTTCTGGCTCGTTCCCAGATCTAGATAAGTGCAGCACTATGCAGCTGATGACTCTGTTTTGCTGTCACTAAATACCGCGTTTCCGTTCATCACCTCTGAGTAGTTGTGTGAATCTTCCTGTCAATTCATGCCGTAAAATCCATCCGCAAAGCTGCTTTTTTTGTGTGAGCACCTGGAGGTGTGACGCACGAAAGAGGCTCAATAAAAACTAATTGAATCATTAGGAAACTACAAAAACATCACTGCTTCAGGAAGATGGCTGACGTTAATTTAACATTCCACTGCACAAAGCATACGAATGCCAGGGTACGCTTACTGGTTTTGCACTTAGTTATTTAAAAAGCTGCCTTTTTACACCTCACCTATTTATCTGCTGAAGTGAATGACTGAAAGCAAAAGCTGAAAAGCTGTAGAGAAGATAAGATTCCATGTTATAGATGTTTCACCAAGTGCATGTTCACCCTTTTTATATTTCAACCAAATCATATACTCACTTCCTTTCTTTGATGCTTATTTCTCTTGTACAATTTTGAGATATTTTTCATACGCTAATGCTCATTAAGCTAATTCTACTTTGGCCTTTGCTCAAACTTCTACACTGTAGACTCACTGTTGAAGTTGCTTGCTAGCCTACTGCCAATTACGGTTAGCTTCAATAAGAAAATAAGCCCAATATGTTGTTCAGCAACTCTAAGAGAATGGCTTTCATGTTGGGAAATATACTTATTTGCGAGATTTATAGAGATTAATACCACTCTCAAGCTAAATTTGAAGCTACAGCCAGGAGACTGTTAGCTTACTTTAGCGTACGAAGGGACAAACGGCAAGCTTTATCCAGAGTTTAAAAATAAAACATAGGACAGCTCACTTTTTAACATGGTAAACCAAAAGGTTCCAACTTGTTAAATAGTGGTTTAGAGGGGCTAAACGTGAATTTTTGTAAACTTTGGAAAGACTCCATTTCCCCATGTTTCCAATATTATGCTTACTAGGCTAATTGCCCACTAGCTATAGCTTCATATTTGTATTATTTGACAGAGAGTGGTGTCAGTCTTATCTTAGCCTTTGTAAGAACACAAATAAATCTATTTCCCAAAATGTCAAACTATTAAGTTAACCTAAATTGCACTTAAAATATTTTAAGTATGGAAGTATAAAGTTTACCAAATGATGACATATTAGAGATTAGACATGTCAAGAATAAAAACAATAACAAAGGAAGGGTGGGATTAAGCTTCAAAATATATTACAGTAAGAAGGAAAAGGAAACGTATTTTAATAAAAAAGCACAGTGAGTCTACACTAGTTGTTGCTAGTATGCAGTTTGTTTCCTGCTTCATGGCTACATCCTTAGTTTCGCTTCTGTCTCTGTAGATTAAGCCCTGCCACTACCTGCCCTGCTTCGTGACCTCAAAGAACGAGTGCCTATGGACGGACATGCTGTCCCACTTCGGCTATCCTGGCTACCAATCCCGGCATTACGCCTGCATCCAGCAGAAGGAGGGCTACTGCAGCTGGTACCGGGGCATGACCGCACGTGACAAAACCACCATCAACGCCACCGACCCCTGAACCCCAAAGCACCCTGCCTGAAATCCACTGCCATCTCCCTGACTCCGTCCCATCCCGATCACTTCTAGAGTATTACAGGACTCTTTAAGCTCACTGGCCTGGGTGACAGCCTCTTTAAATGGGCAAAAAAAGAGAAAAAATCGAATCCATTACAGTGCCTGTTTCGTAGCACTTCTAGTAGAAAACAATACCTTTTTTGTTGTGCAGATTGCCCTTGTTTGACTCTATTATCATTTTCCTAAACCACGAATCAAAAAGTACTTGCTCCAAACTATTTTTTAAGGGTTCTGTGGCGTTAAAAAGGTGACAAAGACATACTTTTAAAAGGCAAATAAGCAGTGTAAGACTTTGATGGGATCTTCCGAACTGAAGAACTAATTCCCATGACATGCAGTGACCTGTACACAATTAAAAGTACCAATAAGTATCATTGGTGTTAATTAGTGAACCTAAGTTAGCCTACTGCTAGTATTCTGGTAATTTTGTGAATTGCAGTTTATATTTGATAAAGCAAGGACTCTAAAGGTGATGATGTACAAAAGTACAGCCAGTGATCACTAATCCGAGATGTAAAGGTGTTACACTGTTGCTAAGACTCAGTTCTGCACATCACCAATACAGAGCAGAGCCAAGAATCTTTTCAACAATACAGACCGAGTGCCAATGTGAGGTGTGTTCTCTGAGAGTTATACTTCTTATTTCGGCTTTAGAAAACTTTTTTGAAAATGGTATTGTTTTACAGTGAAGTATACATCGATTATGTTCAGTTTTTACTGTAACATGTGTCTTTATGGATGGTATTATCTCTGCTTACCTGAATGTTTGCAATGTAACTCGTTTTGCAGTTATATCACAAACAACGCCCTTTCTGTTAAGCACTGATTGACAGATCAGAAATGCTACAAATGTCTATTACAGTGCCAACGCAGGGAAGAGCTCACTTCTAGCAGAGATGGTGATATTTTATTTTTTGCTGTATATAACATAAGCTACAGAAATGAACTATCAACTCAGCTGAAACCTCTGTAATTCATTTATTTATATGTTTATTGGATTACACAGTAACCATGTAGTATATCTGCAAAAAAAGAAGAAGAAAATATATATAATAACAGGTCAAAACTACATTGTGACAACCATCACAGCCTGTGTAACCTTCCAGAATGAAGTACCAGCATCTCCAATGGTATTGTACTTATGGTACTGTTTTGTTAGCATGATCATAGATACCCCGACTGGTACTTTCCACCAATCCAATGAAAGTCTAGTATAAGCAGAGGTTTCAGAAAATGAGATATTTTGTAAGTGTATATTCAATCTTTTTGTATTTAACTATTTCAAATGGATATATATAAATGAAAGTAACAATATTGTCACTAAATTCATTTTTCTTCACCTGTTCCCTTCTAGGGATTTTTTCTTATTTTTTCCCAGTGCTGTACCTTCAGTCCATTCCATTAACAGACACAGATTTGCCTCATAGGGAGTAACGGCCCCATCACCACTAATGCTAAAAGAATATTGCATCGTTGACGCAGGCAGCGCTTAGGACACCAACTGTGGTTTCGACCAAATTGGTTGTTTTCATAATTGCTTTCTTGCGTAGAGTTAGATGAGAAAATGAATACCACTTTTATGTCTGTACACTAAATATGAAGCTAAGCCAGCAGCCGGTTAGCTTAGCTTACAGCGGCATAAAGACAGGGGGGAAAAAAGGAAAACTCAAATGTAAGATTATTTCCCTACCAGCACCACTACAGCGCACCAATTATCACCTTATATCTCCTTTAATTTGTACAAAAATCAAAGTGTAAAAACTTAAAGTTGAGATATTATGGGGAATTATGTGTTGGGCTGTTTCCTGGCCAGACGTGGTGACTTCCTGGAGTCTTACGGTTTTTACACTTTTACACTTGGTTTTTGAAAGGATTAAACAGGCAAGTGTAACATGTTAATAAGTGAGCTTTAGAGATGCTGGTAAGGAATTTTTTTTTACCTTTGGACTGAGCATTTATGTTAAGCTATGCTAATCATCTTGTGGCAGTAGCCTTGTATTTAACGAGAAAACATGAGTGGTACCAAAATTCTCGTCTAACTATTGGCAAGAAAGCGAAAAAGCTTATTTCAACTTCAAATTCATCTCCATTCCAAAATGACAGAAATGTGGTGTTTTATTCATGTGAAAGCAGCCTCAGATCATATCAGAGGAGGAAGACAACAATGGCTTGTATCTGTTACTCAATAAGTATTTGATTTCAGTGGCGTTAATCTACCATGTTTAATTTTGCAACACAAGCATTCAGCTTTTACCAAAATATCCCTCAATCCATCTTAGCTAACTTAACTAACTAATCGGCTTCCTCTTCATAATGAATATATGACTTGAGAATGCAACACACAGACTAATGATTAGGCATCATTTTGTTCTTAAGAAGTTACAAGAAAAGTAAATAATTATTGAACTTTGAGGGAAAATACTTAAATCTCCTAACTGTCTTTATATGTGATGACGAGGCTCTTTCTCCAACTGTGGCGTTTCTGTGTCACTATTTCTGTGGTTCATGTTTGTGTAAATATACTGTCTGCTTAACACAGAAACACTTGGTCAAGTTTGATCCTTTAAAACAAACAAAAAAAACAGAACAATCCAATCAAGGAAGCTGTGTACAGTCTGATTCCTGAAGTGTGTGTGGGGGAGGGGTGTTTCCTTGTAGGGGTTATAGAAATGTTTGACTTAATTTCTGTGTTTTATATTTTTATAATAAAGATTTAATGAAAAACGGGCCACAGATGGTCTATGGTGATTCTTTTGTGTGAGTGTGGTGAATTCAATGAAGGCGAGGGACTCACCATCTGCGTGTGGTTGGGATAGAAGGTTTGTTCATTCAGGGGGAATTTCTCAGGACCGAGGGAGTGGTAGAGCTTAATCATCTGAGAAAACTGCAAGTAGAAATAAAGACAATCAGACGTCATTATTTAAGCAGTAGAGGACAGGAGATTATAGATAGAAACATTTCGATGTTACGTGTGTGTACATTCATATCCAGAGGACAAGTTGCATGATGGATAATCTAGATTTCAACACTGGATTAGGGTGGCATGGAGGCGTTTTGCCCTCTCACATGCTTATAAAATGTGACTCAGTACACTTAGACCCAACTCTTGACAATAGAAGTCTGAACACCTGTTGCCCTAAATGGAAAAACATATTGTCAGATCCACAGGAGCCATGCATTCAGGAGTTATTTAATGTTGAGGTGTTGTAATTTCCCTTTCTCGTGGACCAGAACTACTTCCTCTTATTACCTACTTCAGTTAATGGTGTTCCAGCTGTGGGTTAACATAACATTAAGGTTTGCTTGACATTGTAGCAGCAATGTATTCTGGGCAATTTCCTGCGACACTGGGAGAGAAATGTCTCTCTACCTGTTTTATAATGGTACTGCTTCCCTGTGTGACTGTAAGATGTCTTTGCCAAATGGCAGCTCTTTTAGGGAATTTTGTTAATGGTTTATATTCACCAATACAAACCAATAACTAAATATACAGTACAATGCATCAGCTCATATGGTCTGAGCGTTTAAGCCTTATCAGCTTGAATTAATATATACTTTACATTGTTGGCAACCATTCCAAACATAGCATGGGTTTCCTGATTTTCTACTCTCCAGACAGCCATTGGTGTAAGTTTATTACAGTAGGCTATAGTTGTTGCAGATACAGTAGTACCTACAGTGTCACAGTGAACAACTTGCCTGCCTTTATAGTTGTCAAAGTCACATTATTTTTGTGTGGTAAAGCAGTTAACACAGTGGTTCCCCAACTGAGGGGCACTGAAGCACCAAATCCGATCATCAATAGTTCTTTGAGGCTAGCAAGGTTGACATGATTCCTTATTTCCGAAAGCAAAAAGACATGCAAAGGGCCAAAGGTGCTGCAAGATTCATCATATAATTGTTATGATACTGTGCGTTTTTTATTCTGTACTTGCACAATGTAGTGTGATGTCCATTTTACGAACTGCACGTCTGTTTACTTCCTGTCAACTCTCCAGTAATGTTACATTCACCTCCAACATGGCTTTTTTTATCCTTACGTCAGTTACTTTGCTTTTCACAGTTAGCTTTGTACACATTGTTAATAGTATTTACCTTTTTTATTTTTTTAGCATTTTTGGTCATTTTGATAATCATTTAAGTGAAGCTTTCACACCTTTCCTGCTGATGCCAAGCATTAGTCAGAGTGAGAAGTGAATGGAAGGTATTGCACATGCACACATACAATTTAAACCCCTTATCCAGCGACCCATGAGGTCACAGTTTCACTTTCATTTTGGCAGCTCTACCAAGCACTGCGTGTAGAAAAAGAGCCATTGTGAACTAACATTAGCTAAGCTGTGAAAATCCGCACAAAAACATGACAAGCTAATATTGCAAATGGCTAAGACACTGATGTGATTATCAAAGTGCTGAAAAACACTATAAACGAGTGGTAAATACTATACTATTAACAGTATGTACAAAGCTATGTACAATATGTACAAAGGAAGTAAACAGGTGTGTAGTTTGTAAAAAAGGATGCACATCATTACATTGTACAAGAAGAGAACAGTTTCACCACATTAAAAACCTGTGAAATATACATTAACTACATTTTATTTTATGTGTTCAAATATGTCAAAACAAAAGAAGAGAGCAATGAATATATAAAACCACTGTATGGAAATCTCAGTTGAATAAGGTTATGCTGCGGCTGATAACATTACATAAAATTCTTAATACCAATAAGCATCTGTGCACATGTGTATGTTATATTAGGGGTTGGGTGGCACGGGGTGACATGAAAAAATTCCCTTTGAAGGGTGCTGTGGACTAAAAAAGTAGGAACCACTGCTGTGGAGTTCTCTGTCAAAATGGCCAGAGATCCATGTGTATTTTAAAGACTTTCATTTAAGTAGCAGAAACTAATAGTTAATATGCTTGAAAAGCAACATGTACTTATTTTCTTGATAATGTTTTTTCAAAGAAATCCAACAGTGAGTTTTGTTACAGTCTTTTATTGAACATACTTGCTCCTTTAAACTTGTAATGTAGCTGACAGGACTACAATTATCAACCCATGCAGAGCCAAGCATTCACACCATTATATATTTCTCTCAGTACAGAGTGAGTAATAATGTGTGGTGGTGGTGGTGGTGGTGGCCACTCGCTCTGCCGACTCCAGAGACAGGTGTTACAGCTCCCTTTAATAGCCCAAATAAATCAGTCAGCCTCCGAGGGAGGGACTCACGACACCTTTGTGTGGGTTAAAGTAGAGCAAACAGAGCAGTTAAAGATTGCTTACCACCCAAGGTTTGCTGCAGAAGTTGTAGATGGAGAAGAGAGAGTTGATGCTCGGGACATCGCCGAAATGCAAGCCGATCACAAGGTTCCTGAAGTCCTCACCGGGGACCATGCTGTAGGCGTGCTGGCGGATCAGGACGAAGTCTGGCTTGAAGGACCTGCAGTAAGACGGAGATAGAAATGAGTTTGGTATGGTTACCGATCCAGAGGGAGGGTATAAACTGACTTTTAAGGTATTCTATGGTACAATTAAAGGTCATTCAAGAGTAGGGAAGATTTCAATCAGCACTAGATTAATTTTAGCCACACTAGTGGCGTGGATCTGGTAATAGCAATATTTGATGGTTGGTACACCATTTTGGTCAGACTGAAAAACTGGATGGATTGCCCTAAAACTTGTAATAACTTTGGTGATCCCCTGACTGTCATCTAGCGCCATCATCAAGGCAAAATCTTACTTTAGTTTAGGACCAAACACCTGCTAAACTAATGACATTCCCATCAGCCAAAACTTGTTTTACTGCGAATTAGCAAATGTTAGACTGTGAAACATGAGCATGATAGCATTGTCTTTGAAGGCATGTTAGCACACTGATGTTAGCATTTAGCTCAAAGCACTGAGCCATTTGTTCAGAAATTGTTGGTCAGAAATCTCTACCCGTGGGCCCCTCCCAGGCCAACAGCTCTGTCGGCACATTAACACACTGTATCTGGGCCTTGTGTTTACAGCCAAGGGCTCCGTTATTCAGCGACTGTGTCGGGCTGAAGGGGTGAAGAAATGCTCCTCGGTGCACTTAATCTTTTTGGACCATCTATCCAATTAACACAGCCTAATCCTTCCTTTACAAACTGTTCTGGGAGCGGGGCCAAGCGACCCATCAGGCACCTAGAGGCCTCATTTAAAGCAGCCCACATTTCACATTAACACAGGAAATTCACTTTGACTACAGTCATGTTTTACCTATTATTGTTTTCAGCTTTGATTCAGGTATTGTGCAACTGTGCATGTTTCAGATTCCTGTCATTTACTGCACTCCAGAAATCTTTCATGCTAGCAAGGTTTTGCCTCAAGGTAACATGCTCTTACTTTGATTTCCAATGGTTTATTTAGTTAAGTGTCTGTTAAAAGATATAATGCAGCCATTTACAATTTTTATTTGCAGAATTTTACTTAGGATTTCTACACTGCAAATCTCTTTTCCCAAACTGTAAAATGTATCTGAATCATAGATATCATAGGTAATACATGTAAACTAGTAAAGTTTGTTTTGTCTTATGTGATTATGGCTTTTTATACAAATGTAGGATTTTCAGTCCAGTCTTTCAATAGAAAGGGCACTTTGGAACAGCCGAGTCAAATTTACAAATAAAATTGCACAATTAAAGCTGCATTGATTATAGTTTTAGCTGGCAAATTATGTCTGTCTGCTGTTTGGTGCTGAGCATGTGGTGCACAGTGGGCTAATCACTGCTGGAAACAGAGCCCAAACAGTAAAGTTGCCAGCTCTAAAACCAAAACAATGATCTGAAAGACGCTAAAACTACCAAACTGGGAGTCGGCTGATAATTCTTTGTGTGTTCAAAATCATTTGAACCACTGTTATATAAAATATAGGTGAACAAACAGACATGTGGCCAACAGCATCACAAAAAAGCTGCTAGATTACTTCTATTAACTTGCAGACACTGTACATCCCACATGCACATACAAAAATATGTGTGCATATACACAGAGTTATACACACACAGGAGGTAAAGGGCTGCAGGTTGTAGGGTGAAATTACAGCCAGGCCCTCAAACAGGCTCCGGGTCCTCGAGTGCAGCACAGACAGGACTGGCAGGAGGACTGAGGAGTGATCTGGTCCCGGCGACAGAGCGACTACAGCTGTTCCTCCCTGCTGCTGCACTCAGCCGCAGTGGCAACAGACCAAAGGCTCTGCTATTTATACTGGATGGAGCTGTTTATTGAGGCTCCAGAACCAAACCAGACTCAAAAGTTCATGTGAAACACAAGTTCCTGATAAATACATGGGCTCATTTTGTATAACGTTCTGTTTCTATCAAACACCCAAAGTTAGAGGATAACATTCTGTTGTCCTTTCTTGAGTTAAAATACACCTGTCCTGTCAGCCGAAAACAATATCCCATCCACATCGGCTGGATTGAAAGCAGGTATCATTTTCATTATTTATTCATCTGCTAATTATTGTATTGATTAATTGTTCAAGAAAAGAACTCAGAACTCAGAACTCAGAATACAGAATACAGAACACAAATGGATTTTATTTGCTATCATGAAAGACTAATAAAACCAGTAAGTATTCACATTTAAGAAGCTGGAACCAGTTCATTTTCAGCATTTTTGCTTTAAAAATCAAGATAGTTGCCTGGGCATTCTGGGGATTGGGGTTTTCAGAGACTAATCATGTAATCACAACATCCCTGGTTGAAGTCAGGCCAGGGATTTTATTGCATGTCTCAAAGGACTTGATACTCCAACTGTGACATTCATATGTGAAAATGTGTGTCATATCACAATGTAGATGTAAATTAGTAAGGACAACCTCTTATGCCTTGTTTTTCGCTCTTATCATCTGTTCACTACTACCAGCTGAATTGTTGGATGGCACAGGAAGACACTAAGCACGTGCATGCATGCATAAACCCAGATAGACTATACCTTTTGTGCTACCTCATTACCACAGAAAGGCCAGATGCAGAAGACATTCAGCTCAGTGGGATGGCTTTCACCGGGCTAATGGAGTCAGTGCCCTATAGCAGCAGAGCATTACTGAGGTTTGTCACCCATTAACTTTGTTTTTCTATCTCTTCACTCGAACTCGTTCTGCCGAAGCAGGGCTCCCTGTGGGTCGTGGATTACTCTAAAGCGGCAAATCTATGCTTTACGATCCGAATCGCTCGTGCCCTACAGTCATCACTTCACGGGCGATATGCTAATGCGCCCTTTGAATGGGTTATCAGTGGTGCAATAAAGGCTGATAACAGGCACTGATCAGGGAATAGCAGGGTTATAGATTAGGACATGAGGAGGGAATGCATCCATGTGGAATCATGAGCCCACTTGAATAGTAAATGGAGCTAGATAGGTAAAGTCGTGCTGGGACAAATATCCAAATATTCAAATCATTGTTAAAGTCAAATAAACCTGTGAAAAGGGTAATGTCATATACATCAAACTTCTTCAGTTTGTTTCAAGTGTCTTAATACTGCTGAATTTGCCTTAATTGATGTTGATATTGTCACTTATTTCTAGACATGAACTGAAAGACAAAATCAGACAATACTTAAAGTGACACTGCATAACCGTGCTCGATGTATGTGTGTGAGAGATTGCTTAAGGGCAACAGTAGAATGCCTCGAAACACTTACTACATACTTGAAGCCGCTACAATCCATATTTTTGTATTGGATTATTATGTGAAAGTGGTCGCTTGTACTGATGATTCCACAGAGCATTATCACCAGAATCTGCTGTTTTCTTCAGCTGTATTTTGCATTTTAGTACTTTTAAGTTTATTGTTTTGGTTTTATGGACTGCATATGTTTTGTTGAGTCTCACAGCTCTCAAAAGTGTAATTTCTAGGTGTATTAGCAAGTTGTTTTCTGTGAAAAATCTCTGATATACCCACTGCACGCTACATGCCCAGCAACAAATTGCAGACAGAAAAAGTTAACAACAAGCTAGTGAACACAGTCGCATATTAAGCAGCTAGAGACACAGATTTCCCTCAGTGGTTGTTGGAGACCAAAACAGAGCTAATAGCAGAGTAAATATTAATATTAATTTAAATTAATAAGGTGACCAGAAACACAAAACCAAATGAATGCTCTAAAATAGCTTTATAAAGCAGAACATTTCAGAATTGTGTTTATAGTTTGTTTAATATATTTGTGAAAGCTGATAGTGAAAGGTAGGTAATGCTGAGAACACCAATAAACATGTTTAAAGCCAGAGAGTTCACCCACTTTTATATCAGTCTCCCTGTGAATACACTGCAAGCCTGACAGCTGTAAGACCTTTATACAATATATTGTACAACAGTGCCAACAGGATGTTTTCATCAGCATTCCTAGAGCAGAAAACTATTCAAACAAAAGACAATATGCTGCCATTTTGTTCTCCATATCCATTTATCAAATAGAATCTCTGAACTTTTAATAGGCTCCACAGGGATGTCTGAATTGAGGGGGAACATTTGTCTCCGTAACAGCCCTGTGCCTGGCTCAAAGGCTGGTAAGGGCCTTATCGGCCTCCCATCAGTCTGTCTCTCAATGATAAGGATAATCGGGGTAGAACTCAGTGGGAATGCCACAAATGTCAAACAGTACATACCGAGGATCAGCGCAGCACTTGTACACAATGGTGCATTGTGCTAAACTGGCTCTCCGTCATCGGAGGGAAATGCACCTTAGAGAGAAAAATCTGTGCTTTCCTGTTATGAGACACTATATAAAAAACCCTTCAATATAGTCCCACGGAGTTGTTATGTAGGCTTCTACCAAAACAGAACTCTTTCTATGGTGTAAGAAAAAGTTTAACATTTTGGGAAATCCACTTTTTATTTGCTCTCTTTCTGGGAGATGAGAATCTTGATATTACTCTCATGTCTGTGTTAAATGTGGAACTGTAGCTGGGAGATGAAGAGCTAGCTTAGCATAAAGACTGGAAACAGAGGGTAACAGCTAGCCTAGCCTTGCTCTCTCAAACACTGAAAACTTTACATACGGGCAAACAAGTGGTAAACATTTTCAAAACAGGTTTGTTATTTTGAGTTGCAAATATCAAAATTTTGTTGTTGCTCCAAATATGTAACACAGAAAAGCAGCTAGTTTAGGCTATTTTAATGATGTGACAACCAGGTTACCCTGTTCTTCTGCTTACATTGCAGATACATGAACTATTTGTCAAGAAATAGATATACCAATAACTCCCTTAAAACCACAAAATGTTATAATTTTTTTAAACAAAGAAGATACAATGTGTTAGCTTTGAGCTTTCCCCTTTCTTCCAGTGCTAAGCTAATCCACTTCTCTTGATCCATTTAATGCACATGAGAGGGGTATCAATCTTCTTATGCATCTCTCAGAAAGAAAGCAGTATTTCCCACAATGTCAAACTATTTTTAAGATTATTTAAGTAATATCAGTTTGAAATGTACTTGAACTTGAATGGTCAAAATTTCTATTTCCTGACACTAAACTGCCACAGAGACTGGACGTTAGTTTCATCTCAATGGAGCTCTCACTTTGTCTTCAAGGCCAACAAGGCTGCTGTTTTATTACATTAAAATCTTGCCTTGTGCAGTTTTAAAAATATAATAACTGTTGCAAATCCAAAGCAATTAAATTAATCATTTACATATGAGAAGGATTGCCTTGTCATGCTTTTCGGCAGCGTTGTAGCAGACCACTCTTACTTTTATGTAACAAAATGTTAAGTCTTGTCAAACATTAAACAGAGACATTAGCTTTGGGGTTTGCTCTAATACTTTCTTTAGTGCTCTGCTAATTAAAACTTTGTATGCTTTTGCTATATGATAAACATCATCAATCAGAAACAACGGGAGAGGGATTTTCCAAAACCCCCTCTGACCACTTTTGCAAAAAAATCGACATTGTGGTTTATTTTAATTGGTCGATTGGGATTCACAAATTAAAATGTTTGAATGAAGTTTGATCAAAGGTGGACAGAGTAAGATTTGGAAAGCACTCTTCAACTGAAAAAGTCATCTAAACTGAGCAATACCATTTCCTTACAGTTATAATGACCTTGACTAATATGTATTTAACAATTTTGAGTCTTTTATTTTATGAAGGTTATGAAGTTACTCAAGCAAATCAGACAGTTCTTTGATTGGGTCTTTTTTTTATCAAGAACTGTACCCATGGAATATATTCTGTGTGTACAGTGACTCCCTGTAGCCTACCATCATGATGTGGTCCCCTGTCCTGGATCTATGACTCCATGTGGTTGTGGCTGTGGCTCCCGGCCCGGTGGCACCAGAGCAAGCTGGCAGTGCCTCAGATCCTGGGCGGTGGCCCAGTCAGGACTGCCAAAGCTCTGGATCGCCTCCAGCTTCGATCGCACTCCAGGGCTCATCTCCACACCACACTGAACGCAGCGAAGGTCGCGGAGAAAGCAAATAACGCACGTCGAACAACTAAAATAACAGCGAATTGTAGATTCATTGGAATTGCTCTAAAATCCAAACAGGAGAGGGTGTAACGCAGGCACATCTACTAGCAAAACAAATTAGAGAATGTTTAGTTGCTTAACATTGATTGTGTAGAGGATTAGGAGGAGAGTCCCATGGGAGGTAGATGTAATGAGTAAAGGAGCTGCAAGAGCGATAGAGCACCAAATGACCTCTGGCAGAAGGGGAAATGAGTGTTGTTAGGAGTTTGAGTGAATTAGCGGGGCCATTTGTATTCATGGCTATATTACAAAAGCAGGGACGATGGAGTGGGCCTCACGGCCTGCTGTATGCTTTCATTACGGTCACAGTGCTCCTAAAGGAAACCACCCTCAGGCCTCTTAAAGCCATGTCTGAACTCAGCGTGTCTGTGAGTGGGATTTATTTGCTCGGTAACAAGATGAACCTGTCTGAGGTATTAGGTGTTGAGGCTGCTCCAGGCAGACGGTTCCTTCACTGATTAAAATGGGCTTTCAGAGGGGTCAAGGGAAGAAGGGGTTAAGGCTTGTTTTTGTGCGTGTGTGTGTGTGTGTATCGTCTCTCTGTGGTATGAACAGTAAATCAGCACCTGAGGTAACCAAAGGAGGAGTCTTGTTATGTGCTCTGTAGGGATTGGAAAGGAAAGAGGGGTGGCCCTGTCTGGCTGAGACCGGTAGCTTTCGGGACAGAAAATTAAATTGAAGGAGAGGGGGAGGAAAAGAAAAAAAAAAATCAGACAAGGATCTGCTAATGTAATCTGGCTGTCTCACTCCCTCCATCGATGGGGCCGAGAACGGCGAGGAATGTGACAAGGCTGTCCGACCACAGCAAGGTCGGGCACCACACACACAGCAAAATATGCCCATCTGAACATGTGATTCAGAGTATTGTTGAAACAAATTGCTTTCTCAAACCCAGTCAGCTAATCTAATATTTCTTTTATATTTACGGCGATTGACTGAAATGCATTTGGGACTGCTGATGGCTAAAATTACACCTAATAACTTTTACACTGATAAGAAAGGAATGTATATCCATTAATTCTGGTTGCTTTAGCTAAATTTGGCTCTTGATGATTTATAAAAGGACACCCTGCTGTGGTAACCTGATGGTTTGTTACACAGAATTGTCTGGGAAGCTGTCAATGGAAACTGTTTGGAAAAGGGCAGGCACTTTGAAAAAAAACCCATCTGTCTATCACCTTCTATCACAGGCAAATTTCAACCAATCAAATCAATGTCACGTCATTCTACACATTAATAGTCCCCAAGTTCCCCTTATGAGTAAAATGAAAATGAAGTTTAGTATGGCATGGTTTGACTGGAGTCGTTTTTTATTGGTTATGATGCTATTGTAAGTCCAGAGTTACTGTCAGTTAGACCAAACCCTCACAACTTTCACTGGATTATTGTTTTATAATGAACCATCATATCATATCTGACACCTTCAGAATTGTAATAAATGCATTTTGTAATTATAGTATCAGAAAAATAAACTACTTCCATTGAGTCCAACAGTAAAACAAGCTCAATAAGCTCCTCAGCCACCAACAGTTAACCCACTTCCCGGTATTAATCACCACTAATTAATCAATGGGTTTTATTACCCGCACCAGGAGCTCTGTGAGGATGGCAGAGGAGAGGAATGCTGCTCTGTGGCTTATCATACTTTGGTTGCTGTGATCCGTCTTTCAGCCAGACCAGCGTTCCCACTTGGAGCCGAGCAGCTCGCTGGAGGTTTTGGCAGCAGAAAGCGGAGAAGCCAAAGGGCTGACTACAGCAGTGCAGCGGAGGGACGACACGCCACAACTACTGTACCCTGTGGCGTGTCGCTCTGCTGTACTGTAGGCCATGCATCGCGTGCCACGTTGCACGTCGCACATAGGGGTAGCAATAGTACATGTAAGTGGCCACTTTTAATGCCCTGGAAGCAGGAACTGGCGGTCGGGATTTGTTGCAACTTCGTATTGAGCTGAGCATGTCAACATTTATGTCTACTCCACAAGTCTTTAGACCTGTAAATTAGATTTGAACAAATAGCAAACAAGAAGTGCCAGGTCCTCCACCAATGTCAGACCAGCTGTGATTACACAAAACCAATGACCATGGCTGTGATTAATTAATTATAATATGTGCATTACCATTAATTGATCACATGTACCAGTCATCTGCAGTGATATCTCATCATCAAAGATCAAGAAGGTGCTCAGTAATTTAGTTTATAACACTTATATTGAACGGACTCTACAAGGGTCTCTATTCCGTCATCCTTTAGTCTCACCATATTTTTCCATTTTCACTTTAACATATCAGACTGAGCTCCAACTGGGAGAACGTGTATATACACATTCTGACTTTCATAGCAGCCTTTGTGTGGGGAAACAGCATATGGCCCCTGTTGTCATTATTATTCACAGCCTGGTGTTAAAGCACATCTCTATCATAAAGTCTATTTTTTTCATTACCTCATCTCTATTTATATTCGAATTCATCGCTATCCTGACAGTCCAGGTTCGAAGTTAACTTGTTCATGTAGCTCTGGCATTTTGATTACAGATGCACTTATTTTACACTTTGATGCTACGGTGGCTAAATGTTCATGCGATCACATATAAAGCTTGTTTGGATGACTGGATCTTTACATTTACACAGGCGTATTATACACATGATCCGATTACACAGCAATCACTAGATGCACTGTGATCAGTTGCATGTTTATGTCTGCTGTAAAGACAGATTAAAACTGTTTTATCACTCCTGATTCACACAAAATATATGTTTCCTGTTTCCAGGGTTTAACTCATTCTTAAGCTGTCATCCATGAGATCCATTGTCTCCATTCCACTGGATATCTTTTACCATACAGCAGATTCATAGTTCTGTAATGCACAGCAAACATGACATAAGTGAGAGAAACCTCAGTGCATAAACAACCCTGATACCACAGAACTGTGAGAAAATGTGCTGCTGCATGGAGCCAGCAGAGGAGAGGTGTTCAGAGAGCGTGCATTTGGACAGAGGAACGGAGGACAGAGGTCAGAGTGCTGTGAACACAACAGTCAGAGGGCCCGTGTAAAAGCAGGGACCCGCTTTAAATACGCAGTATAGTATAAACGCACCCGTATGCATGCATGCTGCTCTCTCGATCTCTCACACACACACACACA
>NW_023339652.1:14540833-14545279 GCF_004916995.1 Morone saxatilis | reverse complement strand
ACACACACACCTACACACACAGAAAAATGTAATCAGACAGAGTGCATTTAGTTTGTGCTTGGGAAAGTAGTGTTTTGTCTATCCTGAGTCTATCTGTGGACGTATCACAACATTCTTCCGGCTAAGAATGAAACAATCAAAGAGGTAATTAGCTTTCATTAGCTATAATCTACGACAAGGACAGATTTTAATCAGTTTACACTCTGGGGTACTTAGATATATTTTATCCAGGGAATGTTTCAGTGTCTTACTCAATAAAAGATATCAACTTCAACTCTCCAGCTACAAGATCGTGTTTCTAACCACTGTGCTTCAGCAGTCATCGAGCATCAGACTGCCAGCTACAATCAACCATTGTAGTATTTGTAGTCATGTTCAGAGTCATAAACGACAAGCTAAACCGCAACAATTTGGCAGTGAATGTCAGTGTTGTGTGAACGCGGCAGCAGTCGGACCATCTGCAGCCAATTTAGCTTCTCTATCATTACAGCAATATCACCAAAAAAATATTCAACCCACACAATAACCTCTGTGTAGATCTCGACAACAGGTTGCATTGTAATATCAGCCGTGTCTCCCTGTGATTATTCTTGCATGATTTCACACTGCGTTGCATGGTGAGGCCATTTCCGGCACAACACTGATAAGAAAGTTATTTTGCAAAACTGTGTGGAGTCGAGGCCACAACACAGATTAGCTGATTATTCCCTAAGAAGGCTAGAATGAGCACTGGTGGGCTGACACTGGATGGCATGGACTCAGTTAGCTGATCGAATGGACCAATCAGGATGCAGAAGCTCAGAAGCCTGGAGTGTAAGACCAGGAGACTTGCAGATATGGTATATATGATCACTCTGCGCTCTAGCAGTGACAGTTGATGCCACGTTGGGTGCCAAGGAGAGCGCTAGCTAAAGGCAAACATAACAACCAAGAAAAAAAGACTGCTGATTTATCCAAATATAAAATAAAGTAAATAACCAAACAAACAAATAAAACAAAATCAATTTAAAGATATAGACAGACTCATTTTGACTTGTCATAGTAGGAAAAGCAAAAGTATTGGCTCTGCTCTCTTCAAGTGTTCCAATAAGCCGTGACAATGAGCCAACATGAACAATACCAGGACCCTGAAATTCATTTTATTATTTAAACCTGTGCTTTTACTACTGTGTCAAAATGCCTTCCATGAAAAAAAGTGTATTTAAGTGATGCCACATACAGTTTAGCAACAGTGTTGATTACTTTAATTGTAATCCTCCCACTCCCAAATGAATCATATCACAAGATATGATTAATTTGACTTTATTGCTGGAAATAGGAAGGAGCTGGGGGGCCGCAAAACACAACACTGGCCATGTTTCCAAATGTATTGCAAATTCTAACTGAATAACGAGTAAATCGGAAAGAAAATATGAATGAATGCATGTTTCCATCCACTACTGTTATATGGTTCATCAAGATAAGCATGAGATAAGTAGATGGTGCCAATTCTCGTGAGTCTGAAGTCATCTTTGCCACCCAGATCAGCTGATCATCAGCCAATGTCACAGAACAGAGCAGTCTATTTAAATACACAGCTTCACTGGTCTAACTGCTGCTGCTAACTGGCCAGAGGCCACTTCTGCCACTGCAAGATGAAAATGTTTTTTTTTTTACACTTCAGATGCACCTAAATGACCCAAATGTTCAGTAGCTAGCCAGAAATAGCATAGAAATTACTCATGTTTTGAGGTTGATGGAGACAGCTAAAACCCCTGGTTGTTAACATGCATTATGCAATATGGAATGGCATGATGGTGATGACATAAAACGGTTCTCATAAGTTTAAGAGGTGACAAGATTAAATATTTTAAATCCTTCTGTTTTTAACATTGTCACACTAATTTCCCACCAAGGCTGAAATAGGGTAAGAAGTCTTTTTTTGTTTCCCCATGCCATAATCACATTACTGCCTTGATTTCTCTGAGTGCAAGCAATGTTATATATACACAGTCATGCTCAATGCCACTGAGAGAAAAGAAGGGGAGCCTTTGTGCAGGCTCACTGAGGCAGATTACAGATTGCGTGGGCCAATGCGTCAAAGAACTCAAGCTCCTTTTCGCCCTCGAGCATCTTACCTGACCACTTTGGTGCCACCTTTGTTGACCTGCATGTCCACCATACATCCAGAGTTAACGTAGGAGGCCAGGTTGATCTCTGAGAACTCCGCCTGGGGTACACAAGGAATAAACACAACCTGAGATTAGAAGGTACATTCTGCACCAGCATACTGAAGTCCATGTTTGTCCTCAGTAATTAGACTTCCTGACTCAATACTCAGATAAACAAAAGGTCTTTCTGACAAATATATTCATTTTCAAAAGTAAATACATTCTCGTTTACCTGCCTTTGATTTGTGAAAGTCAAGTGATGGAGCTCCAAATACAAAGTTATTTACAAGGTAATTAGTGTGCCATTGCTATTCCTCATACTAATTACTTTTCGACCATATGGATTTCCATATGTTATTCCACACAACTCTTACTGCACGGTTCCCAGAACATACACAAAAAATAAATGGAATTGTGCGGCAAGTTGCTTTGACTCTTCTTTATTCAAGCACGTTTCAGTTCCTTGAATTAAGCAAATGAATGGATATAGGCCATGTTTATTTGGAGCTGGAAACATTTTCCAGCACTTTTGCTACATTTTTTGATGACCCTGAACACAACCTATTAGTTTTTGGGTATTACCGTTTGCCCAAAATTGGTTAACCAACGTTTGAAGCTGTTAGGCTTATGCACTTTAAGGGCCGTCACTCTTTAATGCTAAATTTGATTGCATTGGTTTCGGTTCATTTAGGTTAACATAACCAACTAAACCAAAATAATTCAGAGATAAGGGTTATAATCATTTTGTATTATGGTGTGAACTCGCTAACAGAGCATGCCAACTTGGATTCATGTTTTCTCCTTCCTCTCACTTTCTCCCTTGGCGTCTGCCCTCTGATAGGCTAATGTTAAGACCCACCTTCTTGACACTGGTCAACCAATCAACAACTAAACTGTAACTACTGTAAGATACACCTATTTAGGCAGTACATTTTTTGTTATTTGTTTATATATTTTTTTTAATTATTTGTGTCCAACTGACACGTGTGGGTGGAAACCGAAGCACTTGGCCTGCTCTACAGCTCAGGAGGTACAGTGGTATAGCCGCTCAGAATGGAAACGTCCATTAAGATGTCACTGTTGGATGTGTCGCTTGTCCTTTTTCTTCCTCAAACCGAGGAAGTGGCGAGCTCTTTTCCAGAAAGATGGCTTCTTTCTTTTCTCCACAGCCTTCTTGCCAAAGATTTCAGGCTCTTCTTCCTCACGTTCGGGGTCCTGTACAACACAGGGGGACTCTTCTTCCACTAGTTCAGGGTCCTGTGAGACAGCAGGGGACTCCTCCTGCTGGCACACCTGGTCTATCAACTCTTCCATGAGTTGGACAGTTTCTGTGGGGAGAACCTCACTGCCTTCTTTCTTAGCCTTGAGGTTAGCAACAAGTGCAATGGTTTCTGAGGTCTGCTCATCGAGTTGGATTTTCATGCCTTCCAACTTCATCAGCAAACACTCCTCCCTCTCAAAGGCCTCTTGTTGTAGGAGTTTGGCCTGCTGCTCCTTTTTCTGACAGAAGGCGTCCAGCTGACACCTTGTGCTCTGAACCTCCTCCTTGTGCTGCGACGCCTTGATGACATAAGCCTTAAGCACCTCGAATTCCTGCTGAAGGGTGACATTGACCTGTTCTTCAGCCTCCATGTCTTTGTCATACCTTTGCTGGATCTCATCGTGTGCATGGTAGACATTAGCGTATGCCTGGTGGAGCTCATTGTATGAGGCAGTGAGCTTCTCAAGCTCTCTCCGAGTTTCCCTCTCCTTAGCCACGATGTACTCTTCGTGCCTCCTCTGTTCAGCCAGCTGTCTCTGCATTTCCTCCAGTTGTTGGCCAAGCTGGATCCTCAGAGTGTACTCCTCATAACCTCTGACTCTTTCTTTTTGGCATACATCTGCCTGCTGCTTACTCCAGTTCTTCTCTTTGTGGACCTTATTGGTCAAATACTGAACCTGGTCCCAGAGAATCTTGTTTTCATTGGTCTCTGATTCCAGGTTGGTGGAGAGCTTAGTGATCTTCTGCTCCAGAGAGGAATGGTGTTCCTTTTCTTTTTGGAGCTGAGTTTTAAGCTCCTCGACTTGTCTGACAAGGGCCTCCTTTTGGGAGCCACAGAGAAAGCTGAAAATCAGATCCCTGGTCCAGTTGTAGGGGCCAAGAACGGAATAACGCAGATTTAAAGCCATTGTGTATCGCTGTTTGAAGTTGTAGTGTGTCTTACAATGCTGTATCACTTACTGTAAGGTTTGAAATTAAATTACTTTGTTTTAACACGTCTTGGGGTATTAAAAGACCTGCTGATGACATCACACT
>NW_023339652.1:14517139-14540733 GCF_004916995.1 Morone saxatilis | reverse complement strand
TCAGGTTGACACAGCAGCAATAGGTCAAAGTAGTGCACAAACAGAAAACAAAGAATACCACGATAGAAAATTACTAATATTATTAATATTAGAAGATATAAAACTATAAATTAAAGTATATACACTATGCATTGTTCAAGTAGGACATGGAGTGCAAAATATAAACAGAAAATTAAACTTGACTAAAACTAAAAAAATAAAAAAATAAAACTAAACTAAAACTACTAAACTACTAAAGTGGAAATGAAATATAAATAGTGCCAAAGGAAGAAAATAAGACTATGAAAGCATTCCAATTTAACTTTTTAATATTGCCACACAGATTTTTTGGGAAAGACGTCCTTCCTCGGTGTGTATTTTGGCAATTTGACAATCAATATACATAGGTGGGATTAATAATAGGTTATCACAACTGGCACAACAAGTTTTGGTTCAGATCCCCAGTGGGTATTTCCTTGTCATAATTGTATACACTGCTATTCTATGATTAAGGGGATTATATTCACCAAAGTCTGGTGTTGACATCACGGTCACATGTAACACTAAAAATGTGATTTATCTGTTAAAATGCAGATGTCATTTATATTACGAATGGAAATTTAAACCAAGTTAAAAACCAAGATCTGTGAACAGTGTTTTATTCGTAATCATGATGTTAAATCAACAGTGGCTAAGAACTTAAATAGTCATAACCACAGCTTGAGTGAAGTACATTACATGGGCACAGAGGCAGTTAAGATGCCACAGAGAGGTGGCAATAGGGGCAGAATCCCTTTCCAAAGGGAGATGTGTTGGATAGACTTCCTGATACGCTCATTTCCAGTGAAATGAATGAAGATATTTAATTTGCTTGTTTCTTATGAAAAGTGTATATAATTTGGTTTGGTTGGTTGTAGCTTCCCCTGTTGGGATGCACTTGTGCGGGTTGTGAGATTCATTCAACTTTTCAGTCTCATATTTAAAATCTCATGCAACCCTTTAAATAAGACTTGAGAGCATTAACTTGAAACACATGGGGATATGCTAATAAATTGGCTGTAAGGGAGCTACAGTGTGCAGACCCTTCTTTCATATTTTCAGGCTTGTAACCTTTTAAAATCAAATCCAATCAGACATCATTCAGTGATGTTCCAGCAATAAAGCCAGAAAATAAATAACATTAGAAATATCTTTCCTACAAAGATGAAAAATAAAAGACTGGAAAAGTTCCTCCAACCACCAAAACAGTACAGACAATAGATTTGATAGAGGTTGACTTCATTTTACTGCATTTGCTCAGCAGAGAAACAGACAAGAGTCAGAGAGAGTTGGTGAGAGGAGGCAAATTGAGTTATCCCCAGTCTGTGGCCTCTAGGACAGTGAGAGTCTTGTGAAAGGCCGTAGCCCAGCTACCTAATGACTCAAACTCCCAGATACACTCAAAAGGAGGGGCGCAAGTTGACTTCTGGGAATGGACTTTCTAGATGGACAAGGACTAGAGAGGGACAATTCAATTTTACTGCTAATGATTGTCACAGCAGTCAAGCAATGTATTGATGTGAATGCTCCTGACCAAATGTAGTACTCCTCAAATGAACTGGTCTTCTGCTACATGAGTGATGGTGTTTTCACAAAAATGTTTTCACTTAAATATTGGAAATTCAGTGTGAGAAATAAGTGTTGTTTTTAATTCAACTAATGTTCATTCTAGCATCTTTTATGAATGTTATCATGTATTATAATACATTGTCAGAATACAGTTACTGTAACTCAAAATATATCCTTAAGAGCAACTTAAGCAGCTACGTGATGTAGCAGTGTACTTCTACAGGGTGTGTCAGTACACTGTGATGTCACTGTTGGGTGTGGTAACAGGTGCAACAGAAAACACTTCTGTCGCAGGTGCATCAAACATCATAGTTCTAATTTGTGCAATACTTTGACCAAAATACCTGAAAAACTCAACATTCCCATCAGCCTCAAATGTACTTTCTGTTTAGTGCTAACCAGTAATTGTTAGCATGCTTACACACTTAACTAACTCGTGAGCATGCAAAATTATACTAAACATTACATCAGCATGTTAATATGGTTATTGTTTGCATGCTGCTGTTAGCATTTAGCTCAAAACTGAGACCATTACCTGTAAACTGGGTCTGTAGTATCAGTAACATTTGACTCTTTCTGTGGTGGCTAATAAAGTTGACGATTTTAAGACATGTATTACGAAGGGGCTTATAATTGATTGTCTCATAAAGGACATCCAGTAGCTGTCTACACAGCAAAGTCATACAATTTTGGCTACAGATACAATACTAGTTAGCTGAAGGTGTAAGAAGTTGTTCTGACTGTGGCCTTCTGTCAGAAACCCTGCTTTATTCTGAACATGCTCCCCATGTTTCCTCAGAGGGGCAGTGGAAGTAGCGTATTGCTGGGGGCTGTATGACTCACAGAAAATGATTTCAGTTCATCTAACGCACTGTTGGATCGCTTCATGTTCTCCTGACAGGGTCCAACCTCAAGGCTGCATCATTGTAAACTCCAGGTACAGAAAGCCTTAGAGGGATACTAAACAGCAGCCAGTTGCCCTCAGACATTAAACCCTGCCATTTGCTAGTCTTCAGATCACTTTTAAGTATGAGGAGTGACACTGATGTAGTGGATTTAATGGGCCCCAAACAAGCAGCCTGCTGACTCTCTGTGGAAAAACAAAAATTCAATTTGACATGACGTGGTCGCCTACCAAACACAACACTACAAAGAGAACATGGCTGCATTTTGTTTGTCTGTGAGTACTCTAAACCTGAGTCAGCAATGGACCAGATTCAATCATTTGCTCCCTCTCAACACTGCATAAAAGGAGTGCTGTGTTTAATGAGATGTTACTCAAAGGAAAAACATAATCAAATGGACAGTGATGTGTTCAGTTGGACCAGACCATGCTGCCACTGTGAACACAGAAAAATACAAATCCCAATGTGTGTCCTGACTTGACTATTGTAATTGCAATCAGTGTGTATCATACTCAACAGGCTACATCTAAAGAGGCTATTTACCAATTTATAGCTTGACTATAGTTTTTTTATGCAATCAAAGTGATCTTTATTAAAGTGTTTAAAATGTTTAGTTTATTTGGGCTTAACAGAATAATTTATATTATACTATTCTAATACTTCTCATCGACTATCGAGGAACAAATTCCTTTTCAAGAGGATATATTGCATTTTGGACTGAAGTCCTGCACACATGTACAGCACATGGCTAATACCTCATGGCAGTCATTTCATTAAAGAAATAGGTTTGTGACGGGGGGGGGGGGGGGGCATGGATTCACTTTGGACTGGCTAGGTAAATAAATAAACAAAAGCTTGATCATACAGCATGTAACCCTTTGCAGTTGGTTTGCATTTGTATTTGTGTGAACAATGTGACTTTTACTTTTTCATGCTTCAAAGTTGATGTTCTAGCTGTAATCAATAACTTTATATTAGCAATGCGTCAAATGACAATGTGTGATGTGAGAGGTGTCAGTCATAGTTAGCAAACTACAGACATTTTTTTTTAGCTCATTGTTTTGGTTTTATAGAGTGTGACTCTTCTGTCTTGGTTCCGTTTCTCTTATGTCCTTAACCTCGGTTTCTAGCTAACAGTAACTGAAACAATGCTAATATTGCTCCGCGTCTGCTGAATGTGTATATAGGCAACTGTTTGTTAAGATGCTAGGATATCTACTTTCCAAGGTAATAGTATGTCAATATTGTGTTTGTGCTTGTTGTGCTGCCCCCAAGTGGCCAAAATATTTTTAATTAATTCAGATATAAAGAGTAAAAGGCAAACGCAGCACAGACTTGAAGAGGCAAGTACACTGGAAAGTGCAAGAGAATATTTTAAATTAAGCTTGTTTTTGTTTAATATTTTTGATTTGCGCAAAAAACAACACACAATACACACTGAAAGGCTGCTTGAATGTCAGACAGCTCATAATTAGCTGATGCTGTGGCTCGCACAACAAAAACCTGCAGTAAGCTGCTTCGCTTTGTAGGCTTCCGACAGGCAACATATAGATCAGCCTGCAAATACGCCAACATGGATGCGAATGGAAGCAAATCCTCCATCTGACCCCCTACTCAACCCTGCTACTGCCAATTTGCATAGTAAGTTACGTCAATTGCTCATACTGTGATCATCATTTGATACTTTAAGCCTGCTTTACCAAGCTTTACATGGGCTTTTATCTACATGAAAAGGAAGTATTATCAGCAATATTCTCTCAGAGATAAATTTTCCTTTCATCCAGATCTGTGGCCCATGCAAACTCTGTATGGGGGAGTGAGTTGGTTTTTAAAAGAATGTGCCAACGTAAGGAAACTGGGTTTTTTTGCCAAGAGAAAAAAAACAAAAAAACACCCACCTCTTTTATATATTGTGTTGCACTCTCAGAGGAAGAGCAGGGGGCGAGTAAATGCCGTAATCTTATTTAGGGGACAACGAGGCGCCACTCACACTCAATGTGCCTCAAGGACATGCACTTGGCTCCTTTAATTTTCTCAGCTCTTCTCTACTGATCCCCACCTCTGAAAGAAACATCTGTGTGCTCAGCAGCACATGCCTCACTAACACACCCAAAATGCACACTCAAACACAACTACACATCCTCCATCATTGCATCTCCTAAACAAATCCCATCCCAAACACAGGGGCCTACGTTGACTTTTGCTGCGACCAGATAAAACCAGAGAGTGGGCAACATTTTGGCAAGGGCTGGGCATTCCACACCATCTCTGATTGGCTGGTTTTGGGTAAGAGGAGTGCTAACAACCACTGTCATTGGGCAGTAATGGATGAAGTGGCTGGTGTAGGGCACAGGCCCAGAAGCCAGGACAGGAGGCTTTTCACAGCGCCATGGTTACCATCACGGTAACACATTCAGACACTTGTCTTGGAGCAGCTCTTGCCCTGGGAAAGGAAAACAGGAAGTGATACATGGGACAACTGCCTCCAGAGCTGATTCTTCTCATCTCAAGAATAGGTTTCAGCCAACTTGTTAGAAGGAACAGAATTATAGAAGACAGTATGTTTGCGATTAGGTTCAACCTTGTCTGAAGCTGAATTTCTCTCCTTACTGAGCTCGTACTTCTGTTGTTCCTGCAGTTTGAGTGTCTGCCAGCCATATTCACTCCCACTGCTCACTGCTAGCTAATTGGTTTATTTACAGTAATCCAAGCAAACTAGAAAAGTAAAACACACACACTCCTACCACAGGAGGACAGCTAATGGAAAAGCTTCCATTAATAAGTGCTGGATCACTGTATTGTGAAAAACAGGACCTCCACTGACATTATTTGTTTTATTTATATAAAAATAGCACACAATCTGCAGCTTGGAATAATGATATTTCATATCTGACAAAAGACTGTAGAGTAAGGCACTGGTTTAGCTGAGCTACAGCAATTTACAGGCAAGCCTCATTTATCCCTGCAGTGCTACATGCACTCTGTCCTGACTGCCAAGCCATGTGAACCTGCGGACAGTACAGTAAACACCACTTGACAGTAGCTCATCTGGAATCTTTGCGGGTACTTTTAGATTTGGACTAACCCGTGTCACTGAGGTTCAGGTGGTTAAGGTGCCCTTTTTTTTCGTCATGAGTCAAACTGTAAACAGGCCTGTGGCAAAAACAGCTTGGAAGGACCAGTCAAGCTGTTCTTCAACTACAATCTGCAACAGCAGCATGATAACTAGAAAGAGCTAAATGTTCTAAAGAAAATGTAAATGCACTGAAAATACTGTAAAGAGGTTTGAATGTATTCAAATGTTAATGCATGGAAGGGGAAATACTACATGGGAGTTGAAGATTGAGTTTAAGGTCAGTTTAAGTTAAAGCAAATAGTTTGAATTGCCAGTTGAAGTGTAAACATTGAAAGGAGCAAACATGTCAGAGTAATGGGTGACAGCATTAGACATTTCCGTTTGAAGTTGAAGCCCTGTAGGCAGGTGAGTGGTCAGTTTGAGCAGTAGTAACAGCTTGTGAGTAAATGTCAAACGCAGCTGAACCGTCAGCTGAAGGCAAGAAAGTGTAAGTTGAACTGTCAAACAAAAACAGCTGTAATTTCACTTTAAGCACTAAAGACAGTTAAAGTGTGCACACTGTAAAAAGGGGAGTACGTGTGTGCAAACACTGACAACAGTAGAAATGTCAAATAAGTAGTTTAAATACAAGCTAAAGAGTAAGAATCAGTTGAAATGACATGTGACATGAAGACATTGGAAGGTTTGAAGTCAGTTAAAGAGTAAGATATGATATCATTATAATCCATTAAAGCAGTGGAATTATTTGGTGATGAGTAAGCACTGAAAGCTTCATTCAAGATAATTCAAGATTAGAAGGAAATATGCCAGAATAGAAAATGTATACCATGGTGATTGTATACATATACAAATCAATTGTAGAGTGTAGTGTATTACATTATTATTAGAATTACTTTATATTTTTATTTGTATTTATATCATTTTATTAAATTACATAATTATATTACAATGAGCCAATGATGATAAAATAAGAAAATAGATGTTCTTACTGCGGATCTAAGCCATAATTAACCTTACTAAATCCAAATCCCTATTATACTCCTTTTAACACTGACCTGTTCCAGTGATAGTTGTTCTTTTTTTATTTTTGGTCCCGAGTGACCAAACTGGAACTCCTGTTGATAAAATCGTTCTAGCCCAGATGGAGCCTCTTATTGTGTGGTTTCCTTTAATCTGAAAATAGATGTTTCTATGTGACACATAGTGCTTCTTTTAGTGGTTCACCTCTTTAGTTAACTAAGACCTGGGTGAAATACAACTTTGAATGAAAATTCATGCATAGAAGTAGCTGTTTAATTTCTCCTGGATTGTAACGCATGCTTACTGGAGAATAAAAAAATGTCTGGCAAGTAGACATGTTAGAGTTATATGAGGTATTACTTTTCAGTTTTGTGTACAAATGTGAGGAGAGAACAGGCTGTAGTGATTTGATTTGTAGTCGCAGGGCAGACCTTTTTGTTGACCACCTCTGAATTTTCAGAAACTCTTGATAAGCTCGGTTGAAACGCATACTGATGCAATTGAGAGGTCTGAAGTACAGTGGACCATTCATGTGCACCACAGAGAAGTATTTGCCGCTAATCACTACCACCTTGTACAACAGTGAAATAATCCATTGAGGCACTAAATGTTGAAATCCAAGACAGATGCTAAATGCCACAGGGCAACAGAAGGCATGAGGGCAGCTGGGTCAGTCAGATGTCGGCAGCTAGTACCAAACCAAATCACCCGTCTTGAGCAAGTTCGACCCAGATGCCCTATGTCATGTGCAAATACCAGCCAAAAAAGGGTACGGATAACATACAGCCAACTGCCTGTGAGCTGCCATGACTGCAGCAGAAAGGAGCGTGGACAGCGCTGAGGTCATGTGCCTGCGGAACAGATGTTGCCCTGCCCGACCCAAACCACACATGGTCCAGCAACCCAGAAGAACCTCCCCTTGTTCTTTCACAAACAACAGACCCCTTCAAATTTAACTGCCTAATGTGTCCAATTGTGTAAATTGCAGTGTTTATGACTTTGCGGGGCTTGTGGGTAGCAAACTGGCAGTTCGTCTGGCAGCCTTTTGTTGGGAGATTGGAGCAGGTGAACATTCATTCAGGCATTTTTCAAAATGGACTGTCACAATTCTCCAAGTGCCAAGTAGGGTGACGACTTTCAGTGCACAAGATGTCAGCTCAAGAGGCCCTCGGCTTGGCACTGCCACCACTCTACACACATCACAGATACTGCAAATACATACAAAAGGCATTACAGGCGATACCTAATCCCCTAAACTCCAAAGATCTCTGGAATGTGTCACTATTCTGAATGAACAAACCAAATCTCTGGGTCCATGTGTAAAGTGGGGAACATATGTGTCCAGATATAAAATCAGTGGTTAAGTCTGTGTTCCTAAATATTTTCAGCCACCTACTGTGAAATAAAACCCCCTGAGGAAATCTATAAAAAAAATAACACACAAGTGAATCAGAAACTGGGGTAAACCTTTAAAGTGAGACTGTGAAACCTTTGAAAGGAGAAACACAATTTCCCTCTCATAAATGAGAAGTTATACTTTTATAAGAATACTTAAACAATAAAGTGCATCATAAAACCTCAAAGCAGTCTCAAAGTAATCGACAGTATTGTGTACTGGACACAATAAATATGCAACAGGAAGCTCAAAAGCACTGGAGGTTTTTCAAATTCAAGTTCCACAAAAGGCAGAGTCAATCCCTATGAGCCCCCATATTAAAATGCTTTACAACAGAAATAAACATGTTTACAGGCTAATATAAAACACGTTTTGGTCTCTTTAGCTAATATCCCCGTTTATGTCAACTGTATGGGGGGAGAATTTTTATATTACTCACCCAGTTAAATTATATTAAGGCATAAAGTTATGCATATTTAGGGCTATGGTCACTTTGAGTGACAGGTGCGGTCACTGGCGGCCTTTAATTCTACTGTCTATGGTGCTAAAGTTATCATGGCTTAACTTTGATGACAAGCATGGTAAAGATAACTTAATTTAATATTAGCATTAACTGTTATTGTGGGCATGCTAACAGTAGCATTTAGCTCAAAGCACCTAAAGCTGCTAGCATGACTGTAGACTTTGACTGTTTGAACTTTTACTGGGACATTATAGTAAAAAAAAAAAAAAAAGAGCTGCATACCAGAGAGAAAACTGTATGACAGTATTTTCATTTTTACATTTTTTTATTATTATTGTTTTTCTGGGTCTCATGATTTAAGTGAGTCACAGGCTCATGATATATGAGCACTGGCCTGATGTAACTGCACATCAACTCCTCCTTTAAACCACAAGGGATTAACTGAGAGTGAGAGGGAAAGAAGTTAATATACAACTCCCATCTGTAGTCATGTTAGAGAGACCTTTTTGTATTTGTTTCAGAAGTGACATGTCAGCGATACACTCTTTACTGGCTGTGTTTTTTATTTTGAATAATAAATTAAAAAATGATGCTGTTATACTAATCTGACTGTGAGGATCACTTGGCATGTTTTTGGCACTCAAAAGCTTTAAGAACTACAACTGAACATATTTCATCACTTTGCAAAAAAAGCAATGCCTCCAAGCCTGGTTTTATTAGTCACTTAGGAGCACAAAGAAACCACCACCGGCGCTCCTGTGAGCATCTGTTTAGCGGATAAAAGGCGTTACCCGGTAGACACAGGACGTCAGGCGTCTGCCAAATGTAACTACAAAGTGGGTCATGTAAATGAGAGGGAATGATCCGCAACAATGGGCTCGCAGATCTGCTGTGGGGAAGGTACAGGTGGCGGGGCAGCCTTGCTGACAGATATTACATCGAAGAATCAGAGCCGCTCTCTTTCTCTTTCATACATACTGGCATCAGGCCTCCCCACCGCAGCATCACATGCTGTTGTAAGCCTGTGCTGGAGTCTAAAGATGGTACCTTATATGGCAGCAAGTAAGCCAGAGAAAGAGTTATGTTAGTATGGGGCTCGCAAGCGCTGGTTCAGAGGGCTTTAACAGCATAAACATGATAGATAGCAGCTATAAAATGCTGTGTAAGGTCAATGTTCATCTAAATAAGATCAAAATTATCATTTTAAAATATATAATATAAAAAAAAATGCTTTTAGAGCTGTTTTGAACTCAAATTAGAAAGGTATTTACTACAGGTAAATGTAAAATGTATATGATTTAGGTAGCAGCTTTGAACAACTAAGAATGCTTTAACCTTAATGTTGGTGCCATGTTTTAGTGTTGATGCAGGCCACTGAAAAAAAATGTATTCAGTGTCAAAATGTTTGCTGTGTAGAGATGTTAAAAGCCAACGAGGAAATGGGATTGACGAGAGAGGGAGAAAGCGCAGCAGGTCTCTTTCTGCTTTTATTGTCATCCCCTAAAAGGGTTCATCTCAGCGTGTCGCTAACTTTTCACACAGAGATTGGGTTTCCATCGTCCTAAGGCTCTCAGCGAGGAGCACTAACAGCCTATGAAGAGTCTGGCTGCTGAAGGCAATTAGCAACTGACTTGTTATCGTCAACACAGGGGGCTTCTGGTAAAGAGTGGAGGGTCCAACAAGATCTAACTAGGTCATTTGGAGCTATAGCTGAGCTTTTTTGGGAGGGGGGGGGGGNNNGGGGGCTTGTATGGTCCCCCTCACTATGAACTTAACGGGCCTAATTAACGCAGCCACATTTTTATTGGGGTTCAATATCTGCGACACCACAATATATTTTTTAAAATCCATATAAGTTTACATTTCATAGAAAAATCTTGACACATATTCCAACCCCGCCTGTCCTAGAAAGGGGATGTGACCACAACAGTAGAGAGTGGAGCAAACAGGCTATAAAATCACCAGTCCAGCTTTTTGTGGTCGCTTTTTCCTTCTCTCATAAAAGCCCACCACTCCATTTCAAAGACAGTTCCAGTCTCAACAATGGCTTGCAGATGTATAACTGAATTATTTGAGGTAAATTAGATGTTATCTACACACTGTAAATACTGTACGTCTAGACTTTAACACATATTTCTCTGCTTACTGTAAAATAACATCGGCACAACCGTGTTGAATTTAAATCAAGATGGTTCAATGGAATAACTTTTGGGCAAATGTGCTTCTTGGCTTTCTTGCCGAGAGTTACATGAGAAGATTGATGCATGTCTGTAAACTTTGGAGCCAGAGCCTAGCTTAGCATTAAGACTAGAAACAGGGGGAAACGGCTAACAAGAAATTTTTAATATATAGCAAGAAGTACTTCCCGTAAAACTACAAATTATTGTTTTCCCATCTTTTCGTACAGATTAAAAAAACAAAAGCTATGCTAGCTGTTTCCACCTGTTTCCAGCCTTTGAGATAAACGTATCACCTCCTGGCTATTAGCTCCATACTTAATATACAGACATGAGAGTCTGGCAAGAAACTCTTGGCAAGAAAGTTAGTAAGCATATTTCCCAAAATGTTTTTTTGGGAAATATTTTGAAATAGTTTTGAATTGAAGTAGATTATATATAAAAGATCAAGGTGGCCATAATTAAAATTGTGTGTGCTAGTTTCATGCGGAGACGCATCCCAGACAGTGAATATTGCAAAAGGATTGGCATTCGAAATCTCTTATTGGGATAAGAGTGATAATGCACTCTAGGGTGTCGAATTATCGAAAAATAATTAACTTTAGCCAAATTCAGCATCAAGTACCCTTCGCATTACCTACAAACTGAAGGTCATCCTCAAAATTATTTAATTAAATGCTGACTGAATAATAAGTATACAATTTTGCAGTTTTGAAAGAATCAATAAAGTACCTAACTACACAGAATTTATGTTAAATCCACAATACCTGTTCCACCCGGATCTCATATTCTCCGTTCAGCTTCTTCCCTCGAAAATACTTCGCCCTGCAAAGAAACGGAAGACAAACTGTCAAGGAACTGACAAAAAGTATGCTTCTTATATACAGTTCTAGCCTTTTATTTAATGAATAATCTGCATATATGTCTACAATTGTGGAGATTAATTTTGTATAAATTACTATATTGCAAGGTTTGATTTGTTTATCTTTAGGACATATGTGTACTTCAACATGTGGGTTCCTCCCCTGCAACAACAGTACCGACTCCTAACAGTCAAAACAACCTTAAAATATCCTTTGTTTATTTGATTGAAGGAGAGCTGAAATTTCAAGAGACCTTCCAAAATACCTTGTGAGCGGGCAAAATAATGACTCATATTTTCCATCATTACAGAATCTGACCTTGTGGGGCTTCAAGTAAACAGAATCTCTTGGCAACAAGTGAAATACAGTGCTTTTAATAAAGAGAACTCACTGATGATCCCTGTGTGTGTGATTGTTCTTTGTTTTACTTGTGATGTTCTGGTGTGTGTGTGTGTGTGGTCAAGGTGAAACTAAACCCTGGTGGCTACATTTCTGTTACTGTTATATACATAAAAAACCTCTTTCTCTATCTCTCTCTATCTCTATCTTTTATTGTTTCTAAATGTAGCACTTGATGAAGCTGATGAATGTATGAATGTACTTTTTGGGTTGTATCCACATAGTTGATTGCACTTGTGCAATGTAATATAATGTCATCAAAGATACACATCAGCTAGCACTGCTATAAAGTTAAAGAGACATCTGATGATCACATGAAAAATACTGGAATCATCCAGCACTGATGTACTTGTTTTGCAGTCTGAACCTGCACTGGAACTGGAAGAGTTATCTCCCAAACCATCAGACCTGCAGTATTTAGATTGACCGAGAGATACATGTGGATTCACTGTGCTATTTAAATCTGGAGTTTGTATACAGAAAAACCACAGTGGAAAGTTGACATTGTAGTTTACATTTGGTTTATTTAATTGCACATTCTCGTTCTTCTCTGATGTTCAGACAGTTGAATAGATTCTCTAGCGATTTTGTTTTGTACTTTCATAAAGTGAGGGGGGCCCCTGTTTGCAACACAGGAGACTGTTTTTACAGTCGGAGTAGTGCCCTCCGGAATGACTATGACCTTTATTTGTAACATCTATGTTTTTCCTCTTAAAAAAAATCTGATTCTGAATATCCATCCAAATTCTGGCAACACCACCGGACTTTTCAGCCCATTATGACACATCCAGCCAAGAATTGCTGACTTTGTAGGACCGTAGCCAAAATGAATTGCTTAACAGCAGGGGTTCGGCAACGGCTTTTGCCCCACAGACAGTTTTGTGCTGACATAGTTACCCTACCTACTCCAAAAGAAACCCTCAAGCTTTCTTAAACTCTCAAAGTTTTGCTTTTTACTCATGTTAGCTAGTAGCAACAGCAGTAAAATCACTGAACATGCAGATCTATTAGCCAAGTGGTTGATGAGGACTAATGAATTTAACAGATTAATTTATAGCTGAAAATGGGTATCCTGTTGTTGTGGGAGTGATAAAGAAAGATGGAACAAACAGAGACCATGCCAAGAACATGGTCTTATTTATTATGAAATTAGTATTAATGGCAATGTTCTAAGTCCCGGTACCAGTCCACAGCCCGGGATTGGGAATCATTGCTTTACGGCACAAATCAGACAGACTGTGACGTCTGACAGTGCAAACTGTTTTAACGTTAACGTTGTAACGTTAACGTGAGTCTTACCACAACAGGGTGAAAAAACTGTAGAACTAACATACATACCTGCTCTTATTCGACTTCGACAATGTAATAAACACTTAAAAATGGAGAGCCCTTACCGCTTGTGGTTCTCGGATTCTCGCACATTTTCAGCCATTTTATTATTTATAGCCATGTTGTGTCCCAGTGATCTGTGGGTCTCACAGTGTTGAACTCTCACCCCTTGCAGGCGTGGGACAGTTAACAATCTGTCAAGGGCTTCAGGCTGGAGCTGTGTGTAGCTGAGGATCTAGGCTATACGCTGGAGGCCTTCAGTTACTGGGACAGGCTGTTTGGGATTTAGAGTGCCTCTTGACCTACTCACACCAAAACACATTTTCCTTTTGCAGCGTTTTATCTCAAAGCCTCTCACCAAACAAAGCCTCAAAACCTCTTCCACTTGCCTTCATGTCCTCCTCTTTGCTTTTCATCTGCCTACATCTGTCCTTTCAGGTCCGTTCATTAACGTTCATTACGGCCACTGGGGGGGATCTTGTTCTTAATGTCTCCCAGCTGTTGGACTTTAAAGTTTTGGGTCCCAAGCTGTCTCATTCTCTGTAATTTTGGAAGCCGTGAATCTTCAGCATGACTGACCTACATACTAAACAGGCGATGCCCCCTGTCACCCTGGACCACCACCACAGAGCATGAGGCAGGACCCACAGGCTCACCGCCTAAAAATGACTGGTATGCATTTCAAGGTATTGCAAAACATTTCGTCACTCCAAGTGATCGATTTAATTTACAAGCCGCTGGGCTCTTGGGTTTGAACAACTGCTTTATATGTGTTCAGACGTAAACTTTCAGCTCCGCAAAGAGGTCTGGGCTTTCCTTCTCCCAGTCGTGCACACACCCTCTATATAAACACCATGAAACTGAATTCCTTTTTTTTACCATGAGAATATGTTCTTTCTTTTGTGTACCACTTATAGGAAGCGTATGAGTCATGTATGTGGACAAAACCAATTGCCCCTCCAGGGTGTTTCTATTTGTATCTACTCCGCTAAACTTGATGTTGTACTAATACTGCTGTGTTTACAAAGGAGATTTTCTATGCTGGACACATATTTTTACATGAAGATTAAATTCCCCATGTGTTGGTTTAGCTCATGTTTTCTCCTATGAAGGACGCAAGGTTCCCTGTGATAGGGAACAGTTCAAGTTTCATCATAACCTTGACTCGTAGGTTAGTTATTGTCAAGGCCTTAAACCGTCAACACTGTCATTTATTTCGAGCCTCATTTGTGCCCACCTGACAAATCTCAGTCCATTATTTACCCTCTTTTAGCTCTGTTTGGTCTCCACCAACTCCAGAGGAAAATATCTGGCACATGTGGCACAAACATGTAGCTAGTCGTAAACTGTGTCTGCCCGAACAGGTAGCATAAGTCTGCAGTGGGTTTATCTGAGCTTTTTCACTGAAAACATCTGTGTGTTACAGTCGAAAACAAGACAGATAAAAGCAGCAAGACTGAATTAAAACAATATAGTTGTGGGCCAGAAACCAAAACAACGAGCTGAAAGTCACTACAAAACTCTGTAGAGCTGAGGGGGACTGTATGTAGAGTCAGGTGATAATTCTCTGTGGGTTAAGTGATCTGTTTTTCTTACAATTAGTCATGTGATTCGTTGTTCATATAGAAATATTAATCATATCCACTTCAACATGAGGTATCATGTCAACTGGTTGATTAGTGAGCTTGTAAAAGGAACCGCACACATCAAGTGCTCGATGTGAACAAATTGGAAAGACAGAACGCAAAAACTGGGAAAATGTATGTACTTTTCAAGGACTAGACAGCTTATTTGTATATTTGTGTTTGTGTAGCTCATTTTGAATCAATCTGATTTTCTGTAGGACATTACTTGGTCAATCACCAAACCTTTCAGCCCTTTATGAGGCCAAAAACAACATCTTTCAACAGTGTGAAGAGGCACCATTCCCCTCAGTTTCATCACAATCTGAACAGAGATCACACTTCAATCTGATAAAAAAGACATGGCTAAAGACAATGGGATTAAGTTGTCCTACTTTCCAACTGTACCGTTTAAGTACTTAAATAGTTCTGGTACTTCTAATATTCGCCTGCTGGTGTTTGCAGAATGTGAACTTTTGCCCTGTTTTGAGGTACAGCATGGATTTATAAATACCACAAAAAGATTTTCTGCTTCTTTTTGCCCTTGAGATGTTCGGCAGTATGTGGGCCCCTGCTTTTTCTTTAGACACAACATAAAATGAAAACCGTCTTCATATGGTTGAGGGCAAAAAGAGGATCTCGTAGTAATCACGTATATGAAGAAGTAAACACTTTGCCTGAACGGGGCTGAATTGAGCAATCAGACGCTCATATCATTCTGAACACAGTGCAAACAGACTGACAGCTTCTTGGCAAAACGTCTTACATGTCAGCCTGAGAGAGAGGCAGAGAGCGGGACAGGGAGACAGAGACAGAAAAGGAGGAATTGTCGGTGGTGGCGGTGATGCTCTCGGAGACTTTGCCTCGGTGCTGTGTACGGCTATTGTGCATCAGTCATTGCTGGAGGCCAAGCCTGTCAGGACAGAGCAGCGTTTCCCCAGAGACCTCAGCCTCTTTGCTGGAATGCCCAAGAGGAAATTCAACCCCAAGGCAGGCAGCGATGGATGGACGGACGCCCTTGCCTTCCACTGTGATACCTTCAGTCAGGACAATTCAGAAAGACTGCGCTATCGGACCAGTAAACTCTTCCAGCATCACAGCAAAAGTTCGAACAAACATCCATGACACTAAGAGATAAAGTTTTCTAAACACACTCTGGCTCCACGTATATTAACAGAATTTAACAGGAATATCTTACAACAAATTTTGTTTTCTAAAGCATATTGCTTTTTTGTAACTAAACTTAACTCTGCTCTTATGTGAATCCACATTTTATTCATACAATTAATCTTTTGCCCAGAAATAGTGCCCCTCTTTTGAAACATTTGAAACAGCTGATAATAATAATGGAACTGAAACAATTAGTTGGTTGGTCAACAGAAAATTCATCAGCACATTTTTGATAAACATTTTTTAAGCAAAAATGCTTCTAAAACTGGCCACAAGCGGTAAGGGCTCTCCATTTTTAATGTTTTGTTTGCTGCTTGTATTCATTTTCTATTATATTAAACTGAAAACTTTTGGGTTTGGGACAGAACAAGCAACTGGAATATGTCAACTTGGGCTTTGGGAAAATGCAATGGGCATTTTTTCTTTAATCAGGAAAATAATAATCTGAAGCTTAATTGAGGCAACTTGTACTGACGTACACAGAATTATCGCCCAAATCTTTGGCCCCTGCTCATGACTATGTAGAGTTTTAGCGCCTTTTAGCTCAGTGTTTTGGTTTAATGGTTCACACTCACTGCTCTCATTAGCTTCATTTCCAAACGCAGCAGGCATCTGTTTTGAATGAAAAACTCTTAACAACTGTGTGCAACCTAGTTAGCGATTAGCTGGTGAGCATAGTGGAGCATTTAGCAGCTAAAGAGCCAACTATTTCCTTATATAGTTGCTGGAGGCCAAAACAACCCAAAAGGAGAGTAAATAGTGCACAGTCTTACATACATTCATCAGGAATCCAGAAACACGATGTAAACAAATGCCAATGTGGCGCTGTGTCTGTTGGATGTGTAAATAAGCAATGAATTGACGACACAATTGCTGTAACAACTTAATAAAGGTGATAATTCTAAACATCAGTGCTTTGTTTACAGCTTGTTTTATTGCCCACAGCTGGCCCAAAAACTCAATCAATGCAGGTTAAAATAAATGATTTAAAGCACACCAGAAGAGGTTTGTTAGCACATTTACTGCCATAGGACTGGACTAATTTGGATTTTTTTTTGTTTTCTTTTATATTTTCTCTGATAATGTCTGAGGAGAAGTCTGCACATTTGCAACACACCAGCTATGTGGTTGCCTTGGATGCATAGAAACAATAGGTGGTGGTGGATGGTTACAGTTTATTGTGATTACTTATCTGGTGGACCATTTGCCAACGCACTAAAGTAAAGCTATGCTGTGGCTTTAACTGTCTATCACACATTATCCTCCAGATAAAACAGTTTTGTTGGCTGCTGTGGCCCCAGATGAACCGGTGACCACGGATGGGATAAGATCAATGTTGATTTATGGAAATGCATGAAAAACACAGCACATCTGTTTATAGAGTGAAGATTCGAGGGACACCACATGGTGGCTTTAAAAATGAAAACAAGATTACATCTGGAATCACTACGGGGCCGTGAAGTAAATTAGAAATCTGGCCGGTGTGGTTCAAACTTTTATCTTGACAGCACAGAGATTTCAAAAGCAGTATGCTTATTTCCTAATGTTCCATGAATCAACGTCAGGACTCAGTTGCCTAAAAGCAGGTTTCACATTGTCCTAAAAGCAAACACTGTGACTGAAAAAGCCAACACCATGACACAGACACGTTGCCAAAGCAGCAGCCAAATATTTGGTCTTTGTTTTATGAGTTGTACTTGTCTCCAGGGGTCGAGCTTCAACTGTTAAACGGCTGCTTCATGCTCTACCTGCACCTTTGAAGTGGCCCCTGAGTAACAGTCGAAGAAAGGTCTCAGTCCCTATTTGAAATGACCTTGAGGCAGACATTAAGAGTGCTGTTGCGATCTTATATTTAACATAGGCAGCATCACAGACACTCTCACATCATCTGCTGCACACTAAGAGGCTTCTTATATATTGCTGAAAAGAGACATGTAAGTGTTCTTCTGATTATTCCAAACAAACTCAAGAGTCATCACTCTCTTTGTGGCAGTGAAGACCATAAGGCAATATGAAATAACCTATGATGCCTTGGCCACTAGGTACCGGTTTCAAGAAAACTGTACTGAAGTGACTGAGAAACATCCCAGATTTTCTAACTTCACAAGTTCAATAAAACGTTCAATGGTGAATAGGGTTATCAATAATATAACTTCTTCTAATGTGTGCCTTGGTGGTGATGTATGTTTTAGAGAGTGTTTCGCTTATTTGACTAGGGTCTCAGCCTATCACAGTTAGCTGTTTCTCATTTCGGGCAGCTTACTAAGATGAGCAAAGTTTTAGGACAGACTGACACTTGGTGATTCAAGGAGACAAAATTGAGAAAACTGTACCGTATATTTGTTTGCATGAGCTTTTTACAGTTCCTGTTTGCAATGTACCCTCATGTACCAATTACTATTACTGGAATACTTTGATAATGAAGAAAACTGAAAAACATGATGTTTCTCAGGCAAGTTTTGCAGTTTCTATTATTTCTAAGATGTACAGATGTCAATCAGTGGTAATGATGTTCCCTGAAAATAAGTCACACTGAATCTAAAAAATGTGTATCATGTCTGTGTGTTTAGATTTAGTTATTTAGTGAAATGTTTGACGCAAATTGCTACAATTGGGTTTAAGTACCTTAACTGCCTCCACGAGCTGTATGTCAGACACACTGCTGCTGCTGAAACAGTTGATAGTGTTGGTGAGCGAGCCAATCTACATGAACTATCTTCCAATTTTTAGAAAACTGGCACACACCTGTCTCTTTCCCTTTATTCTATTCTGGTGTTAAGTACAGAAAAGCAAAGGGAAACCCTTAATTGGATATCGGTGTCAATGTCAATGCTAATTATTTCAAGCTACTGTTTGCTTAGTGTCAAGTGGAGTTCAACTCCAGAAAACCTGTAGGATGACGTCCCAGAAGTCACACAGCCCAGGTTGGTGAGGGGTAAATGAAACCAAAACGATGAGAAAGAAAAAAGACTGCCAAGTGCAGCTTTCTCTGGTTGGAGGTGGGACACCCTGCCCTGTCAACTTCATGATCAATACTTGTGTCTAACTGCAGCCTAACATGCATGTACATAAGAATCATTTCAGTGTGAAGTATTCCAGTCTGTGTGTCTAAGGCTTTGACTGAGAGGAGCTGCTGTTGATTACAGAACATCTGTAACAGCAGTAAGAAGAAGTGTTTGATATAAACCTCAGAAGCTATCACACATCACCCTCTGCTGGCCAAAGCCCATCACTTCGTCACAGAAACATCAAAGCGTGAGCAGCACTGAGGACGATTTCTCTGTAAAACTCAAGTTGAACTACAATGCCACTTGGTGGCCAGAAAAGGAATAGGCTGAGTTATAAATCAAACAAAATCAATTTAATATAATCTAAAAAAATGTTTTAATGACAAGATATATTTTTATTAAAAATATTAAATATTAAAAATATTAATATTTTTAAAATATTTTAAAAAAAGCTTTTTGAAGGATTCATAGTCAGTGGCCTTTTCCATTTGAGACAGAAACTGCTGGAGTGCCAGACACCCCTCATTTCCACAGACAATCGGAGGGGCCCATAAAATAAATGAATGTGAAACATAAACTGTATATTACATTATATTCAGAATAAACACTAAAATCTAAGCTAAAGCTAAACTAAAATCTACATGACAATTTGGTATTACAATATAATGTGATCCAATACATTACCACAAACTATGGCCTTGTAAATAAAGATTTCTATTCTAATAAACATATTGTAGTCACAGTCTCAACATAAACTGAACATTAAAAACTTCAGAGGTAGATTTATTGCAAGGCTGTTGCAGTGGATTGCATTATATTAAACAGGTGTTGCTCTTACCGTGTCAACCCTGTACAAAATCAGAGTCCTTCACAAAAATGACTTTCTTTTTTGTACTGAAAAAGCAACCAAGCGCTTTTCAAAGCCACCTTTATTCTCTTTTCATAGAAGTAACTGAGCTTGTTTAGGTGAATAAAACCCCTGCTGCTCTCTCAAGAGTGAGGATGGTCCCTCAGAGTCGGAGCGAGCCTCAGTGGGTGGATGATCCTCTGACGACTCATTTCAGAAACACCAAGATGTAAAAAAGGAACAGGCCCTTTTGGGATTTTAGCCAGCTGGATTAAAGACAAGAGGCCGTCCGCCTTTTCAGAATATTGAGAGCAATCTCGGTGCTTTTGACACGGCTGTCAGCGGAGCGCTTTAATTTAGTGATCATTTTTAGACCTCAGCCCGATATCCTTTGGTACAAAATGATCCCCCCGTAATTGTGTAGATAAATTCAAAGGGTTGGAAATAGCTAATAACAGCTTCACTGAGGTCGATTTACCAGCAAATTTCAGGCAGCAGAATAACAATTCATGAAATGGAAGAGTGGTTTTATTGATTCAGTAAGACAAACATGATAAACTGGCTGCTACAGGTCTTGACTGCAGCACCGGAAATCAATTCTTCCACAACGTGCAGCACACAACAGCCGATACCGGCCACTAACATGCATGTATGTGCTGGCACTGAAAGATGAACCCATCTAGAACTCATTAAAGTTCATTTATTTTTCTGTCATCTGAAGAGCAAAAGACCTTCCTCTTGTTACCATGACAATTTTTATTCCAGCACAGACAGCCATGGTATAAGGCTGCATAAGACAAGGACATACGCATTTATCGGAAGAATGAATGTTTTTGATTTAGCAGGAGCTAAAAATCAAAAGGTAAGCAGAGTACAATGTTTCTTCAACTTTTGAAGGCTTGTTAATGGCTTATTAGCGTATTGACACTGATAAGTTGCCCCCAAAGCAGCATGCTAAAGCTGCCAAAGGTGACTTTTAGAATAAACAATTTTTTTGCTGAAACTTTCACTCTTTCCTGACAGGATCTGGAAATCTGGAACTCCAGTGGTTCTCAGTTCTTTTCCTTAAAGGACCCCTTTTCTGTCATTTAGTAAACCGACAACCCCTGACTAAGTGGCATATACTGTATGTGGCTGTATAGAAGAAGGTGAATGCTCTTTGAATATAGATTTCATATCTGTTTAGATTTTTTTCTCTAAAAACAGCAGTTTCATTTTGTGTTCTTCACATAAATGAACAAAATGCTGAGATATAGGTCTTTTTTAAGTTTTTGTTCATCCCTTAAAATTAAGAAGCCGTCACAACCCCCTGTAAAGCTTTGGCGAACCCTAGTGGGGACCCCAACCATTGGTTTACAAAACAGTTAACTATCTTCAAGCCACCAACCCAGTTTTTACATACTTACCTTTTGAAAAAAAAATGTCAGTCTTTTATTTTCGAGATACTACTCTGCTTTATGTAGCAGAACTGTAGCGATGTTACCTCCAGTCAGTAGTACAGATAGAAAATGAGCTAAGATGCTCACTGGTTTTTCTGATCCATTGCGGATTTGTCAAGGGAGCTAAACTTTAAATGAAGTGGAACACTCGAAAACAAATAACTCACAGTTCAGTTCATTATCTGTCGAACCAGACACTGAGACAAATTAGAGTCACTGTAACGCACAGAAGTAAAACTTGATTTCTAGACATGAGCAGCAGAATTCAGAAAGTAAACAATAAAATGTGAAAATACACACTTTTTGTTCAACTACCTGGCCACACACGCTACCATGAAACTTCCACTCACCAGTCTGTGTGTTGATCGTCGATGACCAGCAGGATCTTGGGCTTGCGTATGACAGGTTTGGGTGGCTGACTGTTTCCTGTTGGGGCTCCTTCAGCAGCTGCTGATTTGGCGTGTGCAGCAGCAGCGACGTTCTGGGCCATCTGAGCACTCTTCACCACGCTGGAGAAGGAGCTGAGGAAGCTCCCCGGGCCCGAAGTCGAGCCTGAGGCTGAGCCCGAGGTTGGGCCCGAGGTTGGGCCCGAGGCCTGGGTCTGACTCGGGATGCTCGGGGGCTGCCGCCTCTCTGTGGCCGGGGAGGCAGGAGAGGAAGTGGATGAACCTGGAGGGGTCGGCCTCTGCAGATCCATCATGTAGCCGTTGGGGAGGTTGGCCACAAAGCTGCTGTCTGACAGGCGCCGGCGGAGGTAGTTCATGGTGATGGGCTGGTGGGTCAGTCAGGCCAGAGGAGGTGAGGGGGAAGAATGCCTGAAGGAGACAAAGGAAGAGAGAAAGGATCTATTCACAACCTGTTTTGCCAATCTGATTATTTGTTTCACATTAACATTGTGTTTTAATTAAAAAAAATCCATATTAATTGTACCTGGAAAGCTGTCACCTGTAGTGACAATCCCACCGGGAATTCTTAACCACCTCTGCAGTTCCACTCAGCCTACGGAGCGCTTTAGCATCTTTCGGCATCATGATTTTACGGCTGACAGCTTTACTGTTTTGGTTCAGTCTCAGTGTTATCTGCCTTGTTCGCAGCTACAGCAGGCAGCTATTCCAGCAAAAACACTAATAAACCCACTGTGTGCACCAAAAAACAACAAACAAGTTAGCGACTAGCTTGTGAAAGCTAAAGAGCCAGATTTCCCTCAGGAGTCGGGGCAGACCAGAGCAGAGCTAAATAGAGAGTGAATATTGGACTCATGTTCGTCAGGTGGTCAGAAACACAACTCTAAGCGAATGCTTGTGTTGCTCTTTTACAACATTCTTCCCAACAGCTTTACAAGGTGATATCAGTGGTCTGCTTACAGCTTGTTGCGCTGCCCCTTTAGTGGCCACACATTTCATACATGCAGGAAGCTCTCAAAATGCTATTTAACTGTTCTTAAGTGAGTAAAATAATATTAGCATATTATCACGAAAGGGAAAATTTCATTTCTACAGTAGGCTACATGTAGGTATTCCTCAGGATTAGATTTTGTGGCATGTATAAATTTAGTTCCCATGTAAATTGTTGAAGATGTTCACACTAATTAGCCAGAAAATCTGAGGTGAAGAGCGAGACCTGGAAAACATTCATTCAGTGTGTGAAGCACATGAAGGTGCCAAAAAAAAAAGCTGATATACTGTTAAATTGAAAGGGTGCATACGAATCTGCTAAACCTGATTTGCATAAGATTAAGTTACCCATGCAGGGTGGGACCTAAACCGCTGGCAAAGAATGCAGTGACACAGCAGTGATGATGCAAAGTTGGAGCAGTGATTCACAGCTCATTTCTTTGTAAAGCAGATAGAGCCCGCTGGGAGAAAGGAAACAGTTATATAACACATGGAACCCAGCGTGGCAGAGAAGACACATTCACAAAGATTAGCTATCAAACTGCAACGATGCAAGCATGCTCGCGCAGGGGGAAAAGAAACCCTTAAACCTGATTAAAATTAGGCCGCTCTCATAGTAAATGGAGCTTGGATGAGATGAAAGTGCATTTCTTATTGAGGCGTCACGTCTCAGGCGGATGTGCCCAGTGTTTGCGGCGCTGTTCTTGTAGTTAAAGGGGGAGGAGGGTCCAACAAGCCCGCAGCAGGAGGGAAAAGGATGTGGGGCAAATGTTTCATCTCGACAAGTTAATGTAGTCAGACGATCACCATCAGGAAGTCTTTGTGGAGAGTGAAAGTTGTAGCTTCTGCCTGAGAATCTGTAGGCAAGAAACTGAACTCAGATCTGTGAACCAGACCTC
>NW_023339652.1:14515584-14517038 GCF_004916995.1 Morone saxatilis | reverse complement strand
ATACGGCCATAGAGGAGGCTATACCCTGATCAGAGAAGACAAAATATTAGAAACACCTCTCAGTATAACATAATACAATTCAACAGCGTCCAAAATGGCCATAAACTGAAATTTACACCTCCGCAAAACATTATAATCGATTAATTAATGAAGGTAGTATTTATTGCAGGGCTCTTGCATCAGACTGCATTAGGTTTGGCTAGGTGATCCTAATAAACTGGTAATGGTGTGCATTAACACCTGTAAAGTTGTTGTGGCTAACGGGCTAGCAAAATCCTTCATTTGGACTTTGACATGGTGAATTTGAGTGAGTACAACACTGATTCTCCATTTAGCTCTGTTTTGGTTTCCACTAACTTCTGAGGGAAATATCTGGCTCTTGGGCTGCTAACTTTCTGCTGTTTGCTAGCAGGTAGTAGCCTTTAAAGGATTCATCAGAGCGCTTTTAGCTGAAAACAGCGCTCATGAGAGCAATTAAAGTGAATCAAAACCATAAGAGCTGTAAATCCAAAAGACAATGCTGAAAGATGCTAAAATGCTCCGTAGAGCTGTAAGGACCTGCAGACTGCTGATTTGTCACTACGGAGCACTCTTTTAACATTGCATGAAGTTATTTCACCAATTTCTAATACATAATACAATACAGAATAATACAAAACCATTAATTGATGAGTTTAGCAGCTTTAACATATAGTTCCCTTTAAAAAAGAAACAGCTAGGGCCTCATTTATAAAACAGTCTTATTATCAACCATTACTTCCATTAGAGTACAATTAGATGATAATTAGCCTGATCAGCCACCGTCAGTAATCAATACACATTATTAATCCATTAATCAAACCAATAACCAACAGCAGTCAACATCAGACAACCTCAAGTGCTGCGGTAGTGGTGACAGAACTTCCAAATATGCATAGTTTGAAAATGTCAATGCAACCTTTGGGGACAATATTACGACAAGCTTCCTTTAAGACATAAGATATATTAACAATTCCAGTATGTGTCCGCAAAAACACATAACTCTAGAAACACAAGCTAAAGTGTGTCATATATCAACAGTCTTCTTGTCAATCCTGCATCACTAAAATAACTGCTGGTCGGAGGATCAGATACACGCCAAATTAAACACAGACTCATAACACTGTTAATTCACTGTCTATCACGTGTGTATTTTGGTCTGTTGTTACTCCTACTCAACCCTAATTTGTGCAAGCTTTATAAATATAAAAAAGGCGTTTAGGCTAATAACTTCTGCATAGTTTGTCGCACATTCAAAAACCTTATATCCACACGTTCGGTGAATGGAGCTGAATCTCCCCATATAGGCCACGCCCACTTCCGCCTATATTTTTTTTTTTTGCTAGAGCGCAAAATGTTCGTATACTACTTTTTCGTGTTCCTCCTACACCCTTTGTCCGATTTGCACGAAATTTTTTATGTAGCATCTGGGGAAC
>NW_023339652.1:14505936-14515484 GCF_004916995.1 Morone saxatilis | reverse complement strand
CGCAGCACGCCCCGAGTTGCGTGGAGGGCGAGGTCCCGCCCAACGCTGCTTGCAGCTTTAATTTTAAATTAATTTCATATGTATAAATCACATGTGCATAAGTTACAAATGGGCTTCTTAGAACCTGTGTGTGTTCAGTATCTTTTATGAATCAAACGTAAGGACACTGTCAGAAATAATATTAAGACTAAGCTCGAGTATAAATCTATGAATGTGTCACAAAAACAGGAGTAAATAGTTAATTTCTTGGGAAGTATTTGCAGCAGTGGATTAATTGGTGAACATTTGGTGCTCTAGTGAGTGTGTTGTCATTAACAGTGTACATATTAATTGTCATGAGGGAACATGTCAAAGGGCAAAGTTGTGGCTCACTAATGTGTTTTTAATATTTTTTGGACAACAATGGTGTTCTAAGGCAGTGGCTGATGGTCGGAAACCCCAGTAGGGGTCGCCAAAGCTTCAGGGGGGACGCAAGGCCTTCTTGATTTTAAGGCGTGCTAGAAAACTTAAAAAATATACACAGAAGGCATATATCTCAGCATTTTATTCCCTTCTGTTTAGAAATTAAAATTGTCAAATAGAACAATGGCCAAGCATCAGGGAGAAGAAAACACATAATTTGTCAAAAAAAAGAAGCCTATTAAGTCTGTCTGATTGTTAGCAATTATTTAAAAAAATACACAATACAGACAGAATGTAATAAAAAGTTCCCTAAACAGGAAATAATCTACTGAAAATTCATCCAAATTACTAATTTTAGACAAACTTCTTGCAGTTTACTATTTGGGTTGATGTAGTTTTGAATTAATATACAACATCTACAAAATATATCACTTAGTCAGGGGTCCTTAATTTACTAATGATAGAAAAGGATCCCTTAAGGAAAATGGCTCTATTGCACAGATGAAGAAGATATATCAGTTTTTGCTACACATGCAATACTAGGATCAATTAATTGTTTGTCTGTGCTGACAATAAAAATATAGAAATCTATCTATTTTATATATTATCAAAAATCCTTTAATACTTGAGTTCGGGGATTCAGTGTTTCGCTCAAGGGCATTTCAGCAAGGCAGATGCTTGTTGCCACGAGAAATAACACCAGAATGGGAGACGTAAGATGCCTTCCAGCAGTTGAACAGCCTATCCTATCAGAGTGAAGGGGCTTCCCCCTGGGAATTATGTGTATGTGTCAACCACCACAAAGCTCTTAGAGAGCAAACTAGCAGGGTTTAAGTCAAATTATAGAAAATTGCTAGAAAACAGGCAGAATAAAGACGATCAACAAGCAGTGGCAATTACAGTCACAGGGCCACTGATTGCCAGCTCAGCCCTCTTTGTAACGACTTGATCCCATTGGACAGATAAGAAGCTGTCTGCTGAAATGCTGAAAATCACTATCTTTAAACCACTGGCACATTTCCCACTTTCTCAACACTAAGCTTCTTTCTTTTTGTGCGTGAGCACATCTGACACTGTTAAATCCTTAAAGGCTTTGCCTCCTAGTCCTCTGTGTAGTATACCCATCCTGGGAGGATACCACAGGAACCCCATGCTCTGTTATTGCTGACCTGGTGGCAAATACCAGCAATGAGAAAAAGTGAGTAGCAGAAAGAGACACAGCAATAGGCAAAAAGAACATCTTGGGTTATCCCCGCATTTATAATCTTTCAATAATCCTTTTGTGGTAAGAGTCTGTTGGGGCCAACTATAAAAAGCAATAGAAAGGAGGTGGCTGTTATGTCGAATCATATTTGATGCTCTGTATTTTACAGACTGCACTCCACCCTAATAGAAGCCTATAATTGGGAGCTGATGAGTGGTACAGTAAGTAGTGTATAAAGGAAATATTAGAGAAGTCCTTAAACTCTAGCAGCAAACAGGACTTTGGTTGAGCAGTAATCACAGGCTTTGCTCTGTAATGATGGGGAAGAGCAGGATAATACCACACCAGACTCTGGGACCCCTGCTGTTGTACAGTGCCAGTTGAAATGTGTGTGTTACATATTCTATATTTGAAAATCTTGTAATTGATGAAGATACAGCTTAAGGGTGATAGCAGTTCCTTCCTGCTGGTGTCGTTTTTTTTTCTTCATGTTTTCGCTCTTCATTTTGGATCCTGTCTGTGAACCTGTCGAAACTATCACATATTCTGAATGTTCTGTGAATTTACACACCAGAGCCTGTTAGAATTGTTGAATAATTATTAAGGACACGCAGTAGTGTCATTGCATCCTCTTTGACAAAGTCCCATTCCTGTTTCTTACTGAAAATTCAAAATCCAAATTATGCAATAATGGCCAACATGTGCTTTCAAAGAACAGCAAACACACCAGATGTTGATTTTCTTAATGAGGTAAATGATGTGAGGCGTACTGAGGGTTACTTCTGGATGAAAGATCTGTTCCTCAATAATCTTTTCAAGTACTAGCATCTTGTTAATAGCTTGAATTAAAATGTGGACCATTTCTTTTTGGATGTGTGGGACATGAAATAGTAGGGTAAACACAGGTGTTGCCAATGATACTAATTAAGGCTCTGTTCCATTTATCGTATCAGAGCCTTTCCAGTGAGCCAACATGCACAATAGCAGCACCCTGAATCTGTGTGACCTGAATGGAATGGAACCTTTATTATTATCATTGGTAACACCTGTTTACCCTACTATTTAATGTCAAAATGGCTGTCATTAGTAAGGTTAGTTTTGTCTTCGTTGAGGTTACTTACTCAGTTCTATTCACGTTGCTTGCTTGGCCCCTACCAGTTTAATGTCTGTGTTCAGCTTACAGATGAAACCATTGGTGCATTATCGATTGACAAACCTAAAAGTTTTTAGTAATATGTCGATCTAGAGTGACATAAAAGTCAAAAAGAATTCTGATGTGACGTTCATACTAAAAAAAAAAAAAAGACCTGAATCTGTCTGATTAAAATTCAAAATGAAGGCAGGACACACAATGCCCTGATATGTAGCAGCATATCACATAACTTATAGAAACCCTCATCTCCCATTATGCTTATACTAGTTAGCATCCTAGCCCGGGCTCTTACNNCCCACAGTCATTGCCTAACACCGGTAAACTTTAACGAGCTTAAAGGGATCAGTGTGTGTGTGCTGTGCAGCGTGTCACCACACATGGCTTTTATTATTCATGACAGTCTGAGCTGGGGAGCTGGGGGGCTGGGGGGGGACGGGGGGTGGAAGCGGTTAGAGCACAGGGTCGCTGGACTCGAGTCAAAGCATGCATTAAATTGAGCAAAGGTGGGATAGCGGAGGGACCAAATGCTGGGATGGTAGGTGGCGTTTAACCTGCCCCGAGGCATTCTGGGGGATTATAATGAACGTATATAGGACTTGCTGCCGGGTGGATGTTAATCACAGTCACTATCCTTGCAGTCAGAGCTGTTGTCATGGTTACCATAGATTATATATTTGTTCATTGATGTCAGTCAGTCTGTCCATATGTCCAACACTTCCAGTTATCTCCGCAGCTACTGACTGGATTGGTACAAATATTCACGGCCCCAGAGGATGATCCCTGACCCCTTCCATCTAACCACCAGGCAAGAATTCCCCCTTGACCTGGTCTGTGAAAGTATCTTAAAAGCCAGTTTGTCTATTTCATTAGCTTTTAATATTCATGGTCCTCAGTGGATGAATCCTAATGTTTTTGGTGACCACCTTACCTTTTATCCAACATTAAAAGTCTCAACAGAAAATATCTAAAAATATCTGAATCTTAAGTTAAACTTACAGAGCCCATTTATGCTCTTCGGACCCCCTTTGAATTTGTTACCTTGACCTTTCTTGTAATTCCATCCTGCCTCCAGGCTCTAAGAATAATGAAATCATGGTAATGTTTTTGTTTCTGTCCAAAGCTTTCTCCTGCCTGTTGTTGGGTTTAAGGTTATGTTTCAGTCAAAAGGAGACTGTGAGACTTTCCTATTCCTATCAGCTTCCTCCTGTCTTTCCGCTTGGATGGCGCTTCTTTAAAGCATTATTACACCACCAAGGTTTAATTCAATTAATGAGATTATTTGTGCCTTTTAGCAACGTTTGCAAAACCAGAACAGCTTTTAGTTTCTCGTTGATATGATATCTGATCATGAAAAATTTACTTTTGTTGTACCTTGTCCACCCTAGTTTTTAGTCATGGTCTAGGGATGGTTATGTCAGTCTGTCAGTCCACCCCTATTAACTACTTCCAGTTCACAATTCAATGGACTGTTGTAAAATTGTTGTGAACGTTAGCATTTAGCTCAAAGCACCACTTTGCCTTAATACAGCCGCAGAGAGTTGCTAGCATGATTGTGGACTCTTAGTCTTGTTAACATCTTTGCAGCATTTCAGGTTTAACTCAACCAAAGCCATGCTTGTGAAGCTAAAACCACAATTACCTGTGGGTTAGTTTATCACTGACTGTAAAGTTATTAAAGTATATTTCTGAATATTAATCAGTCCCTCCAGCATTTTGCAAGCTTTTTGGGAGATTTTGTGGCCTTTTCACAGCTTTTTAAAAAATGTGTGATGTTTTTAGGCCATATTTTGCAATATAAGGGTGCACGTTTGTTATAATGGCACATAGATTAGCATGAAAGCATAGACCAATTCAATTTCTTACAAATACTGTATGTAGTGTTGTAGTGATTGGTGTATGTCATGCACTGTTCCTTGCTCCTGTTCATATCCGACAGGTGCCAGCATTTACTAATTCCTATGTGTTCAATGTAAAAAAAAAAAAAGTAAAAAACAATCTGTTTTACAGCATCGGTGAGCTACAGTGTTTCTACAGTCGCTTAGCAACCCCGCTTTTCTTACTTATGATCCTACATGTGGTGCTAAAGCTCAACTAAGTAACACTCTGATCTTACTTTTCAGGGAACATTGAAGGTAACATCATGACTCATCATTGTGTGTCTCATTCTTGTTGTAGTGTAGCTACCGAGAGTGCACTAACAGGCTACATATGCCACAAAAAAGCTTCTGAAGAGCTTTGCTCAAACAAACCGTCATCATAAATCAATAATCTCAACATTAAGGCTCCGGTCTTTAATTAAGGATTTACGGATCTATATCAAACCTGTAATATACGTGTGTACAGAGTAAGCTGGCATTCTGTTAAACATGGATAGATTGTGTGTGTGTGAGAGTGACGCAACAGGTTTGGTTCACATTAGTACACTAGGTTTTTTTTCCAGTTACCTCTATAAGGGTAACATAAGCCAGGACCGGCATTTTGGAAGCCATTTCTGGGATTTCTCTCGATATATAGCTGTTTTAGTGTTCATAATCAGTTCTTTTTCATATTTATCTACAGTGTATGTAGCAGTGGAATAAACTTTAATTCTAGATTACTAACTTTACAAACAACTACAGTTCATTTTGTGCCAATAGTCAAAAAACTGGATCATTTACAATTACAATACAATTTAGAGTATCATAATATGCTAAATCGAATCACTGAATCCCAGCCTAATTAAATACTTTAAGGTTGGGTAACTCTTTAAGGCTGATTAACACACCAGAGCTGGTCAGAGATATACAGACGCATACTGCTTTTGCTGCATCTTTCCCAGACAATTTCCCCACAAATAAAAAACCTTATTTGTAAGATTGTGGCTGACCCCTCCCACCCCAGACACAAACTCTTTGAGACACTTCCCTCTGGCAGGAGGCTGCAGTCTATTAGGACCAAAACCTCTCGCCACAAGAACTGTCTTTTCCCCATCTGCAGCTGGCCTCATCAGCAATGCCCCGGGACCTCCAATGACACTGAGTCTTAAACCCACAACCCACCCTGGATCTATGCGTTACATTAATGCACTTTCCTCTGATTTTAGCTTTGCACATTGCAAACATCATTTTATGTCACACTGCTAACTAGATTCCCTGGTCAATGCACATTTGCACATTTCTGTACAGCTCTTCACTCATTCATTTAAGTATCCAGCCATATTGTACATATTCTCTCTCTTTTCATATTTGTATGTATTAGCTCCTTTTATTGTCTCTTTTTTTTACCTTTCTCTATATTTTTCTATGCTTAATTGTTATGCACCAACTCACCAAGGCAAATTCCTTGTGGTGATGATGGTGTTGAGTTGTTGTGGGAGGCTGTGAGGAAGCCTGCTGCTTATTTTAATCAGCCATTGCAAAACTTGTAAAATGCCAGCTTGTGAGGACACCATTAGGCTTAGGCTGTTGATTTCAGTACTTGAAAAATGCAGACGTGCTGCGAAATGCTTCCAGTGCACTGCCTCTCTATTTTGTACCGACTTCACAGGCCATTTCAAACAGGAAAAGTGCAACCAAACATAATAAGGTACATTTTAAAAACATAACATGAGAATCTCGCTGCTTCCTGCACTTGCCCAACTGCCCGGCAGGAATGAGTAAGTCATCCTTGGACTGTGAACCTTGGCAACTGCAGTGACAGAATGTGCTCAGCGACGCCACGGTCTCAGCTCACTGCGAGAGTGTCTGCAGTGAGACGAGCTGGTGAGGCGAGGAGTCACAGCCGAGACGCCACGCAGTGACCTCACCGCACCTCTCACTGCAGCCGCCACATTAGACATCCACACGCAGACACTGAGGCTACAGGCAGGAGGCAGAACCAGACCTTTTCTTTCCCCCTGTACAAGCTGGAGATTAGACATGTTCACTCAAAACTGTCTCAGGAAAGCTTCAGGTTAAAAGCGGCAACTTATATCAGCTCAGGAAGACATGGACGTTATTTATTGGTTGAGCTCAACATCAGTAGAGGAGCCAAATGACATTTCATTTCAGGATCACAAGCTAATACAAGCAGACACTTACAAAAATAAGAATTGGAAAGACGCTTAACAAGAAAATGTTGCCATTCAGCACTTTAAAACAAAGCTATATCCCCACTTAATACAATCATCCATTCTATTCATATCTAACTTATGACTAACAGGCTGTTGATGAATCATTTTGATACAGCATCGGCAGCATATTGATTCTAAGTTCCATTGAGAACAAACCAGCCCACACATTACTACAACTCGTTTCTAAATCAAAGTCTCCTCCTGTCAACAAACTGGATTCTTTGCTCCATGGAGTCACACCGAGAAGCACCGAACCAGCTGATTAAGGACGGAAAGGTCACAGTAATTTTGCAATTTATCATTTCGGACGGGGAAAAAAAAGGGATCATTAGTGGGTGCAGGCCGCCTTTCATGCTGAGGAGCATCTGTTGGGAGACAAAATAGATAACTGGTTATGGAGGGAACACTTGTGTCTGCCTCCTGATTGCCTGATAAATATTTCATGGTGTCTATTTGGCGGTATGGCGTCATTATCATCAATATTCAGAGCTGAGCTTTAACACTGCATTGACGGTATATGGAGTCATTATTGAGCATGAAATTAAATTACAGTGAATCTTTATGTATGTGTACAACACTTAAAGCACACAGTTTCACATGTTAAGATTTCCTCTACAACATTAAATATATCTATTGCAAGAATATGTCCTTTCTTCACATAAATTCACACCTGTGCGACTTTATCAGCAATCGCCAGTAGTTGGGCTGACGGTGGCCGGTCCCTAAACCCTAAAACTGATGTGCTTTGTCACACTCATGCAGATGCACGAGGTACCCTTTCTGGTTAATGTTGTGAAACTGCCACAGTTTGGGCAACAAAACAATCTTTTCCTGTTAGGTTCAGGAAAAGATCATGGTTTTGGGTTGAAATAAGTTAGTTACGTTGGTTATGCTGTTGTGTGACGGTCTCCTGGGTGAAAATCCTTTGTTTGTTTGACCCATCCTTCCACCCAGACTAACCCCTTATGCAGACTTAGTCGCTATTTATGCTAAGTCACCTGACTTCCTGAAGGCTCTCATGGCTCATAGAAATGCTAAAAGGTAGGCCTTTTGCGAGAGGCTGAAGGGCTTGATAAAATGTCGGTCTTTGACGACCTGGGAATGAGAATGAGCTGGAAAAACTGTGGTTTCTCTGAATAACGAAAACTGTAACTGTGCATTCGTGTAGGACCCCTTCACTCACAGTAAGAAGCTAATAGGTTTTCAGGGCCTTATATAACTTTAAAAAATATCCTAATATAATATAAGTGGATATAATCAATATTTTTCTGTTAACAATGGCTCAAACGACTGTATTTGATACACAACGCTCATAATGAGCCGCAGTCACCTGACTCTGCAGCTCCTCTGAGCTCTACGGAGAATTTTAGCATCTTTAAGCTTATTGTTTTGGTTTTCCGCCCCGCAACTTTAACATTTTGTTTCACTGTCACCACTCCCAGCATTGTTTTCAGCAGCCGTAGGTAGCTGTTTTGGGCAAAAAAAGACCTAAAACCTCACTGTATGCTAACCAGCTCAGCGCCAAACAGCAGACGGAGAGGGTTAGCGACTAGCTAGCGAACATACTGAAGCATTTGGCAGCTAAAGAGTCAGATATCTTTCTCAGGAACTGGTGGAGAGCAAAACAGAGCGAAAAGGAAATAAAGACAGTGTAATTTGGACTTCCATTTGCAAGGTGGCCAGAAACACAACCGCTAATGAATGCTAATGTTGCTCCATATCTAACAGGTGTGACAGCTGTTTGCTAACAATAGCCACTTAAAAGGTGCCAGTATGTCTATAGCTTGTTTGTTCCACACCAACCCTAGTCAAAAAGTCCTGTAGGACTTTCATCTATTTCCAACAGAATGCTTTAGGAATTCTTAGAAAGTTCTAAATATCCAATGAAAGACGTCCCCCTTTCCCCCCTTTATAAGAAAGAAATGCTTGGTTCTTGTAGGGTTTTTCAATCTTATTGGAAGTCTGCTTTTTTGTTTTGTCTAAAATATCTTAGAAGACTTTTATTCATTTATACAAGAATAACCAATAGGACTTTTATTCTTTATAAAAAATTTAACTTAACTATGGATTCTTAGAAAATCATGTTTTCCATACTGCACTACAAATAGGCTTTCAAGAAAACTGTGCAGGCTTCATTAAACAACAGTAGATATTATTTAGCATCATAGGAATATATATACATATGTTGTTGTTTTAAATATATGAATAGGGTTATTATTTAAAATATTCAACATGGGTGATAATTAAAATAAACTGGCCAATATCTTCAAGCAAAGCCATTAAAGCAATGTTGAGAAAGAAATAATAGCTTAATTAGGGATCTAAAGCGCTTTCTGTTTCACATCTATAGGATTTACACAGCCAATTCCTGTCATAAAGATTGACATCTGCCTCCAAATGCGAGAAAACTGACTTTATAATCCCCCCCACCCTGGTGGTCACAATCATGAAATGGATACCCCCTTCTCCCCACCTCCACCTCCACCCTTCGTAACCTGACTCCGCTTCTCAGCGGAGGACGTACTGACTCGCGGCGGAGCGCCTGCAGCGCGGCGAGGACATGGCTGAGGGAATCCCTGCTCCAACACACTGTAGTATATCAGCAAGCTGCCACAGTCTGACACAGCAGAACACTGCGCACACAGGTCGAACCCCGTCCTATGCGAGGAATAATGACAACAACAATAATAACAATAATA
>NW_023339652.1:14499957-14505836 GCF_004916995.1 Morone saxatilis | reverse complement strand
ATATCAACAATGGGTCAAATGACTAATTTGAAAAGGGCCATAAATGTAGACAGTGCAGTTTTATTTATGAAATACTTATTATTCTAAATAAACTTTTAAAAAACGTTTGGTATTTGTGTCAGATTTGCACTGATGATTGCTGGGTAATATGTATGTTTCTGTTGTCCAATGTCACGTCTCTATTTGATCATATGGCGAGGCGATGCAATTCGACGCATACAATGTATACCAACAGCTAATGGTGTGAGTCTGTGCTGATCCTGTTGTAACTGCCTTACACCACTGGGCATTTGTAATGACAAATCCACAGAGAACTATCACACAACTTCCCTCTTTGGTAGCAGCTGGTGAACACAGCAGAGCATTTAGCAGCTAAACAGCCAAATATTTCCCTCAGGACGAACACAGGTGTTACCAGTGATGCTATTTAAGGTCCATTCAGTGTAGCAGAGCCCTTCCAGCAGAGGTGGCAACAGAACACACATTCTTTAGTCGAGTAGACGAAGAAACTACTACTGAAGGACATTTCTACCCCTGTTTCTGTGCAAAACTAACTGAATCTTCATAAAGGCCTGAGTCTCCCTCTCTTGTCTGTTTTGTCTGTAACAGTCTTGATGCTGAATGATGCAAAAAACAACAATAACTGATCATTACAAATGCATTAAAACTAATGTAACGAGCTTGTTTTGAAAATGTAAGCAGTATAACGTACAGATATTTGTGTAAAATGTAAGGAGTAAAAGGGAAAAAGTTAAAATATAGTAAATAAATACTCAACTACATAACTTAAAAAGTACAGCGACAAAGTATTTGGACTTTGTTACTTCCCACCTCTGCTTCCCAGTGTGCCAACATGCACTATAGCAGCCCGCTGACTCTGTTTGACCTGAATAGAAGAAACCTTAATTAGTATCACTATTAACACCTTGAGTTTACCCTACTGTTTCATGTAAAAATGGCTGCTGTGAAAAAGGTCTATTGTCAGGTGCCGACAAATCAATTAATATTGCTCTAAAGGGTCCCAGCGTGACCAAAAACTACCTTTTTGGCAAAACAATGAATGAACAAAACATTGGCGGAAAGATAAATGATTGAGATGTTTGTCAGGCCAATATCAGCAGAGGTAAATATTTGATGACGGCACTCAGAAGAACACGTCGACCCACAGCTGTCACTGATGTAACAGAGTGTAATAACAACATCATTAATCTCTTTTAACCCACAGTCTGCCGCTTCGACGCCACTGGGTTGCTCCCGTCTGTTTGCTGCCCTGAAAGAGGATTCTCTATGGGGTCAAAAGCCTTTCTTTCAACTGCAGACTGATACCACAAAGGTTACAGTCTTTCATTTGGGTCATTTTTTAATTATTTGATCATGTGTTTTATTTTAGAAGTTAATTAGGTGGCGAGCTGATAATATGTCAGAATATCTGAACAACATACAGAGCCCAGTAATAATATTGCAGTCTTCAGTCAAGGCATTAGACTACAGGATCATAAGCACGGATTAAGAAAACTTTTAATTAATTCATGGATAACTGTGTAAATGAATGTACAAATCCTGGGATTGTGTTGGAGCTAATTACACTTTAATGAGAAGCTGTGGTCCACCTTCCAGACCTCTGGAGGCAAACACACTCACAGATGCTGCGATAGCAACTAATTAATTCCACATTTAATGTTACACTATAGTGTAAACCTTCATCAGCACTGAGTTGGATATTTATACAAATATATGGATCTGAGCCCAAACCAACTTTTGAATGTATGTTTTAACTGCATCATTTCAGCTTTAAGACTCTCTGTGGTCGTTTAATGGAGAATTCATAACACAATCAACTCAGTGATATAGTGTGACTGAATGTCTGTGGAATAAAAAAAACAAGAACAGAGACACAGGCTGCACCCCAAAGTGCTGTACGAATGTTGTCATCCAATCACAACACAAGACACATCTGCATACAGCAGCTGCACAACAGCCTCGGAGGATTGTAGTCTCTATTTCACAGCAGTAATCCACATTACATTAAGACCACATTTCCTATTATTATCCCATTCTTTGTCCCAGAACTGACAGTTTTCCTTGAATAGCACAGTATTTTATTACAACAATGTTGGTAGAAGTAGAAGTTGTAGTAGAACTAAATACAAAAAGTGCAACAGCAATAAAAGGAAAACCAAAAGAAGACTATTGCTGCGTCCCAAATCACTCCCTCTTTCACTCCTTCACTACTCCCTATACAGTACAGGCACTCAGCGGTTTATTATAGTGAGCGGCTGTGGACGCTTATGAATTAGTCATGTTGTGTCATCACTGACAGATGTACAGTCACACAATGGTCATTTCCCATCCATAAAATGCTGGAAAGTTATTTATTTATTTCATTAGTTATTTGGGACACAGCCAAAGTCTACAGCTCACAGTGACGATGCTAACATGCTGATGTTTAGGAGGTATAATCTTAATTTAGCTTGTTAGCAGGCTGATGGGAATGTAATTAGTTTTTGAGGTTTTTTGTCATAAACCAGAGTATTGGACAAATTAGACCTGATGATGCCGTTTAATGAAAAGTCAGAGAAAATCATGCTGAGGGGGAACATGAACATCTGAACTGAATTCAATGGAAATCCATCCAATAGTTGTCGAGACATTTTACCAAAAAACAGGAAAACTTTAAGGTGGCTCTAGAGGGAAAGTCAGGGGACCTTAAAAATGAATTGGGATGCAATGAGAACACTGGGAACTGTGAACGTCTGCACAAGATCTCAATCAATCCATCCAATAGTTGAGATATTTAAGTCTCGGCCAAAGTGGTGGACCGACTGACCGACACTGACATTTCCGACTTACAATATGAGGCAGCTGGATTTGCAAGATCAATGTGACGCAGAAAGATGCGTCAAACACAACAATGGGAGCCACCATTGTTGTCGAATCGCATCTTTCTGCATTTCGAGGTTAGCGTAGAGGCTCCTGTAGTCTCAGTCATATCAGAACTGTACAGTATTTCTTCACTGAAAGAAGAGCAAAGGCACTGAAGGCTTTTTTTTTTTAGCTTGTGATAGTGATAGAGAGTTCATCCAATCTAGGTTGACAATATTTTCAAACCTCCAAACTGGGACCTTTAAGTGTAGCCTACCACATGTATGCGCTAATGCATGTACCATAGACGTTTTCATCAACACGGGGGACTGTTATGTCAGTGCTTAGCACACCTACCGAGCAACGCAGCACGTTTGTTGCCGGGTAGTTTATGAAGGAGTCTCCTGGAGCTCTTTAGAAAAGACTGACTTTCTATTGGACGTAACAGCCAACCGTTACTGCCTATGACTCACAGACAGTATTGGGTCATTTAGTGAGACAAAACATAATAAATGTCTATGTAAGCGCTGAAAACAATTATATTAATTTGTTTTAATTGTGATAAAAAGATATTTTAGTGTTATACAGATATTTGTTGGGACTCCAGACACCCAGCTTGGAATTGGGACAATCCCAGACAAACCGGGAGGGCCTGGTGACCGTAATCCGACAACCTGCCAACAGCCTGCCCTTTTCCAAACAGTTCCCCAGGACGACTTCCCAGATGGTGTAACAATCCATCTGCTCAGGTGAATTCCTGGCTAGGCTAAAAAGAAACAAGAAAAAAAGCATTGACCCTCACATCTCTAACACACACACACACACACACAGTAATCATAGGTCTAACAAAATAGAAAGTTTTCAGCTCTTAAAGCTTTGGCTGTGTTTCCTGGTAGAACAACAACCTCCTCCTGTTTTGTACCATAAAACAATCCAGCACATTTCCCTCCTGTGGCCCAATGTAAAATTAGACTGAGATTGACATGCTGCATGAAGCACATTTAGAATACAAATGTAGTCACTAGCAGCGTTCAAGGGAGACAGATTTACAAAACACCCTGCTGTTACCATTCACCTTACTTCAATTACTGCGGATCAACAGGTGCGTTATTGATCTACTGGCGCGGCACATGCAGTAGATTTGCTGACCACACTTCAGAAACTCAACAAAAACTTCTCCTGCTATCAGCCACATAAAGATCTGACTCACTTCCACCCACCCTGGGGTTTTGCCACTATAGCATTCTTCCATCGGCTGGAACAAAACCCACCATGACTCAGCAAATACATAAACACCACAAACACCACGAGGGGTGCGCTCAAACAAAGGGAAAGGAGTCATATTTAATTCATAAGCTCTTGCAATGCAGGAAAACCAAGATTTTCCGATATTGTAAGGCCTGGAAGCTCCACGCAGCCGGCTCTGGAAGGATCTTGCTCTGACTACCAGGAAACGACAGCCAGGGCAAGGCGCAGCAGCCTCCACAGGCCCACATCAGACAGGAAGTAGCTGCTTAAGCTGGTTAATGTCAGTGGATATTTACTGTCACTGGGTGGGCTGTTGCATCCTGCAGGGCACAGCTGCATTTCCCATAGGACAGCTCCATCTTAATGGGCAGCTAACGCATAATGAAGCATGAGGGCGGAGACATGGATGCAGTGGTAGTGACAGCCAAATCCATTTTCTCCCTGGGAATTCTCTCTTCATAATTTACTGTAGCACCAGAGCTGTTTGTCTGCTCCGCGCAGAAAACAGGCTGTATGTTTTTGAACCAAAGGGGAATAAATGTTCTCGATTAGTGCTCTTATACTTAGAAATAAACAGCGGGGGTCCCTTGGGGAAAAATCCTTCAGTCCCCCAACCCCCAAGTATTCCTCAGTGCTTGTGAATCCTCTCATATTAGTTTGGCTATCATTAATACATACTGTGCAAAGCTCAAATAGCAGTATTTTATTTTGAAATGACACAGGGTTGCAGAAATTAAGAACATATTAAACCAGCTGGAATCCGGTTTTAATGATGTTTCTATTATTTCAGCACATATCCCACACACCCACACAGTCCAACCAGAAAGTATGGTAGCCTATAAGGTTCTATACAGACCCCTTATGGAACTGATCATCTTAGAGGTCTAGTAAATATATAGGATCCCTGATTGTTTGCTCACTTTATTAAAATGATTTCTGCATAGGTACAATTTCTGTAAGAGTCACTAGCTGTGGTCATCGATGGTCCTGCTCCTAAGTGTAAATAGTGGACATTTAAATGTCAGAAAAAACTGAAATAATTTCACAATGCTTCACAATTTCACAATGCTCCTTCGGACCCTGTGTCCATTGGAATGGACATGACATATTTTTGTCTCTAAACCAATAAACACTCTGTAATTGAAAGCAATGCTGGTTACTGATTGGATCCTGATTATCCAATCAAAATCATGTTATGACTTTGAGCACGTTTTGAGAGAGTGACAGACATCGGACAAGACAAGCATGGCGAGCGACTGCAGAGAGATAATTTAAATTGTTTACAAGTGATAATATTTGAAGTTATTTTGAACATATATCATATCATTAATTTATAGGATTTTTTCAAAGTCTGATGTCCATTGCAATGGACATCAGGAGTTGGGCAGGTTTAGCTAACGCTCACATGTTTAGTGTCAGTATATAAAGAAACAAAATACCTGTAAGCTTTTCATAGGTAAAGAAAGAAATAAAGAGCCTTCCTGTGAACATACACACACACACATAGCTAGCTAGAGAGGATGACAAGGTATTAATATGCTAGCGCTAGCTAGCTAGCTAGAGAGGATGACAAGGTATTAATATGCTTGTGCTTGCTAGAGAGGACAAGCTATTAATGTGCTAGCGCAAGCTAGCTAGACAGAACAAGGTATGAATGTGCTAGCACTCACTAGCTAAAGAGGACAAAGGATTACTGTGCTAATTACCAACCTCACAAAAATAATACTTACATTTTTACATTAGCCCATCTATTTCAACTTGTTACACAT
>NW_023339652.1:14488002-14499932 GCF_004916995.1 Morone saxatilis | reverse complement strand
ACACATGACAGCAAGATAATATACAGATTTAAATTTAATGTAATAAGACATCAAGTGTAGATTTAGATTTAATCAAACTAAGATCCCATACAACATCTGGACAGCAAAAACTACACATGAGTTTGAACCAATTGGTCTGGACACCTAACTTGAAGAACGGGGTGAGGGTGTTCAAAATAAAAGCCTACAATGTCAAAACGTTCATTGTAGGCTTTTATTTGAAACACCCCTCACCCCGATTTCAAAGTTAGGTCCCAGACCATTGTCAAACTCAAAAAAATGTGTAGTTGCTGTCCAAGATGTTGTATGGACCTTAGTTTTGATTAAATCTAAATCTTAACTTGATGTCGTATTACATTTTTAATCTGTATTTTCTTTGTGTCATGTGTAACAAGTTGAAATAGAATGGGGGCTAATAAAAAAAAGTATTATTTTGTGAAGGTTATAATTAGGCACAAAATCCTACAATCTGAAAAGCTGAATCGTGAAAAAAATTATGATTACTCAGTCATCAAAATAGTCAAATGGTATTCAAATAATCCGTAATCAACCTGATTGTTCCCATCTCTTCGTTCATCTGAGTAATCTTCTCTTTTTTTATCTACCATTTAGTTTGCTTATTAAGAAAAAAGGGGGGGAAAATGTACTTTAGATTTATACGCCCCACCTGGTGCACGCTTTCCATACCCTTGTTCTGTACTAGGCTAGGCTTCTAAGCACAGTAAGGACTCAGTTACTAGTCTTATCACGCAGCATCCTTAGCATACAACCTCATAGACAGATAAAGCTTACAGTTAGCCTATGGCTCACTCCCTTTCCTTACTAGCTCTCTCAAGTTGGGGTGAGAGAGAGAGAGAGAGAGAGAGAGAGAGAGAGAGAGAGAGAGACAGACAGACAGGTGCACAGCAACAACTGTAGCAACTAAACTAATAGTAGTGACTGATGATTATGAACATGTATGTTACAGCATACAGTAGACAACATGGTTTAATATAACATACAGAGCTCCAAAAGACCTGAGAGTTTTTATGATGTCTGCACAAGATTTATATGTATATATTTAAAAAAAACGTAGCTGGCAGCAAAACCAAAACAACAAGCTGAAAGCTACCATGGCACCGTAGAGCTGAGGGGGAACACAGAATCCGGTTGATTATTCCTGTGGATTTCATTATTCGAGTAACACCACACAGTACACACAGTTTGTGTGTACTAATCTTTGGTCCAAACCAAAGCAGTTCACTTCAGTGAATTTTTGTCAGAATTGTTTACAATTTGTACTGATGAGAGTACATGTGGAGCAGGGTTTCGAGGTCTTGTAATTTGGCAAAATGCCTACATCTTGCAAAACTCAGCGTGAAATAGAGAAATGCCTTAAGGTTTAGAACAAATGAATGTCTTCATATTCATAGAGTAATCACTGCATAAAGCAAGCGTAGTATAATTCAATGCAGATATTGCACAAATCTCATGAACATATTCACATTCACACTGCAGTTTGTCAGGAAACACAACAGGAGGCGGTTTCTAGTGTATGAATACATGTGTGTGTAAGTTGATGGGAGGCAGGGGGTGATTTGCAGGCCTAATGTCTAATGTCACAGGAAGCACCGGCAACCATATTGATCATTTTTCATGCCCTGCCTCATTTCACTAAGAGGCCCGACCCGATCGCTGGTGGCGTTTTCAATTCACTTATGAAACAGACGGAGAGAACTGCAGCGCCAACAGAAACAAAGAAGGCTGGAAAATAAAACAGTGTTTGTGTGTGGTGTTGACATGTATGTTACATTTATTGTTAAAGCAAAAAAATCAAGTGTTACACATGGGTTATACAACAATTTGGAAACCAGCAATCGTTTTAGTTGCAGTGGAATTTGTTACACAAAATCTGCAAGTGGTGCTTGAAATAATCAATAACATACACCTTAAACACTGTGTGAAAAAAAACACAACAAAACTCATTTACATTTTGTAAATAAAGCTATTCATTTTATTGCAAATTTTTTAGCGTCGACATAGGAGTTTGCCGCCCTCTACTGGTTAGGGAGCTATGCAGCGGAATCTCTTAATGCAATAATGACTAAATATGACACATCATACTCAATAAGTGCATTTTGTTTTTTTAAAGGTTCTCCATTTGAGCATAAAAAACCTGTGGGGAACCGCCGGAAATATTTAAAAAAGTTGCGTATTGGTGTATTAAGTTGGTGCAAAATGGAAATAGATAAAGTGAGTAACTCAAAACGCACATGAAACATGCGATTAAGTGAAGCTTCGGCTCCACTGGAGACACTAACAATAGCAGCAGACATAAACGTCACATCAGTGAAGCAATGAGGAGACTAAACTTCCTCAAATTAATACACGAAACAGACAAAAATGTCAAACTAGTAATTTTTTTCCACGTGGTTAATGTTCATTTGTTTGTTTGATTAGTGGTTTTAATTACACCCTCTTCTTCTGCAGTGGTTTACTGGCATCCGACTGGATAATTAGCGCCACCAACTACTTATCTAACGAAAACTTAGCTCCTGTGAACTTGGAAGCTAAGGTTAGAGTTAGGATATAAAGATCTTTAAATAGGTATGAATGTCACGTGCTGCATAAAAGCCACTCTACCACTCATTGCACACGGTAAATATAGTAGTGACATTCATTAATCACCAAATTTACCCAAATATATTTGCTAAAAGCTCCATTCAGCTCCTGCTAATGTCAGTATCCATCCCAAAAGTACACACTGAACTCCTGCCCTCACTTTGCCTTTGTCCCTAAGCAATGACACAATCAGAGGATTTCTTTGGTGTGCTAGTTGGTGAGGAAGGTGAAGAAGCAGGTGTGGTTCGGTACTGGTAAGAGGCTGTGCTGGAATGATAAGACAATGTCCTGGGTTGGTGTGAGGATGTACTGGGTTGGGAAACTGGTGTGCTGGAGCTGTATGAGGACTCTTACTGGGTTGAAACTGGTGTATCTGGAGCTGCTAGAGACTTCTACTTGGGTTTGGGAAACTTGGTGTACTGGAGCTGTATTGAGACTCTACTGGGTTGAGAACTGAATGTATCTTGGGTGCTGTATGAGAATAGCTCTACTGGGTGGAGAAACTGATGTATTGGGGCTGTATGAGGTCTACTGGGTGGAGAAACTGGTAATATAGTAGGCTGGGGAGCAGGTCTCGGCGCTGGCACTGGTTTTGGCACTGGTTTTAGCGCTGGCACTGGTTTTAGCAGCGGCACGGACGCAGCACCATACAAGTCAACGAGCGGGTGCGTGGTCTTGTACTGCAGCAGGTACTCTGGGTAGATCTGATGCTTCTCAAACACAACGTAGATGGAAGGGTTTATAACGTCGTCTACGCAGCTGTCAAAGAAGTTTATGTCCCCACCGTCCTTGGAAGGAGGCCGGAGGTAGCTGGAGGACCCTTTGGTGTAGTCTCCCACCAGCAGCCGTGAGACAAACATGGATTTGACATCAGAGTCATCGGTGTAGCTGTGGGAGTATTTGGCATCCCGGGCAAAATAACTACCTGGGTTCGGCACAGGGAGAGATTGTACATTTTTGGCTTGTTGCAATGGCGTTACAGTGTATGTGCAAAGATGCTAAGGGCTGCAACTAACGATTATTTCATTATTGATTGATCTGAAATATATTTTCTTAAATACACAATTATTTCTTCTGTCTATAAATACATCATTTTCTCGAGTGTTTGACCAAGAGTCTAAACCCAAATATATTACATTTATTATCAGACAAAAGCAGCAAAGCAAATGTTTTTGCATTTTTGCTTGATAAAAGACTTACAATTGATCAAAACAGTTGCTGCTTAATTTTCTGTTGATTGATTAAACAGCTAACTGTTTCAGCTTTGCTGTTTTTAAAAGTGTAATATTTTGGCAATTTTTTACACCACATAGCAAATTGAGATCTACTGTCTTGGGAAGAGCAACGATGCTTCAAAAAAAGAGTAAATCACTCTAAAGCAATACTGATGGACAGGAATAAGGATAAAAATAGGTTTCTGGTTGATCTGTCCCTTTAAATTTGTGTGCACATTGAGTGTTAAGATTTTAGGACTAGTCTAAGTAACTGTCCAAATGTTCTTTTTAGCCCAGAATTAATATTTCCTCAACTCACCTTTGCCAAAAGCAGTTCCATGAGTTCCACAGAGTCTCCAGTCAAAGTTAGTGTGGCAGATAGTGTCCACATATTGAGAGTCAGTGCCATGAAAAAGCTTTTTTTCTGTCACGTTGCGTCCACCGTTGTTGTTCTGCATGTGAGTTTTCTGCCTTTATTTTGGAAGAATCACAAAACTTCATCAGGGGAAGACATTTAGGAATGGTTGCTAACAAAGTCAGTAAACTCAGCTCAGTAACGTTACACAGCAACATCTACATATACATTAACTATCATTAGCTGCTATTAGCTACTTGCTATAGCAGCCAAACCTGCCAGCTTTTCATTCTTAGGAGGAAGTATATTCCTTTTTTAAATAGTTAAACAGCCTCGCTTTAACAACCAGACAGTGCTGGTTTCAAGAGCAGATGCAGTAAGAACCTAGCTAAGAAGATGTATGAAAGGTAAGTTTCAAGACCAAACATGTGAAAATCACCAACGTACAACTGAAAGGCATCCCAAAGAGCTTTGTTCTGAATCCTCTCCATTTTGACGATGTCGAAGCCTCTCATGGTTGTACAGAAAAGTGCTTCAATCTCCTTATATTCCTCGGAGAAGCGTGGGAGGGGGACTCGCTGGAAAACACAGAGCAATTAAAGAAATTATTTTTCCAAAGCAAAAATGTAAATTCTCTCTTTCAGGCACAATTACCTGCAATAGCTGATTTTTGTGCCACTAGGGGGCAGTGCAAATAAATTGTGTACACGCCATTGACATATCATCACCTTTAACGTGGTTATTCACGCACCTAACAGTTAAGCAGCAGCATTATCATTCACTTGGAGTTGTGATTCTGGCCATGTGTCAAATGTTAGTCTAACATTAAATCTTCGCTCTGTCTTCACAGTCGTTTTAGAGCTTCTTTTTGCCTGAATGAGCTTCCTGCTTTGGGCTAAAACACTATGAGAGCAGTGCGAGAGAAGCCAAGCCACAGTAACGGTAACGCTTTGTTACTCACAAACTCACAGGCTGCATGTTCTCCACAAGGGGGCGCTGCCTCAGTTTTATCAAGTGCATGTTTTGTTTTAATTATAGCTGCAAGTCAGAACTGTGGCTGTAAACTCTTTTGTCTGCAGGGTGGATGTTGTTGGCCCGTTCACGGCAATAACAGTGTTTTTTTTCCTTCCTCCCCGGCAGTCAGGTTTGTCCACTTCAGAATAAAGCCGGTTATTGCAATAATAATGAAAATACAATGCAGAACTAAAATGAAGGAGCTACTGACAGGTGATCACATGTTAGGATATCAGCACTCAAGCCAACAGCTTAGAAAGTAATAACCTTAAGAACACATGTTCTTTTGTAAACAGACTGGCTGTGGTTTTATCTGACTGCCACATCAGCAAAGTGTCAACATTAATTTATGCTGCATACATATTGATAACAATATACAGTATGGAACTTGGACAATTATAGATTGAAATGTCCTATTTTTAGGTTAATGTTGGAAACTTTACATTTCTTTACTGCAAAAAACACTATTGATTTTTTTGTCCCGGAAGACTTGGCTACTTCCAACCAATTTCACTTAATTTCTGTACTTGGCCATGAATGTTAGCTGGAACAGTGTGTATCATGCAGCTTGAAAGTATTCACAATACCTTGTATCCCCTTTGAGGGACTTGTGCCTTGTCCCAGTTGTCTGGTATAGGGGCGAAATGTGCTTGACCAAGAGGCCTTCTGTGGTCAGGAAGCAAAGCCGGATTAGTGCTCTTGTGACGTGGCCTGAATGCAATGTTTTTTAAAAGGTGGTTTAACATAGTGTATTTGGGACGTCGTACCTCACTCTCCTTGCTTGAACATCAGCCGTGGAGGCAAACCGGGGCCGTCTTCTCACAACCCTCTTAGTGCTGTACCGTTGGTTTGTTTGTATCATGTCTGAGGAGATAAAAAAGACATTATAATACTGCTTTAAGAATCTGTAAATTGTAAACACAGAGCTCAATTGCATAATCTTTTTACCCTGGAAACTGAGTGAGTATAACTGTGAACCGGCGGTGAACTCCACCACATCTTTGTCATTGTCCAGAAACCTCTGCTCCAGTTTAGCGCTGTCCATGTCTGCTGCTTTGTGTCCACCATCCTGCCACACAAGATCTGTTTTTAACTCATAGAATATAGTTAGCTTAGCTTAGCATAAAGAGTGGACACGGGGAAACAGCTAACCAGATGGTCTGATGGAAACCAAATTCACCTACCAGGCAGCCATCAGAGTCAAGTAACAGTTGCCCCTTAAAACCACAACGTGACTCTTTTAGACTTCTGTACAAATTAAACAAGTGAGATTAGAGGTAAATGAGGATTAGATTATACTTTAAAGCTATAATATGTAACATTAAAATGTCTAAAAACACTATACTATACCATTGTGTACTTAGATTGTCCTAAATGATTCTGACAATGTTCACATTTTTACAGGGTCAGATCCCCTTTGTGCATGCGTCATAAATTGACTTTTTTTTTTTTCAGTTTTAAGCCACAATTTTACAAAACACTTTTGAGATCTTGGTTGTTTCCAACTCTTTATTTTAATGGGGTGAAGGATTTCTTAAGTTATCAGAGGAACAAGCTAAGCTAATGTTAGCAGCTGCTCTGTAGTATGTAGTCTGGTCCAGGATTTCATCTGACTTTGGTGGACATCCTATCCTCGGTTTTGACCAGACAATTATTGACTTTTTTTCATAATTTTCATGCTGTGTTCTTAAGTTTCTCTAGAAGTCTGAATTCTGTAACTGTTTGTTTCAGGAAGTGTAAACCTGGAGGACAAAAGACAAACTCATAAGAAATGCTCAGCTTTGAAAGTTGGAGGATTGTTCAGCTTTAGCTGATGGAGCTCCACCAGATGCCTTTAAAACTTTATTTCTTAATTCATCAGTCCAATATGAGCATGACAAATTCAAATTTATGCAATCTGACTACAATCTCCACTGCTGCTAATCTGCCACACAGCCTGTGCACACAACTCTGGAAGTGTGGAAGCATTTCTGCCTCTTTTGATTCTTTTGCGTGGCTGTAGAGGCATAAAAGATAAGATTAAAACTTAGTAATGAGCAGCTTAAGCAGGAGAATATAGCAGGGAGCAAAGAAATGTCTACTATAAACATGAAACAGATAAAACAGAATATAAAGAGTTGCAGGGTTATGTAAACACGTGTAGTTGTCAGTTCAGAGCAGGTTTAGTAGACCATGAGTGGGAGAGATGAAGTTGGAAGTTCAGTTCTGTTATGATTGGAGTTTTAAAATGTCTGTCCCATTAAAAGGCAGAATCTGAGACCGCTCATTTTCCCAACCGCTGTGAAAGTCCACATGGACCACAGCCAGTGTAGCTCAGATAGCTGAGTATTGCATCAGAAGGCCAACATCACATTATAAATTCCACTTCAGAGCAAAGCTCGGATAGCCTCACTTCTTTCTCATCATGCGCGAGATTTATTGGAGTGAGTTTGCTGCAGCGAGTTGTTGTCACTACAGCAGCATTTAGGATTGTGGTACGCCTACAAAATGTCACTGAAATAGAGGTAAAAAAAGTGGCCATTTTTAGCCCAAATCAGCTACACTTGCTTCGCTTGCCGAGGCATGTTGTCATCTTCAATGAAACTGCTGCTGCTGTTTTTTCACATTGCTCCACTGTTGGCTCACTCACAAGGAACTGTTTCAATGTTTCAACAAGGTAGATTTACAAGGTTTTTATGACGCAGCGTTATTAGAGTAATGACTTTAGACTTTGATCAGCCTTAAAATGGTCCGGTAACATGATCGGTTACAATATCAGTGTAGCAGATTGGGAATACTGGGACATCTTCATTTCAGAATATTCACATAACGAAGGTCATGAAAAAACCATTTGAAATACAAATTCTATCCCTGCGAACGTGTTAGCAAACAGTTGCTTATTTACACATCCAGCAGTCAGTTAGCAACATTACCATTCATTAGTTTTGTGTTTATGTCTATCTGATGAATGTAACTATTATTTACTCTCCTTTTAGCCATTTGGTGATGATACAAAACAGTAAAGTTAAAGCAGGCTATAAAACCAAAACAACAAGCTGAAAAACCCTAAAAAGGTTTTGAGGACAACAGCAATAATTCTTCATGGGTTCATCATTACGAGTGACCCCTTTAACATTACAAATGGTCACCTGATCCATTGTTTCTATAAAAAAATATTAATTAGAACAGCTTTAACAGAATACAGTAAATTGCTTCCATTTTGTGAATGGATGCCATATCACCACTGCATGATCACCGCTGAATCTGATTAACAATGACTCATTACTCACAGCTGAAGCGTACATGTTCCACTTTCCGAACTCATCCTCCCAGTACCAGACCCACTCGGTGGTGTGGATGAAGGTTGGCTCAAGCAAAGAGTTAACTGTAGAGAGCCGACGCACTTTGTTGGGGCCACAGGTCATCGTGTCAAAATGCACAGGGCTGCTGCTGCTAAAGACGGCAAAAGGAGTAATTGTTAATTCACACAATTCAGTTCATTTCAATCTATTGTTTTACACCAATATATTAGCTTGCTGAAACATCAGATCCATGAAAAATAAATCTTATTTACTGTAATTATATCTAAAGGAATCTTTCTGTTTTTCAAAATTAAGCATGAAAAAGATCTTTAATTGTGAGTTCAGGTAGTTTTTTTAAACATTCCCACCCCATTAATAAAGTGAAAAATATCTCTCTATCCATAACTAATATATCATTGATTTGCGCATGATCCCTTTCTGCTTTCTGTTCCACCCAACAAAGTAGTTTTATTTCCCCCTTAGCAACTGCCAAAGAAAACTGGAGGATTGGGTTTACTGTAGGCCTAAGATTGGAAATTGGTTCTTAAAGAATACACTGTAAAAACATTCTCCCAGGACTACAATCCCATTCAGTATCAGTAGAGAGTACCTGTATGTGTTGTTAGGGTCACAGTAGTCCTTCTCAATCGTCTCATTATTAGGCATGGCGGTCCACTGATCGTTCTCTCTGACCTCCCATCTGTACGGCATCTTGCTGTGAGCTTTAAAACAACGGTCTGAGGACACATCGGTCATAAAACAGGTTTAGTGTCACCGAACTGATGACCAAAGTAAGTGTAATTATTGCTGTTACTATTGCTACTCACCCTCATGTTTACAGTGGCCTTTGATGAAGTACATGCAGATCTCAGTTTTATCTGAAACAAACACAAAGTACACTATAAAGCGTTTCGTTTCTTTTACATTTCACACAGTTCTTTCAGAAAATCGTCTTAATGAAAGCTATTGCAGCTGGCGTAGTTTACCTCTGACAGGCCTTTCTCTTCTGAACGGCCCGCTGTCTGCGTTTGCATTGTCGCCGCCAGCAGCAGGGGTGTCGTCTGTGGAACGGGTTCGTTGCGGCAGTCCCTGTTTGCCCCTGTTGCCGTGGTTGCCACCTCTCCCTCTATTTCGATTTCGTGTTCGATTTCTTTTCTGACCATCGTCGCTGCTCGCATCAGTGTCGTTGGCAGTGGCAGAGATGTCGCTGGTGGAGGAGTTTTGTTGATCATGGTTGTCTTTACTAAGTCCATTTTCAGTGTACAGATCCAAGGCATCGATATCATCAACGATGTCACTGATGGAACTGCTGCGACTAAAGTTTCCTCTGTTGCCCCGATTTCCTCTGTTTCCTCTGTTGCCCCTGATTCCCCTGATTCCCCTGTTGCCTCTGTTGCCCCTGTAACCACCTCTCTGTGGCAGGTTGCCTCTGTTGCCCCTGTAACCACCTCTCGGTTGATGGTTGCCTCTGTCATTGTACTTCAAAGCCAGTATATTTGCATAAACTGATTTCATGGAGGGAATGAGTTCGTCCGGCACGCCTTTATCCCGCAGACTTTTTAATGGCTGTGGAGCATTAAAGTCATGAATCCTGACGCAGCTGCAGTCACGGTTCAGGTGCCTTTCACAGATGTGCATTCTCTTGCAACCATAACCTTCCTGACAACGGCCGAACTCCCCGTCACCATTGTTGTAATCGAAACATATCTGGTGTCGGGAGAAAAGGAGGTTACAATCAAGCATAGCAAACAAGCAAAAAAGGGCGGATAGGAAATTGCGGTTGTGATATTGACACCATTTTATTCTGATGGACTCTGTGAGACTTACAGGTGGGAGGAGCCTGTCGTCGCTCTGCAGCAGCAGTGTGCACAGCTCCGCCCTGCTCAGACTGTGCAGCCCATGGTCTCTCAGTATCCTCTGATTGGGACCAGAGTCCAGCTCATGGGAGAAGCTGCATCCTCTCCTGTCGTCAAAGAACACATCACACTTGTTCAGTCATGAGTTGGATTTTTAGATATACGGTTGCTCAGGAAAATTCCGGCATGATGTTTTGTAATATCATGTGATGTGCCAACTACACTGCAGCATATTTAAACAAATATGAGTTATAAAAGTGCTTTATGCTTGACTTATACACCACTTATCTACAGTGACTTGCTGACAGAGCTAAAGGTCACCATTGCATCAGAACTTATAAACAGAGCCAACAATATATCTGACTTGCTTTCGCTGCCTGACTACTGCAGAATAAAGTTTATATTTGGTTATTCAACCTCTATGTAAAGAGTTTACAGAGGATACGACAAATGTTGTCAAGCCTTGAGGAATCAGTCGACATTTTGGGAAATATGCTTATTTGCTTTTCTTGCTGAAACTTATGAGAAGTTTGACACCACTCACTTGTTTGTATGGTAAACACGTAGCTAGAACCAGCATCTGGTTGACTTAGCTTAGCATAAAGACTGAACACAGGAGCCTACACTGCCTTATAAAAGGCAGAGAGCAGTCACAACAGAAGCAATGAAGTTGAGAAACAAGTGTAACAAGTTTTCAGGCTGGAGAGCAAACTGCGTGACATATAAAAAGGTTGTAATGCTTTTGTTTTATGTCTTTTTAGGCAGACATTTACCCCCCAGAAAATGCCAAAATTGCCATAGAAAAAATCTACAAAGTTACTGTGGCCAGCCAAAAAGTAGTCAGAGAAATAACTTCCTATAAAACCAAACTGTACTGCTTTTACCCCTCAGCTTGACTGTAATCGGCGCTCTTAAGCAAGGATGTCTCGTTGTCCCGGGGACAATATACACAACACCTGAGACACAAAGATACAATGTGTGAAAATGTGTAGTGGCACTGGTGAGACCAGTGTTGCTAACATGGCAACTTTCTCACTAGTTTTAGCGACCTTTCAGGCCTTGTTTCCGCTTTACTTCTAAAAAGCAACAAATTTAGCGACTCATTCAAACCATCAGGGACAAGGCGAAAAATACATTGCAATATATTTTATTGTGATTCATTCCCATGTAGGCTGCTCAGAGTCGATCACTCTTCTGCCAACAGCACCAGGGTCTCTCCCTCTCCTCTTGTGCCGTGTACAGGCAGTCAGTAAGGTGTGGCAGTAGGCACGTTTGACCTTCTCTCTACTCTTTCTCTCCACATCTCTGGATTAGGGTCTTTCAGTAGTTAGTTATTATTATGTTTTACTTTTTTACTTCAAATATAAGATGCCCTTATAGTAATTTTTGTGATTAATTGGCTAAATAATATTAATGTTGTAAATTGCCATCTCTCTGTACTTATCAGAAACAGGATTGCATTTATATTATAGTTTGCAGCGATACATGTATTGATCAATTAGTTAGAAATAAACAAGAAACAGTAACTGTAAATGAAGTAAAACTGGCTGTGGCCAAACATCAAGGGGATTTAATGTTCTTATTCAAGTGCAGGGAACAATTAGCAGAA
>NW_023339652.1:14483186-14487902 GCF_004916995.1 Morone saxatilis | reverse complement strand
GAGCACTAGCATCTCAGACAAAAACAAATGGATTCGTCGACCACACCTCCCCTTTAGTGTTCTCAGGAAGGTGTTGAACACACAACGAGAACAACTGTATAAAGTTAGCTGTTGAACAATGTCAAGTGATGAGAAGCACACAAAACAACCAAGAAGATTTTTACACTGTATTTGTAGTGACATTTAGTAACATTTAATATTCAAACTGGTAGGGAGCCATTTCTTTAATCTGCCGAGTGACAAAACAATGTAAGGTGTTAGCTAGCTGTCCTGCTAACGCTAGCTACCTAAAGCATCAAGTAAAATGTGCTTTAGGAAGCTAACATTTGATGGTTTGATTCAATTCAATGTCTGGGACACAGCTAGCAAACAGCTGGACATGCACTGAAGTGAAAAACAAAGAATAGAGAAGCTCAGAGTGACTTCATTCTCTGCTCAGGACGCCATTAAGGTGACTCCCCTGTATCTGTGTGTAAAAAATAGCTGTTTGTTGTAATAATGTTCAACAGCTCATAACCTTTAAATAGCATTATTCTAACTTTGAGTCAGTCTAAGCGATGTCAGCTGTCCAAGGTATTACATTAACCTGTAGAGCTACAGGGACGTGTCAGACCTCGCCAACAGTGCCTGAACGCACCACGTGTGTCAAGGCCTTTAAAACAGAGAGACATTAAATGCAACCGCGTAAAATGTTATTACAGCGCCAAAACCAACCCGTGACAGTGTCGGTCTTCAATGGACAGCTTAAAGCACACATTTAAACTGATGACAAATAGGATTTAAACAATAAAAGTTATTTTTGAGAGGTCCCTGAAGGAGTCACAGGCCTCTCTAACGTCCTGCACTAATAACCTCAGGCACCCGGGCCAGTTTCAGACCACTTCAACACTTCAGGCCAAATATATTTACCTCAACTGCATGAACTGACAGTATCCGCGGAAGAGGAAGTGTTTACACAGGTGTAGCCCCCCGCATGTTCCGGGACAGTCTTTGGCTCTGCACAGTCTCAGACTGGTCCTGGCCACCACCTTCGGCTGTCCGTAAGGGCAACACGAAACAAAAGTCTCTTGGTTAGAAATGATATCCTCCACTGCGCCGAGATTGAACACCAAATACTCGGTGTTAACCGCTCCTTGGTTGGCGCAGATGAACTTCAGTATTTCAGACTCCATCATTGCGCCGCCCTGTGCTTCCCGCACCAGGTCCCGCAGAGACAGCTGTGCTGACTGTGCTCACTGTGCTGGGTTCAGTGGAGTAGGGTTTTTTGGTATCGTTTATGATGATTGGAAACCGAAACTTAACTATTTTTAGCAGGAGTTCATGGTGTAACGCCGCTGTTCTCCGCTTGGGGGCGTCCCGGTGTTATATGACCTCACACAGCCCCTGGATTCATGAGGACAGAGATTTCTCCCTGCTTTAGAGTTTAACTCTATCCTGAGCAGTAAAGACAAAGGGAAGTATATAAATAATACTATTTAAATATGAATGAGTGCAAGGACCAGACATTTCCTAAAAATAAAAACAATAAAACGGTAGATTTTTTACTTTAAATGGCTTTGCAAAAAATGAGTTAATAATCTGAATACTCTGAATTTTATGTTTCTGACTACCAGACACTGTAATCTGATTACTGTGTTTTTAGAGTAGGTGTGTAAGATTACATTGATTACATTACATGCCACTTTTTAAATCCGATTACTGTAATCCCATTAATATAATCTGTCAGTCCCACCGGCTAATATCCTGCCCGTCTCTCCCCTGCAGCTCCTTGAATTTTTCAAAAGACAGAAATTTAATAAATTTATAGTTTTATGCTCACAATAAAAGACAGAAGTGAGAAAATATATTTTAACCCAATTCCAGCTCAAAAATACAATAAACTGAATATAAATCCTTCAGCGTGTGTATATAGAAACACCTTCCAAACAATTGCCTGCATCTGTGATTTCAATGTCCATCATTACAAAGGTAATACTTCATTATTTTGTGTTTTGAATGTGTCCTCATTTGTAGATCAACTTCTGTAGATTTGTTTTCCCTTTAAAATGTCATTTTTGGTCTCTGCAGGTCATCATAAAAAAATTAATTAAAGAAATCCTTAATTACATCCATTGTGATTAAATTCTGTAAGTCATACTTTCAACAATGAAATGAAATAACATAAAATATGCAAGTCCAATCATTTACCAGGTCCCAGCAGCATCACGATGAACGTTCATCATCAGCTTCACTCATTTGAATTTGCTCGTTAACTTAGCAGCACATTTCCCATCAGCCTCATTGCTTCCTGCCTCCCCCCCTTCCCCTCTCCCTGAAGAGAATATACAGTACACGTTGGAAGGGATTTTTCCATGATTTCTTTGCCTTTCTCTTCTTACACCATCTGCTACTACCAGAACGTTGAATCCACATTCACCGTCAAATCTGACCTGGGAGGCTCACAATGGCTAATACATATTAGTTTGGCATTTTACGGTCCACTAATCTGCAGCGCATACCAAGTTATCAAGTCAGACACTTTCATATGGGGCACAAGGAGTCACTGTGTGCTTTGATATGTAGGCAAATGATGAAAACCATATGCAGTCACCAGATCTCCTCTAAGTCAAACACCTGTGGGAGATTTGGAAGATTCTTTCTCCTCTGCCATCATCAAAAACGAGGGAATATTGTTTGGAAGAATAATAATCAACCCTCCTTTCAGAGACTTGGAGAATTCATGCAAAGGAGCACTGGAGCTGTTCTGGAGGCTCATGGTGGCCGAAACCATACAAAGACATTTAATGTTGTTTTTTCCCCTTTAATTTGTCACTCATCATAGGTTAGGTTAGTTTATTTTGCTCTGTGCATCCATGACAGGTAACTTGTGCAATCAAGTTTAAATGACTGATTGAGAGTGCAGAAATTAAAGCAGATTATTTGGCCACTAGGGGACAGCAGACCAAGCTCTAAACAGACAACACTGACATTACCACCTTATAAAGTTGACCAATATAAATCCTATAAGGGTGTTTCTGTAAAAAACTAGTTAAAGTTTGGATTACTGCTAAAAATTGTCATGTGATGCTTGATTAATATAGCCTATATAGTGTCATTACACATCATGACATACAATAATTAGTAAATAATGTGATTTTATAACATTTATGAAGCATTGTATGGGTCCAAACACCACTTTTGTACATTTAACACAACTGTGGTCTCAATTATTTGACATAAATTGTACTTCACACCATATTTAAATTATGTTTAATTTACTAATCATTTATATCATTTTTCATATAAATGTGCCTGTCCTTTACTTCTGAGTCCTTACTGCGACACTGACCAAATGCCTAAATGTTTCAAAACCAAACAAACTCAAGTTAGTATACAAGTAAGCACATCTTTTCTTTTGAAGTATTAACTGTGTCCTTAGTAATTGTGTATTTTGAACTACATTTTAAAAATAAGATGCTAAAAGTCAAATCTAACATAGCAGACCTTGCTAGCTGCCAATTATGTGCATCCAAATAAACAAATGTCAGATTAAAATGATGATTAAAATAAAAGAGTAAAAAAAGTGACCGTAGCTGCAGAAACACCCAGAAATACCTGACTAATATAAAGCTAATATTCACTCCTCTTTTAGCTGTTTTGGTCTCTTTCGCTGTATAATGCTCTACAACATTTAACATGCATTTCCTTCTTCATATAGTTTTCCTTTAGTATGTGCTTTTTGTATTATAGAGTTTGTGTATCAGGTCATATCTCTTCAGTGCAAGTCAATAATTGACTGTAAAGTGACCTTTTCATATGTACTTTGTGATATTATGTTTGTGAAAAAATAGGCTATACAGGCCTGTATATGCTGTGTCACTATTGCCATTACTTGTCCTTACACCTTTATTTCACACCGTTCATCCTATACTATAACATATTAAACTATATTCATATCTACCCCCTACTGTTTATCTATACACATGCCCATGTGCAGTACTCTGCACTTCCTGCTTTTTGCACTTCTGGTAGCTGAAACTGCATTTTCTGTTGAATGGAATATAAAAAGCAATATTGAATTATTCATGTTATAAAAATTATAAAATATGTATTAATTAGTAAGAGATCATTTGTTTTATATAGAGTTTATACTACAGTGGTTCTCAGCCTTTTTGGTGTAAAGTTCGTGTGGACCTATATCTAATAAGATTTAGTTATTTCATCCAACTGTCTATACCAGTGGTTCCCAACTTTTTTCCCCAATGGACAATTTTTCTATCCCTTAGTAAACTGATGACCCCTGACTAAGTGACATATTCTGTGTATATTTCATATAATATTGAAAACTGCACAATGAACCCAAATAGTAAAATGAAAGATTTGGATGAATTTATGTTATGTATTTTTGTAAATAATTTTTAACAATCACGCAAATTCAGTGTTTCATTCTCCTTGTTTTATCGGCTCTTTGGTTGTTTGAACTTTTCGAATGCAGGACGAGGCTGTTTATCAGAGAGTGGAGGCTCTGTGAATATAACTTGTGTTAAAGCCTTCAAAGTTCACTTAAATAATAATCTAAACTTTAAAAACAACATTTTACTTTACTTTTCTTCTCAGAAATGAACTAAATGCTGAGGCCTATATCTTATGTGTATAAGTTTTCTTACACTCTTACGATCAAGAAGGCCACGCTACCCCCCGTGAAGCTCTGGCGACCCCTAGTGGTTGGGAACCACT
>NW_023339652.1:14482839-14483086 GCF_004916995.1 Morone saxatilis | reverse complement strand
AAATAATAGTGAAATTTAAATATTGTGCTAGAAACCCCCCTCAAGCACCCCTTTGGGCCCCCAGACCTCTGGTTGAGAACCACTAGGCTGATCTTCCATTATATCTCCTTTATTGAGTCACACCTCTGCTGCTTTTGTACTGCGTGCGGTCTCATTAAAGCATGGAGGTTTAGCCTGTTATATAAGCGCACTTGATTCAAATAATACACAGAAAACCAGTCTGTCAGCCTGTCTGTCTGCCTGTCTG
>NW_023339652.1:14476635-14482708 GCF_004916995.1 Morone saxatilis | reverse complement strand
GAGAGAGAGCGAGCGAGAGAGCAAAAGAGAGCGAGAAAGAGAGAGAGTGTCTTTAGTCTTGCTCTTCCAGGAAGGGATTATTAACCAGCACGCTGCCGACATATGAAGGGAAAACACACGCAGACAAAAGAAGTTTTCACACCGACAGCCGCGCTATGGACCCGGCCAGCAGATAGAGAGGGAAAAGCGGGGCTACATGAAAAAAACCAACTTCTCCCACAACAACAAGCCGCCGAGCAGTCGGACTGCTGCTTCTTCTCCTCCTCCTGCAGCCGCTGTGCGGGTCTCCGTAGGAAAGAAAAGGAGATAAAGCGGAGAGCCCAACGGAAAAGTGGAAGGAGAAGGAGAGAAGTTGACGGGAGATAATGTCTGAATCCTCCTCCGCTGCGAACAAGGTAACACAGCCGGGCTCGTTTTCTCCTCTTTGTTTGCCCTCGGCGGACACTTTGCACTCTAAGCTTTGAATCCCTCACAGTGTGGCTGTGGTATATAAATATATAAAGCATATATATGTGAAGAATAGCACAGTATCACCTCTCCTCCAGACGTGTGTGTCGGGCAGCACGAGCCGCTGTAGCGCCATTCAGTTTGAGGCGCGTTTGTTTTGCCAGTCATCTGTTGCTCGCGGTCCACGCTCTCACTTCGCCTCCACTCCGCTGATGATGGGAAGAAGTCGTGACTGTCTGTGACACGAGAAACGTTTGATTTACCGCCCGGCATAAAAAAATAAAATAAAACCAAAAAAATAAAAAGTGATTAAAGCCGGTGGGCGAACGTGTTGTAAACCTCCACGCAGCGCGTTTCTAGAAAGGTGGGCAGTGTACGTGGAGCATCATCAAAAGGATTGTCGTGCAGTCACCACCAAACAGTGGGCACCCAGAGGAGCTGTTAAACTCACTGTTACACAGGCCTGTAACGCGTGGAAGGGATATTATGGTGGGAGAGGGAGTCTCTGATTTAACAACAACAACAACAACAAACAAAAAAATGAATGGACAACTGTTTTGGGGTGATTCATTGTCAGTTAATGAGGGGAAAAATGCCTAACATTTTCCTAATTCCTGCTTCCAGATGTGAGGATGTGGTGCTTTTCTCTGTTTTTTGGATTATTCGGGGGCTGTCAGACTAAACAGCACATTTGAAAACAAACCTATGGACCCTATAAAACTAGTCCTTTTCACATTTCTGTGACATGTTATATACTAACTGACTAATTGATTAACCAAAAAATAAATTCTATACATTCATCAATAAGGAAAATAATCCTTAGTTGCGGCTTTACTTTTACATTTTGAATTATTAAGTGAATATTTGGGCTTTTGTGGCTCCTGGTCAGGTGTAAACCACCTGAAGACACTCTGTGCTTGTGGTGGCATGTGACATGGTGTTTGTAATCTGAATGATCAACCCTTCATTAATCAGTAATGAGAATAATCCACAGTTGCAGCCCTACGAAAATGGAAAATCCTGAGGGATTATAATCAGCAATGATCGGCACAGACTTGCCATTAGGGCTGAAAAATTGATTTATAATCAATGGATTGTTTCCACTTGGTAATCAACAGGCAAATATTCACTGGTTCTCAAACGTGCTTTTGTGTGTTTTCTGCTGTTTTCAGATAGCAATCTGCTTTTAGATATTTAAAGATGTCACCATGGGCTCCCAGAACTTTCTATTTTGACATTTCATTAATTCCAAAAAGAAATGGACAGGTTAATCATTAGCTGCAGCCCTCATAGGAAAATCCCAGACCAGAAATGTTATTTGGGATGTCACAGTCAGCCTGAAATAACCAAAAACATATGCAAGCTGCTCAGTGACATGAAGTGAAACATGGCGTTTTGTTTGTGAGGGATGTCGTCTCATTACGGAGTCTGATGTCACCGCTCGACAGTGCAGTTGCATGCTGAAGAACGATCAGCACTTCGCTCTGAGAAGTTTTCCACCACAGCTGCCGGTTGACAGGACTCGCCCTCACCTTCACACCGCGGCCCGCTTCTGTCACAAACCCCCCTTTTTTTTTTCCTTTTATCCGCAGCGTCTTCATCGCAAGCTTTGTCCTGACTGGCCCCCGCCGCCTCGCCACTGGCCTGACCTTTTTTTATGAATTTTTAGAGTGGACATCAAGCGGGGGTAGAGAAGCCTTCGCCTCTAGAGAGGAGGAAATACAAGACTTAAAGATTATTGCTTGGCTTCCACAGGAAATTCCTGGTGCATGCAGTTGGTGTGCAGGTCTCAGAGAGGCTGGGTGGTGACAGCAGGCTGAAACTGGGGGGAGAAATGGCAAAAAAAACTAAACTTCATTTCCTCAAGAAACTAAAGTGGCTTCATGCTCAGCTCTCATTTGCAGGAAAGGAAACCAGTCAACAGAGAATGACCACAAACTGGAAAACCTCATACCTTAACCTAGATTCAGTAAGTGCGCTGTACAACAGAAGAGCTAGAGTGCCTAAAATCGCAGTGTCCCGCAGAGGGCTGCAACTAACATCTGTTTTCATTCTGGAAAAATGTGCTTATTATTTCCTCAATAATTGATTTTTTTTAAATATATATAATATATAGTAAAGAAATGCCCAATACAATGTCCCAGAGCCCATGGTGATATATTAGAATAGCTGGATTTGTCTGATTAAACTGTCTAAAATCCAAATATATCTAATTCAGACTCACATAGAACAGAGAGAGGCAGCAAATCTTGACATTTGGTTTGATAAAATACTTTCTCATTTCACACGGGAACACTTCTCAGCTGAAGGGTTATGTTCTACAAAACATCCAACGCGCTCACCTGAATACCCTCAGTTCTGTCTGGAGACGTTACTGGCATTGCTTCAGGTGCGTCTGTGGCAAAGAAAGTTGGGAAAACTGGAATTAATAAAGTGCTACAATTACTACCAGTTGTTGCCAACACATCTGTCCTGTACTGAGCCTTAAGAAAAGGGACCAATATACAGACTTTTATAATCTCAAAGCCTTCGTAGACAGAACTGAAACAACTGGAAGGAACAACTTCAAAAATATGATGTTTTCCACGACGATATTAAAAATGACCCTCATTACGATCACTATTGACTTCAAAAGAGAATTGGGTGATTTCCCCTCGCTAAACTATGTTTATTTGGCTGCAGCTTGCAATTATTTTCATTATCTGTTAATTATGTGAATCTGTCAATCAACTAACTGATTAAACGACTAATCATTTCAGCTTCATCGTAGATCAGTCGAAAAATCAATTAATCAGGCAGCAACAAATTAACAGTGAGAGCAATGATCCATTTTTTTCAAATTTAAAGCATTAGCTGTGTCTCTGTGATATTATTGTAAATATGACATTCAGGGAGTTTTGGACCGTCGGTCAAACTAATCAATCAATCTGAAGTCCGTCCATCCGTTAGCTATACTATCTCATCCTGTGGAGGCTCGCGAGCGGCTGGAGCCAATCCCAACTCACACCTCAAACTAATGATTGGCGTATTCCGATATTTTAGAGATGAATCGATTCATTTGAACAATAATGGAGATCTGCCAGTCGTCACCAGTGTGCCTAGTGTGTATGGTAATTACTTGATTAGTGCTGAAGAGATTAGTAGATGTATTGATTAGTTGACTGCCAAAACATCACCAAAAACAAGCATTATAGAGGAAATGTTTCGTGTATCGAGCGAGGATGTCAAATATTTGCTGGTTCCATTACAAATTCCATATTGTAATTTATTTATTTTTTAAATGTTTTGACTAAAAGACATCAAATTCTTGGAAATTGTGATAGAAATGTTTTTTTTTTTTTAGTAGACATTTTATAAAGCAAACGATTGATGATTGATGAATTCCAGCTGTGTTGTTCCTGTGCCACTAACGCGCTTTGAAGACGTCGCGAGATTGCCGCCTTCACAAACAGCCCTGGTTAGTTTAGGACTTTAAAAAAACACTTGCCAAAGCATGCATGGCATTCTAGATATTTGCCTTCCCAGAATATGTCTTCACAGCCCGACAGTTTATTAGAAGTAGACACTCCTCTGGGTAGATGAGACCAAGGCAAGCCGATGTTGTGGGTGCACGGCGAGGTGAGGGCGAGTTGGCGTGGGGCTGTTTGGGTTCAGGGCTGGTGCGTCTTGGAGCTTTGTGAGCCATGCTTTGTGTCTCTGTGTCTATTCATAGCAGGAGAGGAGCTCTTTCAGTCCTTCCGCGAACCCGCTGCCAAACTCCACTTCCTCCCCCGTCCATGCTCCCGCCGCGAGGCCAGCCAGCCGAATGGAGGACGAGCCTGCCAGGCTGCCTGCGCACCTGCGTGAGTCACACACACTCTCTCTCTCAACACAACACAACACACACACACACACACACACACACACACACACACGCCCAGATGAGCAGTGACTCCTTCACACATTGATCACTCGCTCATTTGAACAGGACGGATTGATTTTCGTCTGTGTTTTTAGCATCTTGCACTGTAAATGTTTCTGTTTGGGTAAAGCGGTCTTTACCCAAATCTGGGAAGTCCGATTTTTTTTTTTTATTGTCTCATCCCAGAAATCGCCTGTCAATCAAACCGCGTGGGTGGGATTGTGACATCTCCCTTGGATCTTCTGTAGATCCAGTTTGAGCTCGTGCAGGTGGTGATATCGGAGAGTTTAGAACAGCAAACACAAGCTGAAGACAGTCAGACCCAGAAGAGTCAACATGAATAAATAAAAATGTTGCGAAATATCACTTCAATAGTTACAACCCATCACATCCAATTACGACAACGCACACACATCATTATCACTGCATGAGTGCCGGCCCAGCCATGCCGGACCTCTCAGCTGGGAGGCGTTGAGGCAGATCCGGGGTCAGACACCTGAACCGTACACGCTTCCACTGGACCAGAACTGACAGATCTGCTGCACTGGAATAACCAACAGTTACGCAGCAGTCGGGTTCAGATAATGTGCAGTTGAAAACACAGCGGCTGGGAATGATAGAGGAAGATGGGCTGACACACCGATAGCGAAAGGGTTGAAGAAGTGGCGGGCTGGCGTAAAGGGACTAAGACTCCTGCACATTTCTGTAGGATTAAGAATGTAATCCACTTAGAGAAAAACCTTAAAACTCAAGCGTAGGACATGAATGCAGCTCATCACAGTTGGAAAGCCAAACAGAACAAAATTGGGTCTGAACTAACGATTATATTCACCTATGTATATCTGCATGATTTCTTCTCCATAGATCAGATTTGAATTTAGCCCATTGAGTCCACAAGATGTTTCCATGTCCTCAGACCATTTGATTAGAGGTATCAGCAAGGTGAGGTGCAACTGCGTTAAAAATTGGTGGTTAGTATTAGCTAATGTTAGCAAACCTAAGATAGATATTCTACTTCTATGTTTGCATTGACCCCTTTCCCACAGTTGTTGTTCGTTTTTGGTTTTTTAGTGCTATTTTGGGGCTTTTTGCCTTTATTGGAAGGGACAAATGATAAAGCAAAATAAAATGGTAATTCAGTCTGATTATCAGGCTTGATCTGCACTAAAGCTAACCTATGGAGTTTCTGACCACTAGTAGCACTATGGAGCATTGTGTTTATAAGCGGGCCCCTGTTTTGTTTCTATTGCACATGACAACGTACGTGGGAACACAGACACAATTCACATCCTGCGTTCCACTGATCAACTGTTGGTGGAAGTAACATGCCAACAAATGCTGCGATGCGCCGACAAAGGCAGTGAAGAAGAAGACTGCTAGCAAGCGAACGTAGACGCAAACAATGCAGGATTTAAAATATTTAAAAAATTGGCTCTGCAAATGATTCACGAGGAAGGAAATGCATTCACTACATACCGTATGTTCGAGTTTAAGGAAAGACACAATGAGTTTGTGAAACTCCCGAGGGCACCTTTAATATTAGGGATGCTTGATTTGCAGATGTAAACAGGTTAAACTGGTATGAACAGCGGAGGATGAAAAAACAAACAAATGTGTCACGATTAGCCACAGGTAGTGGCTGGAATTATGGATGAGAGCATAAACAAGCTAACTGGAAGTCACGTGCCAGTTGTTTAGAAGCACTGATGTTCTATTGATTGGCAG
>NW_023339652.1:14476164-14476615 GCF_004916995.1 Morone saxatilis | reverse complement strand
GACAACTTTTCCCCTTTGCGTCAGACCAAGGAAAACCAACAGCGGCTCTGAGATGTTCTTGAACTGAACTTTCTGGTGTAAATTGAACCGAGCAAGGAAGCAAAGTGGGAAGCAAACAGTGTGCGGGTAGTCTAGGAAATATGTCTTGAAAAGGTGTAACCAAAATGACATGAAGCAACACTGACATTTATGGCTCTCTGAGGCGTCGGTTCGGTTGCATTGGCTCACCGTTGCTTAACCAATCATAGCAGAGGCGGGGCTGGAGCTGTGCCAAGAGATAGGCTCGATGTTCAAAGAGTAACCCTGAGCTTCTTTGTCCATGCGCCAGTCAATATTTAACCAGTTTATTTATTTTTTTCTAGCAAGTGTGAAGTTCAGGGCTTTGTGGGGTGGGGTGGGGGGGGGCTGGGCTGGGCTGCTCAGGCTGAGGCTGGATGAGACGCACAGGAAA
>NW_023339652.1:14472800-14476064 GCF_004916995.1 Morone saxatilis | reverse complement strand
GAAGAGATCAGGAGGGGGGAGGAGGAGGGGGGGGGGAAGACAGAAAGAAAAAGAATGAGGGAGGAAATTGCAGTGTGGGCAGAAATCCGCCTTCTCCATTTCCTGGGGAGGAAGTGGATTAGATCGGGGAGAGTTGCAGCCTGCACCTCGCACTAAAGAATGCTACCAGGCTAGATTTTAACCCTATCAGCCAGACATCACTGTAACACTACAAACACCAACCTTGTGAAAACACAATGGGAATAAATAGTTTTCTTTTCTAATCATTCCCTAAAATATATTTTCATTAACTTCCTTTCTATGTATTTAGATCCTTTTGCTTAATCATCTTTTTGTGTTTTTTGTCATATCTGTTTGTGTTTTAAGCAGATTTTTCATATTGTTCTGAGTATTGCGTGTTGTTCTCCGAAGCACCAAAGCTTCAGTGAAATAATTGTAATAACTGTTTCCATTCCATAGAAAAGACATTTCAAGTAAACGCCTTTGATAAGAGATAAGACTCAGTTGTTCCAAATACAGTTTTTTCCCAGGTTGCTCAATATACATTTAAAATACAAAACATTCACAATATAATAACATTAGATGTATATACAATGGAAAAACTTCTAGATGTGTATTAAATAGATTTAACAGAAGGTGAATTAGGTCTAAGCACAAATGCAATACTTGAATTAAAATGCAGTTGGTGTTTTACATTACAACCAATAGATAGACTGTAGAGAAAGGCGCCTCTAAGTACCTATTACCATGTAAAAACAACAAAAAATGACAAGCATGGAAATATTAAGTAAAGGTATAGTTTGTGTGTAATATTTTTAGTTTATAAAGAGAACAGTATGTGAAGTCATAGTTAAATTGTATTTCAAGAGCATTGTACTTCCATGATGTGATTCTGAATCAAGATTCGCTCGTGGAACATAATACAGTAAAAAAAACAATAGTTGAATAATTAACAATGTTTCCATTGTATAATATCTAATAGGAGACAATAACAGCCCCAGACAGCTCCTGCTTCTGATTACTTAATGTAGAGCAACTTAGGTGCTTGTTAATCAATTCAGTTTGTTCTGCTTTGGAGAAAGGTGAATACACTTCCTAGAGCCTGTGCTGGTTGCTAGGTAACCACATGGTGACAAGACTACAGGAAGTCACTAAGTAGTCGTAAGCACATCAAATCCATAAAATTAGTCATTTTCACACTTTCTCTTTGTTCAAATAAAACAAGCCATAGGTGACGTGTTAATTACAGAGTGATGCTAACCGTTTCCCTCTGCTTTCAGTCTTAATGCTAAGCTAAGCTAACCGTCTCCTGGCTGTAGCGTCATATTTACCGCACAGTTATGAGAAAGGCATCAATCTTCTCGTCTAACTCTCGGCAAAATGTTGAACTATTCCTTTATTCATTCTTTCTATTTCCTTGGGCTGATTGTGTCTTTGGCGTGTTTTATTTTGAAGAAGTTTTATTGTAGTTTTATTGAAGCACACGTCAACTATAGCTAAGAAATAGATTGAGCTGTTAGGGCAACACATGAATTACACATTTGTAAAAAAGAAGGGTTTGTTTATGCACGTCAAACAGATCATTAACAAATGTACAGCTTCAAGCAGCTAGCGGAGGAATGCTGTCAACCACCCGTGATGTTTTGTTTGTTTGTACTCTGTCGGGACCAGTACGACAAGGCCCGGGAGGGTTTTCTTGCTAAGGTTAACCGATGAACTGGATTTGCCGGGTCTTAATTCAATCGCAATCCAGGCAACGTCGCTCGACATGGCGCCCACGTACTCGAAGCATGACGCAACTGAGCGCTAGTCAGTGAGAAAGCGGTGAATTATTTAGAAGCCCAGAACACAAGGTGTGCCAGTATTATTTAACAATAAACATGCATGAAATACAAAGAGCAGAAATATAAAAGAAATATCTTACTGGATGATTTAATAAATCTATGTCCATGGAAACAAGACTGGCTGGTTTCCTTGGTGTGCGCTCACAGCTGGGTTTGCACTATGCATGCTTGTACGAGTGGGTGGATGAGTGTGAGTGAATCTTGTGTCTTTGTGCAAAGCCTGCCAGAGGTAGTGTAGGTGTGTGCGTGTGTGTGCATGTGTGTATGAGTAAGTTTATACACAGTAAGTGAGTGAGTGTGTTACCGTACATGACTGCAAACCCCCTCACTAGCTTCCTTTGGTCTCTCTCTCTTTCTTTGTGGTATATTACCCATTTTACTGTGTGGGGGAATTGGTGTTATAAAGTGTGCGTGTGTGTGCGTGTGTGTGTGTGTGTGTTTGTGCATGTGTGTTTGGTCTTTCTGAGGGGAAATTTCCTGCCCCTGGAAGCAGCTCTTGTCCTCAGGAATTTCCTGAGTGGGCAGACAGCGCTTCCTGAATAAATGTTGTTGTTGTTGTTGTGTGTATATGTGTGTGTGTGTGTGTGCTTTAACTGGCTCTCTTTTCTCCTCTGAAAGGGAAACTGTTCTCACATGCCAGCAAGTGAGCTGAGCGCAGCCCCCTTCTCTTCCTGTTCGCGACACACTCCACATGGCGATTCTAACACAGGGGGGGGGGGGGGGGGGGGGGGGGTTTGCTTTACTCTAAACATCACAATGCACACCACACACACTCGTATTACTGACTGATGGCGCGTTGATTTCAGGATTTAACAGTACAAGGCAGAAAAGTAAAAATGCTCTTCCCCTTGATAAATAACCACTTAATGAAATCTTAAAACTTCATCAACAGGCAAATGGCAACACTGATTTAAAGGGACAATCCAGAGATTTAGTATTGCGCTAACATGAAGTTAAGGGTTGGGGTTTCATGGTCTAAAATCATAAACCACTTCCCATAATGCAACACCCACATCTATCAAACTCCTTATCTTTGCCTCAGTTCCATGCTACGTACTACATGACCTTTACTGTCATATATATACAAGCTGTAAACAATACAGCACATATAGTATCAATAATCACGGGGGGCCTTTAGCGTCGCAAAGAGAAAGCAAAATGTTTTTTTCCAGATAGTTTTGTTCAAGCATTTATTAGACAGAGAGAGTGGAGATCGACAAAGAAGCACAGGTTGAGAGCGGGAGATGACATGCAACCAGCGTCCCCAATTTACATGTCTCGCTGACGCTGCGATTATGTGGTGCACGTTTGAACCACAAGTCCACCAAGCCTCCCCCGAAAATGTAGCCCTCTAATATGTTTTTTTTGTTTTTGTTTCCATAGACATCTTGGACTTGTCTCCTCACTCAGCTGCAATTCT
>NW_023339652.1:14462828-14472775 GCF_004916995.1 Morone saxatilis | reverse complement strand
ACATCTATTGAAATGTTGTTGCCCAGTTCCGTGAATGGTGAACTTTTTGAAGTAATACTCCAGCATGAACCCACTACAGATTTAGAAATAGTATGTAAGTTTGGAATTGGACAATGTCTTTCTGTGATAAATTTAAATTCCAAGCCATGATGAAATAACTCAAAATGAGTCACTACATACATTTAAACCACAGGAATAGAATGTAAACAATAGCTTTCACATGTTGGAAATAAGAACTGCTGTGGTTGTAATTGAATTGATTCAGAACCTGAATAAACCACAACCGGCGTTCCCTTTAATTGGCAAGGTGACATTTCTGGGAAATGCAGGTTAGAAACTTAACTGACCAACTGGGGACCGCTTCCACCCGGGGAAGCTATGTTCTAAGATAGGGTGGGGGGGGGGGGGTCAGACAAGCATGGGCTTTTTGATTTAGTTAAGAAATGTCTTTGAAGCTTCTGCATTTAAAAAAAAAAAAAAAAAATTGGCTCCTGAACAAAAGGAAGAGTGGCAGTTGTGCTGGATTCAGGAACTAACCTACAAGAGCTGGCTTGCTCCTGCACTCAACAACAAGCTATCAAAAACAGGTCGCACTACTTCCTGGCCATAAAAGTTCCGTGTGATTGATGATCTGTTTTATGTTTGTTTTGACTGGATGAAGGCCAGATTTGCTGGATGGGGACAGGCACGTGCATGCCGGTGGAGGAAGCAGAGGATGAATATGAGCGAAGGGGGGAGGATTTTTCTTGACTGAAAAGTAAAAGTGTGTGCGTGTGTGTGTGTGCGCGCGCGTATGTAGGTGGATTTTCCCCTGCCGCACCCATCTGACAGGGAATCAATGTACAGAGAGGCACACAAAGTGAGGGGAGATGAATAGTGTGTGTGTGAGGATTAACTGTGGAAATGTGTTGCTCTCATACCCACAGGTCCCTGAGTCAGGGTGTCAGAAGGTCATGGCCATCCCTCCTCCTCCTTCTCCTTGTCCTTCCTTCTTCCTTCTTCCTCCTCCTCCTCCTCATCTGTCTGGAGAAAGAAAAACTCTATTGAGATAGCAAGACCAATATCCGCCTACTTCTGCTTTGAGAGAAAAGGCAAACATTTACTGAAGAACTGAGTGACTAAGGAGCTTTGAGTTTGGAGAGCGAAGTCCCAGCCTTACTGATGCAGCAATGCTTTTTGTATTTAGGCTATGCTGAAATCCTCTGTCTGAGATTTTTAAGTGCATCAGTCGTGTCTTTGTGTATATTTAGACAGTTGAAAGTAGTTTCCAACAGAAAACAATATATGAGTCTTTCAGATTCCAGTTATGACTCAAAGTACCACATATGTGCAGTTTTGTTCCAGTTTTACAAATAAAGAGAAAGGAAATGTGATGACGCACTAGAAAAGCTGAAAACATATCATCAAACACTCAAAATCAATACATGACCTTTGTTATGCTACAAACTAACAGGGAAGAGAAGCTAAATTACCATTTATTCCTTTCAGCACACTTACACTAGCTTCCCCTCAGTTGTGTCCCAGTTTTCTACTATAATTATTTTAGCTTAGCAAAAACACTGATGTTCATGCTAACATTGTAATGACAGCATCTCTTAAAAAGCTGTCCCAATGCTATATGACATACTCATGCTGTTCTTTCTTACTTATAAGATTAACTAGCAGAAACACTAATGTTGATGCTAACATTGTAATGCTAGCTTCTGCTAAAATGAGTAGGGTCATGATATAGCTAGCTTCACCCACCAGTTTATTGCCCTCTGTGCCGTCACAACAACCATTATCATATGTAAGGTGTCTTCTGACAAAACGTTATCTATGGCAGCTTCAGTCTGGATTGACAGCAGGTAGTATATAAAAAATATATAATATAGCATACTGTTGAAATGACCGCCAGTGAACCAGTGAAAGTCAATCAGACTGTGTTCTCTGAATGCTAGCGCCAATTAGACAATTTCACAAATCGTGAGCAAAATTGGTTTTCAAATTTTACCACTTGGTTACTTTTTGGATCGGTCACTGGAGCGGAAAAATGATAACGAATAGTTGATTAATTGATCGACAGAGAATGAATCAGCAACAGTTCTGATTATCAAATAATTATTGAATCTAAAAAATGTCAAAGATTCACTGGATTTGTTCTCTTTCTTTGTAACTGACATTATAAAGTAAGACTTTTGGGGTTTTGAACTGATGGCCAGAAAAACCTTTGATTTAAAGACATCATCTTGGGCTCTGGGATGGGAATTTCTCACTATTTCCAGACATTTACATAGACTAAACAATGAAGTGATTAATCGAATAAATAATCGTTAGATGAACTGATAATGAAAGTAATCATGAGGGGCTTCCCTCGCTGGCGCAACACCAAAATGTTTCAGTTTTTATCAACTTTTATAAGTAGGTTCTCCATTTTCATTTTATGTTGCATTGTGGGACAGTGGTGTAGTGATTTCTGTAGCATATTTCAGTTGACACTTTTTCCAATGTGAATACTCCATGAGCATGTTTAGAATGAGCATTTAGTATGTAGTTGAGATACAGCAATACATTTGTTAAACTTGCTAACAAAGCCAAGAACCTAACCTAAAATCAATCTGATAGATCAGTGACAGAATGATCAGTTCCCAATCAGAAACAGACTCAGAAATGAACTTTGTATATCTTAGCTAACCTTGGATACAGCTGGTAGCATGTTTTCCCCCCAAACTGTGGACCTTTTGGGGTGGGGGTTACAGTTAAAAGCAATTTTAAGTCCAAGTATTAAAAGGCAGTCGTTCCAGTTTTCAGCTGGGTGAGAAAAATAGCAGCAGTATTGCAGTGGCGTGAGTGTTGGTGAGACGTTCAGAGCTAAACAGAGATTTTGGACGGGACCTTTAAGCTTCACAGCAGGACGGACCTCATTAACTCGTCTGGCTGGAAGGGGAAGTGGAGGGCTTCTGTACCGCAACAACGAAACAAGATACCAGTGATCTCATCCTCCTCTTCCCTTCATTCATCCCAAGCGCTTATGAGTTGCCTTGGCAACTTGCGCGCTCTGTGTGTGTGTATGTGTGTTAGTGAGCATGAGCGGGGGCCTGAGAAACCACAGAGTGAAAATTATGTGTCATCAGAGAGGATTAGGAGCCCACGGTTTAGTCAAGGGTTTGGGATCCTGCTGCTGTCGTGCTTGACGGTTTTATTCAATGTAAACACACACATACTCAGAAACACACACACGCACATTTCTACACTCTCATGAACACTGTAAACCTGAGATGCATTCAACAAAGGCAGAGACTGATGACAAGGAAGACTGAAATTGATTTTCTTCCTGTAACCTGCAAAAAAAAAAAAATCTGTAACAGATTCTCGGACAAAAAAAAAAAGCCTAACCAGAAAGGACACATTTATCAGCTCAAGGAAGTGTGTGAATGTGTTGAAGGAACAGAGTGTCAGGGTCGAGGGTGCTCTCTCTGTTCTCCTTTCACTCCCTGTCCCTGCCATACATTTTCCTTTCCACCTCTGAGTAAGCAGAGGATGTTTGTGTCTCACTGGCAGCACTGCAACAGAAAGTTTCCCATCATGCTTAGAATCAGTTCCTGTCTAGATCACATGGATATGAGATACAACATAAGATCCTGAAACTCGCAACTTTAATGTGACTCAGGTTTTGCTGACTTGCTCAGCTATGTTGGTAGGACAAAGAGATACGTCAATGGAGAGAGGAGAAATTGCTGAAATTATTTAAAACCTAAAGATTGAGACTGTAACTGAAATTGGTTGCAAAGACAGATTTGTAGGTACAGAACAGTAATACATTTGAGCTCTTTTGTTTGTCTGCCATCAACTCTGGTTCTTGTAGAATTCTTAAATTGGACGCAGTACCATTCATTTTTATACCATGCTGCTGTAAATCTGATTACATATCTCGTATGACAACTGTATTTTGTGTTCTTACCGAGTCTTTTCTTATAAACACCAGACTCATACATTGACTCAGACTTGAGCCAAGAAAATTAGGACTTAGGACTTGACTTGGAGGATCTGCCCTGATACTTTGCTCTGTGAAGACTACACTTGATTTGTGAGCAATGTAGGTGAAGTACGCAGAAATCTAAAGACTTGAGTCAAAAAAAGGAAGACTTGTGACTTGACAGGAATTCATCTGCCTTAAGACTTGAGGGTCTGAAGGCTTGACTCGCACTTGAAAGCAAAAAGCTGAGACCTCGGTCCATAGACTTTAGACTAGATTAGACTTAAAAGCAGGTCTGTCTTGAGCAATCAAAGGCATGATTCTTTACAAATCCCAAATTCTGAGTTCTAATTTAAAACCGGCTATTAATATAGATCTGTAGCTTAATCCACCAACTCGCGTGGAAAAAATTATTGTGTGAATAGAGGTCTGCAGGATATATCTTTGCGGGCCAACCCGGAAGTTCGCCCTGGTTCCTTGAAACAAAAGAACAGTGACATTTTGAGGGATTTTTTTTCATTGGATTTTGGATTATTACAGAGAATAAGATGTGTTAATCTTGCTGCACATATTGTGTAAGTATCATAATCTTCACAAATAAACACAACTTTTCTGATTTCTGAAGCGTAAATGCAAAGTAAAAAATTAGGCTATAAACAAACTACACCGCGGTCGCACGGCTTCACCGTCACCACCACTAAACGTCCAACTTTTTAGAATTTGGATTTAGTTTGCGTGAGTGCGAGGATGAACACAAAGAGGCTGTAAAAGCAGACTAGTGAGTAGATACGTGTCTGTGTCTGGCAGCAGGTAGGAAGGGTGCGTTAGATATATGTTGGAATAAGAGTACGTCACGTGAGTGTCGGCTGACTCGAGTCGACTGCCTGAACTAGCTTGCTGGCTTCGCTTCATATATTAGTTACACCCTAGAATAGGTATGAGCAGTCAGAAGAATCAGATATGAGCATGAATTTGGGGCTGAGCGCGATGTCCCACTCTGTGAGCTTCATTTGAGTACTTGGTGCTCAGTATCTGTTTCCCTTCCTGTTTGCCTTTCCTTCCTCTTTTTTGGCATCATTGTTTTGTCCTCTTCTTCCTGCTATTTTACCTCATCTGCCTTCATTTTTTTTCCCCGTCGTCTCCCACTATCCGCTGCTGCTCCACATCACTCTTTCCTTTCTGTTTTCACTCTTCCTTTTCTCGTCTGTGTCTTGCTGCTGTCTGTTAATAACCCTCCCGGCGTCGCTCTCTAACCTTACCGCAGGAAGTTTCCTGTGCTGAAACAGAGCCCACGCTGGATTGCTTCCTGCCAAAGTGCGTTGTGGGACACGTTTGTTTGGGCCCCCTTCTTCCTCCTCCTCCTCCTCCTCCTCCTCCCTTCTGCTCCCCTTGTTGCTTCCTCCTTTGGGCTCTGTGCAGATGGCTGAGGCCGGCAGACCGGATCTCGGAGGGGTTTTGGCAGAGCAGCACCTCTCTCCGGCCCTGGAGAGAGCATACCGCAGCCATGACCTCGCGACCCGGGCTGCACTGCTGCCCGCCCCGGCCTCGCTGCTCTCACAAGTCAGCCACGAGAGACGAACGTACAGCTGGTGCATTCAGTGCAGATGGCAGCTTGATTCAATATTGATAGAAAGTCGATGATGTAGTCAGCTAGGAGTATTCCAGAGCATCCAAGATCTATTCCTGTTATATAGCCCAGTTAAATTTAAACAAAGTTATTTGTTAAAGCTACAAAAGGGACACATTTTAGGTAAAAAAAAAAAAACTCATTCTAATTCAAATCACTGGTTTTTGGAGAGTTCTCTTACCACTGATGTTTAAAGTTACCTATACTGCTTTAATCACCAAAGCTTGCCTAAAAAGAAGCGCATTTATATTAAACGTATTAAAGGCTAGAGATAATCCTTGCTATGATTTCCACTGTGGCCAGGAAGCCGATGCTTTGAAAAAAGTGAAGAAATATGAAGACGTATAGTTCCTTATCTGCTCACCACTAGCTCCTGTGGTTGTGAAACACCTGTATCCAGCTCCCTGACACTTTCTTAGGATGTCTGTTGACAAGCTGAGGGTCAGAGCTTGACAGGCTGTAAGCTGTGCTTCAGATAACCCAGGCCTTCCCGGGCTTATCGGCAACGCTCGTGCCACTATCTGAATACAGAGAACTAGAAGGGAAGGGGAGAAATGGGAATCTGACAAGCTAGACAGGGTTTCATTTTATATTGATTGCTCCCTGTGAAAACTTCCTCTGTTTGACGGGTGGGGGGAGCTGAAGGGGGAGAGGCCTGAAAGCGAGCACAAGGTTCCTATTACTTGTGTGACAGTGACATTGGCGGCCAAAGATAACAGCTGTCCGACTCCCAGAGGAAGTGTTTGAGGCCGGGCGATAAGTGAGATGTAAGAAATGAGTAGTTATGCTCCGTGTGGGTGTCATGGAGGATCTGAACGGAGCTGTATGGCGCAAGACTGTTGTTTGTGTGTCTGTGTGTGCATGGGAAAGAGAGAAGGAGAATAGGAAAAAGAGAGGGAGGTGAGTCTGAGTCATAGTATAAATCATTGGGTTACACAGAGAGTGCAAAATGATACGATGAGGTGGCAGTATCCGTGTTAACCGAGATAAATAAGGGTCAAAAGATGTTATGTGTAAGTCTAAAAATACAGATCCTTTTATGTCAGGAAGTATATCAAAGTTTGAGAACATTTCAGAAATACCAGAGAACAAAAGCTCACCTGGTTCTACAACACTGGATTATAACTATAAAAAAGAAAATGCTGCTAGCGTAATGAAGCATAGCGCTCTTTTAATAGCTTTTTATTAACCTGCCTTGTTATTTAGGTTAGCTATTTGGCTAAAGAGTTTCCCCAAGGCTACTAAGTATTACGTAAGTTAGCATTATATGCACTTCAAGCATTCAAGCATTTGCAGGTTCCTACTTGGTTGAAGTTAGCCATAGAACTACCATTGCTTTCTTGATAAGCTAATTGGTGAGTACTCAAACAATATACAGTAGAAATAATTTTCAAAAATGTGAGCGCTGTTGGTGTTTTTATTTTAACCCTGATTTTTATTTGCCATTCAGCTAGCTAGCTTGTGCGCCCGCATTGGCAGGTGCAGAAAACCAAATCATTTTAATCTAATCCACACTGCAACATTTTCTGGAAAAAATGTATTGACTATATTTCCATTTCCCAGTGTCTGTTTAGTGTTCCCTTCACATGTTAGCCTTAGCATAGTGGTTGCTGCTGGTGTCAAATAAGCAAATATAATGGTGTTGCTTTCAAGGTAAGCTACTTAGTTAACCCTAACAACATTAATGAATTAAATCAAATGTAACCGGCATTTACACTTTTATTTAATTTCTTTTTTTGCCATTCTGCCGCTAGCTAACTAAAGAACACTTCAGCTTCAGCTCCAGCCGACTCCAAAAAGATTATTTCTGCATTCACAGCAGATCTTAGAGATGTTTTCATAACTAAAATCCTTTCTGCACAACATTCAGATGACACTGAGCTTTTGTTCCGATTTTTCTTCACACTCCGCTCTATTCTTTCCCTGCTGCCTCTGACTGAATGCTGGTCACCCAGTGCAGATGTTTTACACTCCTGTTCCCACGGCAGTGAAAGAAATATTTCAGAGTGCGAGGGAGGAGAAAAAAAAAAGAGATACTGTCATTGCTGTTTCCTCTGCTCTCTTTCCCTCCATGTGTCCTTGTCCGTTTATACACGAACTAATAAACTGTCCGTTCTCTGATGTGCCTGCCTGGAGTTCAGAGAGCAAAGAACAGCACAGATCATAGCAGATCAAATAAAATAACAGTCTGTCTTTCTCATATATCCCCCTCCCCCTCCTTTTTTTATCCTTGTGATTCATTCTGTATTCTTCCTCTTAACCTATCATCTTTTAATATTTTATTCTAACCTCCTCTCCCTTTCTGACTCCGTCTCCTCCTTCATCTTTTTTTTCTTTATCTCTGCTGCCGTTCCCGTAATCACTCCCTCCTTTTGGCTTTTATCTGCACTTCCTCAATATCCTTTTTACTGCCTCTGCCTCCTTCCTTCCTCTGCCCCCCCCTCCTTCCCCTCCTCCTTTCCTCCCTCCCTATCACCCTCCCCTCCTTCCTGCCTTTCCTTCTTTCTTCCTTCCTCGCCCCCAACCCCCCGCCCGTCCTTTTGCTTCTTCTCTACTGAGCTCATCCTTCTTCTCTTCCGTCCTTTCCCCTTCACCTCCGCTTTGTTGCTTCTTTTCCAAACCCTGGTCTCAATTCACTTTCTTTCATCCTCTTCCTTCCACCTCCAGGTCTGCAGCCAGTCTTTTGGAGCAGGGAGGATGTGGCCCAGTGGCTGCGATGGGCAGAGAAAGAGTTCGCCCTGCGGCCGATCACCAGCGGCTCTTTCCAGATGAACGGCAAAGCCCTGCTGCTGCTGACCAAGGAAGACTTCCGCTACCGATCCCCCCACTCCGGTACTCTTTCCACCTCTTCATGAATTTATTGGAGATATAAGAATAAATTCCAGGCTGGGAAAAGAGGAGACATAAGTAAAGTTTTACAAATGAGTCACTTTTATTGATTGCATTTGACATTTTTTTGTGTCCAACTGGACCAGGAGCCAGACTGGAAAACGAGACTTACCAAGAGAGCAGTTTTAGATCATGGAAACACTCCTGAGTAGTTGAAGAAAAACTATGGAAAATTGGTGCAATTATACATAGCTCATTTTCTAAGGAAAAAAATGGCACCTGCTGTCACAGAAGGGACTGATAGGACTAAATAACATCTTAAATGGATGTTGTGGGGTCCTCAGAGATAAGTGAAACACATTATGAATGAGCATCTATGACCACATTTTGTCTCATCCAAGTTTAAATCCTTTGTGCTTTGTGGATTAGACTAATATTATAGTGTATTTGCACATGAAAACCTGTGCCAGTGCAGCTTTAAAATCAATGTGTTTACAGCAAAACTACACCCTTTAAAAATCAATGAAGTCAGCTGGAGCAGAGGAGGGAAGGCGGCAGTGTCAGGCGACAGTGGAGGGAGGCAGCTGTTACTGCGAGGCTGCCGGGGGAGGAAGTAGGAGACGGTTGATCAGGAAGTACAAACCAACCTCAACTGTTACCCTGGCAACGCCAGCGGCCAGGCGCATGAAAAATAGAGCAAAAAAAGTTAACTGTTCTCCTTTGCAGAGTTTTGGAAGCCTTTCTTTTTTTTTTTTTTAACAGTAAATAAAACAGGATACGATTTCTGTTTGTGTGTCCTGGAAATATTACACTACACACAGTCAGACAGGGATGGAGTCAGTGCTGCGTGGTGCGGTTCTGAATGATAGTCATAAGAGTAGGATGTAGTGAGTGATCGGCATTGTGAAATATAGAGATAAACCCTCCACGACCTGGAAAACAAATGGCAGTCTCATTTCAAGTCATTTTAAGTCCAAAATAAATGTGTGGTAATTGTATGGAGGACTAAAAATGCTGAAATAGTGACAGAACAAAAATATTGATGAAGAAAATATTTTATTTATATTTTTAAATAATCTTTTTAAAATATTTATACTGTTTAATCAGGAAATAAATAATGTATATTTCCATATACTGTATATCACCTCTTATACAGTATATCTCAATTTAGCTCTCTTACTAGTTAGTGGTGTGTAAAGCAGTGCTGTATGCCCCTATTGATATTAGATATTTCTAATAATCTTGTAGGTAGCTATTTATTTAATTGATTATGCATTGTGTTTTTTATTTATGTATTTAATTCAAATGAACATTATTTTAACAGCTTAAAATCTTTATTCAGCATTTATTTATGCATTTGATTTAAACATTGATTACTTGAATAAGTCATTTTTAATCCTCCGTACAATCAAGCAGAAAGTAAGTAAAAGTTGCTCTGTTCAGTTCAGTATATATTTCCTACCAACAGAGACCCGATGTGTCCCTTTCAATGATATTACATGTTGTGAGGAATAATCTGTAGTTCTAGAGAGATGT
>NW_023339652.1:14458919-14462817 GCF_004916995.1 Morone saxatilis | reverse complement strand
TGTCAAGAAATTGAGTACTGTGAAAAGAAATGAGAGAATATGATTCATCACCGCAGGTTTTATTGGCTGGTTTGAGTCGCCTCTATATGACACTGAGATAATTTTGTTGTGAAATGGTTTCATGTATCAGCAACTTCAGATGTAGAAACAAAATCCTAGTTTAGAGATACAGAGAGAGATAGAGCTGCAAGTGATTGATTGCATCTGATAGTGCTAGTTGTTGTGTCAGTCACATCAGTGAAAACGTCATTTTAGGGAACAGAGCAGAGTTCTTTTGGTTTGTGACGAGTCTGTTTCCTCCTTTGGGGGTTGTAAGGGTGCAGTTCCCATCAGTCCCTGCTGTGTGCCACTTTTTTTCCTTTTGTAGAAAGTCTAATAATAATATTTCCTAGAATGTCTTAAGCTCACTTCCAATAACCAGCCGAACAGCTTGTAAAGCTCCGTCCCGGCTTCTTGTTTCAACCTGAACATGTAAGAAACATGTAAAGACAAAAGGGGGTTTCATCAGTTATGACTAACTGTAACATGACGGGACATTTTCTCCTCTTTCTTTAATTGAATTTCTTTTCTTCAAATATGCACATATATACGTGTGCAGAGTTTAGTCAAAAGTTTAAAAGTAGCGTTTTAAATCCAGAATCAAAGCAAATTTGAATGCATCAGGAAGTAGGAATTTTCCCTAAACTGCAACTCACTGCCACAGGACCAGAAAGCGAGAACTGAAAGAGGTGTGTGTGTGTATGTGTTTTTGTGTGCGCGTGTTCATCATCACTTCCTTGAGATGAGAATCATTTCCTTGTTATGGTAAGCCTTTAAAGAAAAATAATCTTGAAGGTAATGTGTGATGGCAGTGTGTGTTAAAATCACACCCACTGTACCTGTGATTATTTGTTAACCATGGAAATGCTTTGTGCCGCCGGGAGAGGAGCCGTTGTCGTCGGTGTTGAGGCAGAACAAACAGCTGTTAATCATTCAGTGAACTTCCTGCTCGGGCTTTGTGCCCTGTGTCACCACTACTGTATAACCACTTAAAGGAGAATACCAGGGTCATATAGAGCTACGGCCCATTTACTTGTGTCAACATCAAGTTCGTGTTATCCGCAAAGAAGCCGAGCTTTACAGTGGGAACGCGAGTTTTTAAGAGATTTTGTCCTGGGGTAAACTTCCATAGATAAGAAGTAGAGAATATTTAGATTCAGCACATTTGAAAGCATTTCTTTTGTTCTGATGGAGTATTTTGCTCCGTGGAAGGAAAAGGCTTCTTCTGAAAGAGTAAAGCTCATCTGTGAGGGAATCTACACTATTCTCAAGGGGTCAGGAAATATTTTTCTAGTAACAACAAGTCACAGTTTCACACCCTGTCCCGAAAACCATGTGTCCAACGTGGTGTCTTCCATTATTGCTCAAGCTGCCTGCTGCCTGGAAAGCAGAGAGAAAGAAGAAGAAGGGAGAACACGATTCTGTGGATGACGCCAACACAAATTTCCCATTTTATGCAGGTGTAAAATGCTACTGGGAGACGTATGCTAACCTTTGACCTTTGCACCCCTGCAGGGGACGTCCTGTATGAGCTGCTGCAGCACATCTTAAAGCAGAGGAAGCCCCACGTGTTTTACCCGTCTGCCTACTTCCCTGGGAACTCCTTCCACTCGCTACCTGAGAGCGCTGTGCAGCACCTGAAGCTTGAAGGTCAGTCCAACCAACGGGATGTTCTTCTTTAATGCACGCATCTCATACATTCTGATGCACAGATCATTGGAACCTACGTTCTTCCATAAATGGTTCCAAAATGATTGAATTTTGTTGAATTCCAAATATACGCTTTCCTCACAGTTTCGCTCAAAATTATTTTCCACATTCGTTCAAGAATGACTTAAAACCCCCCCGACCAATTCCCCTTCCAGCATCTGTGAGACGACTCCAGCTGTATCTAGCAGCCACGTCAACAAATAGGGAGAAATATAGAATAAATGTTTTCAATAGCTCATAACTGATCAACCTGCAGCTTTACACTATACATACACACGTACATATAACTGTCATATAACTATGTCATCTACAATCAATACATTTTTACACCAATCATCAAATGATCAGTGAAAGAAATGATTACAGAAGAGTCTTCTTGATATGTAGTTATTAAGCTACTTAGCTAAAGTAGGCTAACTTCACTATAATAGCAGATATTGTAGTATAAAATCAGTTCTGAGGTTTTTAACAATGGTTAAAAAAAATAAAGAAAAATGCAATGCTGAAATATTTTTGTCAGAAAAATAAGGGCCATTCAGGTTATTTTAGACTGTGTCTCTGTACCTAAGCGATGCTGTTCATGTGATTGTAAATGTAGATAATTTAAGATAATCTTCTCATAAAGATAGTGTAAGACTGTATAAGTGCAAGACATCAGTCGGCCTCTTTCTTCAAAAGCACAGAGGCCTTCACTCAACACCCGTATATGCTGTTACCAAGGAAGTAATGATAGCGTTCAGCGAAATACCCGAGACTGTTTTTCTGGCTCTGATGTGAGGAAATATGACACAGCAACAACCAACATAACTTCACATGTTGACAGTAAAACCTGTTCCACGAGGAAATGCTGCTTTATTTAAACAGGCTGCAGTACAGCACACCGCCCTGCTCCTGTTGTTTACTGCACTGATTGCTTCGCTGCTCTTTAACACTTTGTAGATGTGTTCTTCCACTGCTTGTGCGTGAAGGAATCACAGAAAGTCAAACTACTTCATACAGCAGAACTTTTACTACAACTCATCAAAAACAAACCGCTTAACTGTAGGACGGTAGTGACACCTAGTGGTCGTTTCGGTGTGAAGCAGGCGGGCCTAAAAGCCAGGAGCTAACCATAATGAGCATCTTTTGACGTACTGGAAGTGGGGGCAAATTACAGCACAGGTTGGGAAACAGCTAAAAGCCACGATACACCACTTCATTTCATGCTCTGTTACAACTTGAGGCACGTGCACAATTGTACAAATAATTATATAATATTGAATTTGACACCATCAGGTGTTGATTCAGTTCTGTGGTCCTTTTTGAGGCCAGATTTGGTCCCAGTCTTGTTCTTGTATCACTCTGCTATTTATATCCACTATCTGTTTACTGTTGGCACACCTGTTTGGCAAACACAGAAAATGGTGTACACCCAAAAGCTTGCCCAACATTACTGGAGCACTAGCTTCAGGCAAATGAGGGAATCCACACACATTATTTATTGTCTATTCCAGACAATCAAGTTAATTATGATTTTAATATCAATAATCTGCTGATTCTTGACTAGGAAGAACTGGTTCAGGTCAATCAGGTTGCTTTTTTGTTCAGAACCCAAAGATAACGTAAAAGTAAAGCAGCAGACGGAGCTTACAGAAGCTGTAACCACCAAACATTTCGGCTTTAAAAAGCATTCATTGTTGTTGTAAATAAAACTGTGTGGCTGTAGAGATTCATCACACCTTGTATTTTTTTGGAACTCCAGAAACGGTACGACGGGCGCCACGTGGTACAGAGCCACTCCCCCAGCATCCACCAACCATCGAGCTGCGGCACCGCTCCCGCTCCCCCCACCATCCCACCACAAGGCGATCCCCTCCGGAGCCCAACCACCCGCGCCCTGCCAATGAGGACCCCTTGCAGGCCTTCTCCCAGCTGCCCGACAGCAACCACCACCTGCCAGAGGAAATGTACCCTCTGTCGGTGTCGCCGGCTGCGCCCAACGGCCGCTGTGCGACGCCCCGAGAAGCCCCCTGCCCGGGGAGCCCTGGGGGCCAGGAGGCTGCCCCTCCTCGCGTCATCCAGCTCATGCCAAGCGCCATCATGAACCCCCTGCTCCTCAGCCCGAACAGGAGCGGCGGGGGTGCCGCCATGGACTTCAGGCACAGCCGCG
>NW_023339652.1:14458592-14458819 GCF_004916995.1 Morone saxatilis | reverse complement strand
GGGGTGCCGCCATGGACTTCAGGCACAGCCGCGGCGCAACTCCCTCTCAAGCGACGCTCGAGAACGGGCGCGAGGGGAAAGTCCACAGCCACCACCATCAGATACCACTGACCCAGCATCAGCAGCAACAGCAGCATCTACTGCAGCAGCAGGAGGAGGCGCTCTACAGGAACCACGTCATCATGCCCGTGTCTCCTCCAGAAGAGCAACAGATGCCCATCGGACGG
>NW_023339652.1:14458216-14458558 GCF_004916995.1 Morone saxatilis | reverse complement strand
GGATAGCAGGTGAGAGCAAGCCCTCACGAGGTTAAAGGTTAGAGCTACACGAGGTGGTATCTTCAGCTTTAGTCACAATAGGAGATTATTTCAGAGACTTAGTTACTCATCTGGTCTGTTTGGTATTCTGTGACAGATAAAAGCAGCGTCTGATTCAAACTGACTGTGTTGTGTCCTTGCAGACTGCAGGCTGCTGTGGGACTACGTCTACCAGCTCCTGTCAGACAGCAGGTACGAGAACTACATCCGCTGGGAGGACACTGAGAGCAAAGTCTTCCGCATCATGGACCCCAACGGCCTGGCCAGGCTCTGGGGCAACCACAAGGTAAACACACACACACA
>NW_023339652.1:14455773-14458063 GCF_004916995.1 Morone saxatilis | reverse complement strand
TTAACAGTTTAAAGGTCCAGTGTGTAACATTTAGGAGGAGCTATCGGCAGAAATGGAACATAATATTTAAAGCTATATTTTCACAAGTGTGTCATCGACTTAATATAAGAATGGTTGTGTTTTCGTTACCTTAGAGAATGAGCCCAGAAAAGACGAACCAAACACTGACTTTAGATTGAGCCTTTTCTGTTTTTCACAGCCACCGTAGTTTCTCCTATTTAATTGGAAGGTTGAAGCAAGTTGGTTGCAATCCACTAAATCTTGCACACCAGTCCTTTAAAGCTGCACATTTCTTTCCTATCAACAATGACTCAAAAGAATGTGAAACTGTTGATCATAGTGATGAGTTCAGATAAATATGACCCGACTCTGCAGTGCACCTTTAGAGTTTTTTAGCCAGCTCGTTACGATTCTACGGCCCACAAACTCAGACGTTCTCCACAACCTTGTTACCAGCTGCAGCAGCCAGCTGTTTTCAGCAGGAAAAACTCTAATAAAGCCACCTGCTACCTGCTCTGCACCAGACAGCAGACAGACAAAGTTAGCGACTAGCTGGTGAACACGGTGGAACATTTAGCAAATAGAGAACCAGATATTTCCCTCAGGAGCTGGTGGACAAACAGAGCTTCAGGAAGAGTGTTTACAGTATTATATTCACACTCTGTCTCTGCTCAGTGTGTAAATAAGCAACTGTTTGCCAACATGCTAGCCATATTAACTTTATTAAGTGATAGTATGTCACTGCTGTGATTGCAGCCTGTTTCTGCTGCCCCCAAGTGGCCAAAACGTCTCACTGTACAGATCATTAACGTCATGTTATTGCTGCTAACGACACTTTTATTCTTTCTTACAGAACAGGACCAATATGACGTACGAGAAGATGTCGCGAGCACTGAGACACTACTACAAACTGAACATTATCAGGAAAGAGCCTGGACAAAGACTTCTATTCAGGTATATAAACTTTTCCAGCCGTTCGTTAAAAAATGTGTATTATTGCCAAACAGTAACTAAAGACGGAGGTTGCAGTAAATTACAAGAGCTGTTTTCTCTGCGTTCACCAGGTTCATGAAAACTCCAGATGAGATAATGAACGGACAGGCGGACCGGCTGGAGCACATAGAGTCCGACACAGACGAACAAATCTACATCAAAGAGGAATGCTGAGGAACTCTGGGAGAACGAGTCCATGAACTACTTACTACTACTACTATTACTACTACTACAGCCGCTGATGCCTTTCAGAAGCAGCCTGAACAATCGTTGTTGAATCTGGAGCGTGTGGACGTTCGCTCGTATCCGTCCGACACGGGCAGACGTGAAATCTGATCTCTCTTAAGATTGCCTTAGGATGATATTTTCCTGAAGTAGAAAAGAAAAAAAAGCAAACAGCATCAGTTGTTTTGATTTTCCCGATGGACTGAGCTGAAAGGACTTTTTAAGTGTTCCCTTTTATCTCTGAATGAACTGCAAAAGCCAATCACTTTGTGCTTATGTCACTTTTATGATTTTTTTGTCTGCTCACATGCATTATACTATGGAATTTTGCTGTTTGTAAAAAGAAAATTGGGTGTGTGTGCGTGTGTGACAGGAATGTTTTCACCATGGAATAAACATTTTTGATCAAACTGTGTTATCTGTGTGAGGAGAGTACTTAAAGCCCCCCTCCACTACCCCACAGTGTGCAGTTTGAATGAGGTCTGTGCAGTTTGACTCTAGAAGGATGTTTTCACATTCATCTGCTGAAAGTGGAAAGTTTCTCTGTGCTCATTGAAAATCTGATTTTAAGGGGCGGGGCCTACCAGCATGATTTGTGACATCACATGGACATCACAAAGTCATTTGGAAAGTCCAGTCCTGGCCAGGATGCAACTATACAGTGTTGAGTAGAAAACTTGAAGCCACCAGTAGACATTCACTGAGAATGGGACTTTAACGTGACGTAGGAGGACATCTGTGTGTTGTTATGTGGATGTGGAAGTCGTATACGTTACTATACCAAAAAAAAACATCAGACACACATTATTGTTCCCAGCAGCACTGATCAGTTTTCTTTCACTTCCTGAAAAAAAGAATGTCGGTGAGTCTGGTTGGTGAAAAAAAAAAAAAGAATGCAATCAAACGGATCCACATGATGGCAATAGCTGGACAACTGTTTCCGTGAGGGACAATGCGCAGTGGGTGCTGTCCACAGTTCAACAGTTCATCACCACAGTCCACCAATCTTCTCCTTTAAAGGTCACTATGGGATTAAATATTCTCCTTTATGTTGGAACGCAGAGGAGAAATG
>NW_023339652.1:14424538-14455673 GCF_004916995.1 Morone saxatilis | reverse complement strand
CCTATGATGTTGTGGTTCTTTAATTTATCATTAACGTCTTATATGAAGGCTCAGCATGGATCGTGCAGTTTTTGTTTGACAGCTATTCAGTTTCACATCTTGTTGGTCGATGTAATGTATTCACATAGAGGTTCTGTGACGATAAAAGAACGCATGCTTCTTCGGTATCATGCCACTGAGGATTCAAATGAAGATGTCAGCTCTATAGCATGGACCAAGTCCTGCGCGAGTAAATGCTGAGATGCTTAACGCGTTACGCGCACAAGAGTTAGCGGGCGGTGCGCTGTGCCGCTCCGGAAGTCTCCACAAAAGTTAGTGCGCGCAGAGCTGCGCTGGTCAGACTTGAGGAGAGACGCCGATGAGTAGGGCGTCGGAGCACAAGACTGGAGGCTGAGAAGTGATTTGATCAGCGGATTCGATGCCCTCTGTTGAATGAAGATTGCGTCTGTTACATTATAGGGTGCCGCGGTCCGACCCATTCTGGGGGACTGTCTCCCACCCAAGCGCGTCCGAATCACGGGACGCAGATAAAGCGCGTTATCCTCCCGAGTCTGAGCGGGGCTGCCGGGTTTTCTGGACTCTCTCGGAATAAAAAGGGACAGGGGAGGTTCGGATGCGGGAGAATCTCGGCTGTGTGGCGGATGAGGAGCCCACGCTGCCGCCTCAGAAGAACAATAATCGTGTCTGATTCTGTTAAAGCTGTTTGATATTATCTGAAGGAGGGGGGGGGGGCGCAAAAAAAGCCCAGCACTCCCGGTTTTCTTTTCCTCAAGCCCAGGACGCAAATGTCTCCACACCACAGACACACCACTGGATTGTAGCAGCAGCCCCGCCGATGCTTTGAACGGGCGTTAAGGTGCGGGAAGGGAGTGGGACAATTACAGGTAAGAGCCGTTCAGGCGACCCCCCCAACCCCAACCCCGACGGCCATTTATCTGCCCTCTTTCGGGGGCTGCAGAGAGTTTCCCCACAGTCGGGAACACTCAGCCACAGCAAGTGTTTTATTTATTTAGAGACCATCAGCACCGCGTCAATATCCAATCAGGACTCCAACAATTACCGCAAAAGAGGAGCATTAGGCCTCAACTGTCAGTCAGTGCGCGCTCTCTGGAGGTGGGGGGGGGATACATATTTATCTGTGACTGAAATAGATTTCTTAAAACAGGTGAATAAATTGCACTTTCTTCCACTAACAGACAGACAGCCTGCATTGCCACTGCTTCCATGCGGTCAGTGCTGTACATACAGTGCGGTGCTGCCTTGTACTTGTTTCCCTTATACTTATTTTTTTAAAGAAAACTGGAGAATTATTTTCATTTTTTTCACTTTGCATTACTGCGGGATCTGTACAGATTAATACTCTTTCTAGGAGCACTGTTAGAAAGGCAAACTCCTTCGTAAAAGCAGTCAGTCATTAGTTCTTTGGCTCTGGTGACTGCAGTTTTCCAGTTGTTAATCCCTCTCATTGAGCTGCAGCAGAAAAATCCAGCTCACTTTATTTTTAACCAAATCAGTCCTTGCATCCATGGAGTCCTGAGCACCGTCAGGTCGACAGAGATCAAACTGCCTTACAGAGTCTACAGTGGAGGCAGGAACACAAGTCTTCACTATAAAAGCAGTATTTTATGCTGGTCTAGGATCTGTAGAAACACATCTAATGGTTTGGTGTTATTGGTAGGTGTGGCAGGACCAGTGTAACTACCAAACTGCTGTCAGGAAGTCAGCTACATTTTAATAGAGATGTATCGATTTGGCCTCCTGCACTGAGACTAATGTCAGCTCAAGCGAATGATGCGAGTCCTCTGATGATGAAATACAGTGACACAGTGGCAGGAGGGCCGATCCCGGACCCCGTCCTCCTCCACCTGCTGCCAGACACACAGCTAATGCTTTTAATTTGCTGAAATACGACAGGAACAAAAGGGATCGGACGTGCTGACAGTTTACGAGACAGGCGCACAATGCGAGAGGGGGTTAAGGAGTGGATGGAGGACGGCAGGAACAGGACTGCGGATGGACCAGGAAGCATGCAGTGGAGCAGCAGAGGTTCAGGTTTTAGTGTAATGTCATAGAGGTGGAGCTGCTGTGATGGTGAAAATAGGAGTTGAACGTCAGAGAGCAGCTGTATGGACAGACAGATGTGTTCTGTTAGTTACAGAACGCATTCGCTTCCTCCCTTTCCCACCTGTTCCCTGACCTTTGGTTTAATATCGCATGAAAAACTGTGGCTCCACTCCACTCGCTGCCCTTTAACCGGTTACAATATCTCTGCCTTTAAAAAGCAACTTGGAATTAAACAAATGTTTTGTAAAACTAAAACTCCAACTGCTGTTTCTCCTTCCAATCCAGCCACTCAAGACTCAGACTCCATGGAAACCACATTACCTACGGTGTATAAGACCTGCAGGAACAAATATGGATACACACAAATCTAGTACTTTTGTGTCTCAGTGGGGGAAAGTACCTAAGTACATTTACAGTAATGCCTTTTCCCACATTATGCTACTTTATACTTCTACTCCACTACATTTCAGAAGGAAAGATTGCACTGCGTCTGTTTGTCAGATATAGTCAGTAGCTGCTCTCCATATTATGATTTTACATATAAAAACATATGACGAGCTTTTTAAATACCCTCCACTGGCTGGTTTACAGAAAGCAGTGTCTGGCTGGGTCATGTTTCAGATGTCTATGAGTCCCACCAGAGAGACATTTGAACACTAAACGTCTCACATGGTTTCATTTGATAACCGTTCAAGACCCCAAGGGGTAAAACTATCCAACATCTCACAGGAAAGCAAGATTCAGTCAAAAGTAAAAAAAGATTCATCGTAATTTGTGCAGCAGAACTTTTTGTCTTTGCTTCCATATTAATCATCTCACGACCCTATCAGATTTATGTGGTGACCTTTAGGAAGGGCCTGACCTCCCGGCTGGGAACAGGGCTGCACGATGTGGTAAAATCATTGTTTGCGATTATTTTGACAGATACAGAACGATTGTTGTTTGCATCAAAAATGAAATTTTCACCCAAAAAAAATTGATTCAAATCACGATGATGTGACATTTTTGGGCTCTGCAGCAAACAAATATGTGGAGAACAATACTTGTAGACCAGGGAACCTCTGCAGCACCACAGTGCCATTAGAATGCTGCTCTCCTCATTTTCATTCATTGCGATTTGGATATTGCACTTGGTTTTATTGCGTTTATGATGACATTGAGATTAATTGTGCAGTCCTAGTTGGGAAGCACAGGATGTAACTAACTAACTAAACTGTAAACAACATACTATGTCAATGTAAAATATAATATGGGACGTGGCAGCATTTGTACTTTTACTTCTGATGTAAGATTCTGAGTGCAGGACTTGCAATGCAGTGTGTTGCCATGAATGAGTGTACTTCCACTTGAATGAGGGATGTGGAAGCTTCCTCCACTGCTGCCTCTCAGAACAGAACAGGATGCAGCAAATCACATAATGATGTCATCTGGCAACTTCTAGCAACTTTTTAGCAGCCAATAGCTACTTCCCTCGGAGAGGAACTGGCAGCCGTACCCAATTAGCTGGGAGCATCGTCTGCGGCTCCTCCACCATGAACGATCAGCTTTAAAGCTCGGGGCCGCGTGGCTCGGGTCAGGCCGGTCCCTTCCAACTGAGCGACCTGGTGCCGACTGTCTGGCCAGCGCTGGCGGATCAGCCAATGTCACCTTTTTCCGACGGGTCACGTGACCCAGTCATTGATCCAAAGCAATGACCCCGAGACTTCACGGTCCGCTGCTCCTCGCCAACCAGGACGACTTAGTGCTGAACAGCTGTGACATGCAACACACCATCAGCGGGGGGTCTTTGAATTAGTGTGTCTTTGAGGGTGCCCAGGTCTCATTTGTGGAAGTTCTTTTTTTTTTTAAATCTTTTCTTTTTTTTCAGAAACATAGCAGATTTTGGACCTACAAATAATAAATCAACCAGTCACAGTTACAGTAGCAGCGGCACTGAAAAGCACAGTAGAAGAAGCAGAAAGCATAAACGCATCAAAATCTATTTTCTGGGCACATACTCAGTGATAGAGTCCCAACAAGACACAGTCACAGCATCATTAGTGTTTCTACAGCCTATCAGTCTGTTTGTGTGCTGATTAAACAAACAAGACTTACGTTGTTAACAGGCCTTTTTCACACAAGACATTTTGACAATCACAGGTGTAACTAATAAAATGATTCCATTTAGCCACTTCAGCTTCAGGGTCCTGGTACTGTATGTGCATCAGTGTCACACTGTCATGACTTACTGGGTCACTTGAACACAACAGAGTCACTGGTCATGTGATTAGTAAAACGTGTGCCTTTCCTACTATGACGAGTCAAAACGTCCGCTGTGAAAAAGGTCTAACAGTGGGCTTTAGAGGTTCAATAGGAAGTGGATTTTGTCGCCTCTAGGACAGTGACAGGCTAGCTGTCAGTCTTTATGCTAAGCTAAGCTAAAGTTTCTTGGCTCTTGATTGGTTTTTAACAAAGGCTGGGTGATATATCATATACATGCAATTAATTCAAATTTCTGTTTTAGGATAGGTGGGTATAGCTAATGGATGGATGAAAACATAGATGACTGTGTTATTGAAAATGAACGTAGTCACCGTGAATGGGCACCCACCCAAGAATGGGCAAAGACATGGAGTGTGGGTGGAGATGAAGCGGGCCAAATGAAGCCTGGATACTGAAAACAGCAACCCAGCTGTCACTCAAAGTGGCCATAGCCTTAATTATGCATAACTTTAAGCCTTAATATAATTTATACAGGTGAGTTATATAACATTCACCACTTGTACAGTTATTTCTGCTGTGAAGTTGGGACAGACTCACTTCTGCAGCCAGCCTCCAGTGGCTGTTGGAGGAATTGCAGTTTGTCACTGCCACGGAGGTTGCCTCCTATAGATGACAGATGACTGCATTAGTAATAGTTGCTCTATTTGCCACAGCTCACACAGGGACAGACTGTAAAAGCCTCTGCACACCGATCTACACTCTCAGTTTGTGTTCGGATGATGAGGTGTTGTCTCTGGCCATGAGAGGTGAAGCTACTGAACACATCCTGCTGCTAACGCGGGCTAGCAGCTCTGATATCTCTTGACTGATATCAAGAGACACAACCAGGAAGAGTAGATGAATCAGTGCGCGAACCTTCCTGCTCCATGTGTGCTGAAACTGATCATTAAAGTAGATGCCCGGCAGCCTGTCTATTATCTGTACTGTTTTTTGAATATGTATAGCAGTGACAGCTTCGTGGGTGGTTCAGGTCTGAAGTGCTAAAATAGGATGTCTCAATCATGTTCTCTTTCTGTGCATGAATTGTCCCTGAGATTTAGTTTTTTGCCCATTTTACCTAGCTGTATATGGAACGGACAAATATGAGAGCGGTATCGACCTTCTCATTTAACCTTTGACAAGAAGTGAACTATTGCTTTAAACAAGAAGAGTGTCAGTGGGATTTTCTATCCAAATTGACCTCACTCAGCTGCAACATCACATCATCACTTGTCTTGGAATCGGAGCGTTCGGATTATATGATTAACACTGTCCATTTGCTCTTTGTTCTAAGCAAATAGTCTTGAAGATGAGACCGGATATGTTTTGCAGTAATGTAGAAAAAGCTTTAGAATGTACGAGCTGCCGTCAACTGCCTGGGGATTTATTCCTCGCCCACTCCAAATGAAAGACTTGAGAAGAGGTCAGGTGCCCCGCTGCACCGCCTTGATAGGAGAGTTTGTGCTCTCTTCTCCTCAAACCATTGGAATTTGTGTAAAATATCGGCGGCTGATTGGCACCCGGGGCGCGGTTGTTTGATGTAAGTAGGAAGCGAGGGCCCTTTTTTTTTTTTCTCGCTCTCTTTCACATTCTATTTGATCTGCGGCGTGCTTCGCTCTCCCTCCGTTTCATTTGAAGTAAAACAAATTCACCAGGCGTTCAATATACAGGAGCTCAGCGGAAATGATAAAACAACAGTAAATGTTCCTTTATATTTTTAACTCGGACCTCTGTTTTCTTCTTCTGATTAGATTTCTGTCTCACTTTCCTGGTGACAGTCTTTGGCAGGGCTTTATTTCGACTGGTCCTTTCACCATCTTTCATACTGACTGCTGTGGACTTCTGTTGAATCAAATGTGTGATAAATGTGACTGTAACTACCAACATTGATTTTTACTCTCTCTTGCTTTAATACCCTCTAACCACACTGCTGGAAACCCCTCACCTGCTGGGGGAGTTCAGATCTGTCCAGCACTAAAAAAAGAAGAAGAAGGATTAATAAAATGTATTTTTCTTTTTGCAACAGCTGCAGAAAAATATGGCCGAATGGGCGGACACAAATCTGGCAGTATTTTGTATTTTATACTAACACAAAAACTTTTTTTTCTTTTTAAACGCAGTGAAAATTTTGACTAGAAAATGGTCCTATTAGCAGAATGTAATGATCAAGATCCATCATGAGCAGCACACATTGACAAAATAATAGCAGCACATTTAATAGTTAAAGTAGTTCAGAATGGCATTTTCTGTCTTTTTTATAATAGTTGCACAGACTAGTTTAGAAAACGAAAAATATGTAAGGCATATTCCATTCCCTCTTTAACTGACAGTGAGCAAGGCGAGTAAACGAAACTAACATAATGTAATGTTGACCATTCTTACTCTGTTATAGCTTTATTCATAACTGTGTTTTAGGGGGATTTTTGGGGACGTTGCGATTACGTCCTCAGCATTTTAACCTGTGAGAACCAAACAAGTGATCAAAGGAATATTGTTGTTAAAATGAACTTGGTAACACTTTACCCCTATAAAGCATTTATATGCAGTATATTAACACTTACTAAACGGTTTATAACAAATCATAAAGTAGTTATAAGCAGATATAAGCCTTTATTTAAGTATTTAATTATGTAAAAGAAAACACAAACAAAAAACATTATTGGAATCTATGACGGAACATGAAGTACGGTCACCCACAGGAAAGTTACACCCCCATCCACCACCCTTACTTTTGAACCTAAAGGGCACAATGGCTCTGAATATTGCCATTACAAGCTAATTGTATGGTGCAGAATTTTAAAAATTTGATGTATCTGATATTTTACATAAGGTACTATTCATTTAAATCAATAAATAATGTATAATTCAATCAATAATGTATATTTTTCATAGTAGTACATGTAAAAGAAAAAAATTCTGCATTGAATCCAATTCCGATCTGCAACAGGAACCACCCACAAATCATGCAAATGCATTTGCATGATTTTTCCGTTGCGGTTTTTGCAGTTTGACACCTCTCGGCCACCGTAGATAATAATGAGGACCACAACTACCAGACCATGACCCATTACATCAGAGCTCTACAAAAACATATATGCTCATGTAAGCTTCTCCAAAATATGTGATGACAAAAGAAATGAAATGACTTGAGGTAAATATTATGTTTTGCAGCAGGAAGGTGTACGTTAATGTCGAGAACAAAGCTCCACAAATGATACCTTTTTTATGGATTTCTGCTTTTTGTGCACATGCTCCGACAGTCTATATTTCTTCTCGCCAATTGCTGTCCCAGAATCCTCCTCTGCTGGGACAGCCGTGGTCTTTCGTGTTCACACTGTCTTCCAGTTAACTGTGATCCTATTTCATGCAGGGAGGGAGGGAGAGAAAGAGGGAGAAGGAAAGAAGAGTGAGAGAAACTGAAAAAGACAATGAGAGAAAATGGAGATCCGCTGGTCTGTCTCCAGGTCCTCCCCCCGGCGCGTGGCCGTTTTATCTCTTCAGCAGCGTCTTAGTGTTGCTCTGTGTGTGGCCCAGTGGCTTATAAACATGTGCCCGTCACGCAGGGTAGCTCAAGCCTCCGAAAGCCTGCAAACAAAACACACCAATGCACATTTTGGACAGCAGAAACATCTTTCTTTCTCACTCTCCCCCTTCCCCTCCCCTCTCCTCTCTCCCACCCATCCGCCTTCCCTCCGTTTCATTTCGATGGCTGATGGTTTGTGCAGAGCTGTGGGCCTACAGTACTTTCATGATGTGAGCCAAACCCATCTGGGACTCAATATCCTGTTTACCAGCTCTCAGCACTCTGAAAACCACAACAATACTGAGCTGAGGCAGAAGTTCAGAACTCATTACAGTTTGTTCAGGTCACAGCCAAGGTCGAAGTCTTCTCCGTTACTCCGCCGTGATGTCTTCAGAAAGCAGACTCTGCTACTGCTGCTTTTCTCCCCCTCTTTCTCCGCTCTATACATGTTTGCTTCGTGAACAGATCTCCCAGCAAGCAGCAGCGGTTGCGGTGTTCCTACAGATAATAAGTGAGCTTGAGAAAAAAAAAGAACTATTAGATACTGTTTGTATTTGAAATGTTATTAGATGTGGTAGATTTCTTTTAGAATGTAGTTAACCTTCGTTTAGTCCAACTGTCGCGTTGTAAAGCGCGATTTCAGTTAGTGCTTTCCTGTATTTCCCAGGTTGTCTCCTAACAATACTCTCTTATTGTGTTCTACTGTGTTTTAATGGATTTGTTCTTGTTATTTGTTCATTCTCATTGAGGCTATTGTTGGCTACTGTTTTTAATCGTTAAAAAGGGTGATGATCTGTCTGCTGTATTAAAATCAGACAGTATATAAGCTGACAATTCTTTTTTTTTCTCTTTCTTATGCTGGTTTGGTTTTGGCAGGATTATTTCTTTTTTTTGCCTCACTGTCTTTTTTTCTCCTTTGCAGTCCCTCCAGGATTTTGTGGGCAAAAATATCAGATTTCATGGCAGCTTTTCAAAAAAAAAAAAAAGGAAAAAAAAGCGATGCATGTTGCAATGGTTTTTTTGCATTGGAATTGCAGGAGAAAATGAAAATTGCAAAAATAGTCCCTTTTTTTTTGTAGAATTAATAAGAAAAATCGAAGGCTTCTTGTTCCAGTGAGAATAAAATCACTAGTAGCTTGGTGATGTATGGCTCAACGTTTTGCGTGGAGGGTTTCTATGATTGGTGAAACTCGCAAGGAACTATGATGATTGGTTAAATTTGTGGTGAAATGTCTGTGTTGTAGCTGTCCTGTCCCGCTTTCAACAATAAAAATAGTTGTAAAGAAAAAAGGAAATGAGCTGACAGGATAGCTAGCTACCCAGCAGGCTCATGTAGAGATAACAATGATATTAATACTAAATACGCTACGTTAGTTAGTATGCTCAATGACTCAACTTCCCTTCCCTGTCTGTGGCCCTCAGCTCCAAGCTAATTTGTTACCATAAATCTTTAAACAGTAACTTCCTAAAACAGCTGGGAACTGTAGTATTACTCATAGCTGTAAAAGGGAATTTGTTGCAGAATGTTTCAACAGCAGGTTAATACAAATTTGGTTCTTTAGTCAGTGTTTTTTGCAGCAGGATGTTGTCTATAAATATAAACTACAGTGTTTGTGTTCATTATAATGAAAGAACATGTCATTCAGTGCAATGCTGTGGCTCATTTTAACAGTTTTTGGACGATAATAATAATGCTCTATGGTGGTCTATTCAGAGAGGAAGAAGCTTTTGGCTCCACAGAGAACACTTGTTTAATAGTGAGACAAATTCCTTGTTAGTTTTGGTATTTTTTTGACAGAATATAGAATATTGACAGACTTAGCTATTGACTTTCCTCAGATAATGAACACTCGACAGTTTACTCTATGGTGAGTAAATGATAAATAAAATCATTATTTAGCATCAAATGCAAACGAGTCATTGAACTGTGGGAACTATAGCAAAAATGCCATGGTAGCTCATACGATAAAGTCCCTGCTCCAGCGACCATGGGTTCAAGTCTGACCTGTGGCCCTTGCTACATATCATCCCCTTTCTGTTCTTTTACAAAAAAATAAATAAATAAAAAATGGTGTAGGTTCAACATTACACTGTAGCACACTATTTCCAGTGGAGATAGCAACTGTTGATTTTCCACTAGGTTTAAATTGATTCAAAATAAACTTTGACCCTGAATACTCCGACCTCCACAATGCGCGTCCACTGAAACTCTGGCACAGAATAATTCTGAGGTTATGGCTGAATTGTTACATAACTTTATACACTCGGTACCTATCTATAAAATCTAACGCATGGTAGAAAATAGAAAATCCAAGGGCAAACTATGTTAGAAAATGATATTTCTGAATGATCAAATGTTGGTCTGTAATATCCAGGTTTGCTGCACAACCTTGCATTAACGTTTTGATGTTGTGCATTTGGTCTGAAAAACAAAATGCCAAAAAGTAAATGGTGCACAAAGTAGCAAATAGGGAGGGAAAATGCAGCTATAAAACTCAAAGCTGGATGCCTCCAATATGACCAGCAGAGCAGTAAGTTCATCTGCGTAGTGGTTAGTTTTATTATGATATTAAAGGAGCAGTGTGTTGGATTTAGTGCCATTCAGTGTGGTTACAGTCCTTTCTGGGCTTCTATAGAAACATGGTGGTTCAACATGGCGGACTCCATTGCAGGCGACTTGTTGCGTCTGTAGATATAAACAGCTCATTCTAAGGTAACGAAATGACAACAATTCCTATTTTCAGGTGATTGTACAATAAAGGAAACATAGCTATGAATGTTATATTCCATTTCTGCTAATAGATCCTCCTAAATGTTAAACACTGGACCTTTAAAGCAAGTTTTTCCTGTGTTTCAGCCCTGAATACTGTGTGTTGAGATCATATGGCACCTGCCTGCCTGTTAGCAATCAGATGTGGGAACAGGCTTTGATGTACAGACACGAAAGTACTTCACAGAGAATTTGTTTTGTTCATTAGACAAGAATGTATAATATGAATATATTCTATCCATGCGCAGCTATGTAAATCCACAAACATATGAACAGCTTTTGAACGCAGGATGGTATATCTTCTACTGTATCACCCCCATCTTTATTTATGATGATGGTTAAATATTAATTTCAATGTATGTTGGTTATGTGGAAAACACAGAGTACCTTGTGTGTATGTTTCCCTCTGGCAGAGTTTTAGCCCCTCGCCTCCACACACGCACACTGAGCTGTACGCCACGCTTGGCTCACTCTGCACCCCCGGGCTATTTAACCCGGGGGCTGTAACCTAAAGACCTGATACTGGCAGCCTGTGGCTTTCAATCTGACCGCTCTCCCTCACTTATCTGGCAAATAAGCCGTTTTAATTGCTTACACACAGAGCCCTATCAGGCCATGTAGTGAGCATGGAGATAAGGGTTACACAGAGTCAGGCATTAGTAACAGGATGAGAGGACCGCAGAAAAACAGAGCTGCAGGATCCCAAGAGGAGGAAGAGTCAGGAAATAGCTGTGGCCATCCTATTAATTTCAAACTCACAGAGCTAACTCAGGAAATGGCTGTTCACCAAAATCAAAGCAAATTTGAATTATTAAGATGACATTATTAATTGGCAGACTAATGTGTAAAAAACACACAGGTTATTGTGCAAAACGACCTTGGCAATTTCAGATTTTTGGTGCATTTGTGCAAACAAAAAGAATCGGAAAATGTTGAGCATTTGCTGTTAATTCAGAATCTTAATTAGTCCAGCAAGGACATAGGACCGCATGAATGGCAGTGCTTTAGATTTTTAGCTTCACTTCAAATTAGACCACATGGGTCATTAAGAAAGGAATGTGGATAGATTTTTTATTTTTTTTTACATTTCAAGGCCTTTTTTTGGACATTTTAACGGTTTTTAGTCGCCAGCCAGTCATCCCACAAGCTCCAGCGACCTTCCTTTCCAAAGAGATTTGGATTGCTGAAGTTTCACTGTGTATTGTTTTGACCCATGTGGCCCGCATGAAGAGCTAGTCAACACAGCGGCTGGGTAAATGTCAGCTACACTAGGCTTCTAATGAGACCAGAGACTAAGGAGAGGGCTGACACCATCATAGGCTCTGTGCTGAGAGGCTCATTTACATTCTACCAGGCGACAGCTAGAGATATGAGGGGATCGAGGGAGAAAGACGGAAACAGAGGAAGGGAGAGAGAGCTGGAGAAACGAAAAAGGCAGCAGGAAAAAACATGTTAGTTTTCAGTTTGCAAACATCTCTCAGAGGCAGAAATGATCTCACTGAAGGTGGAGCCTGGATCACTTTTTTGTAGTTAAAGCTGCTAAAGTCAATGTTTTTATATTAACAACGGGAAAAATGGAAGGGAATTATGATCCGACTACAGAGCATTTTAGCATCCTTCAGCTTATTGTTTTGGTTTTACGTCCATAACTTTATTTTCCAAAGTTAGCAACTAGCTGATGCACACAGAGGGTCAGATATCTCCTCAGGACCAAAACAGAGCTAAAAGCAGAGTGAATATTGGATGTGAATATGCCAGGTAGACTGAAACACAACTCCAACTGAACATTAATCTTACTCTGTGTCTGCTGGATGTATAAATACAGTAGGTAACCATTAGCCATACCAACTTTATAAGGGGATAATATGTCACCAAGTGGTAAAAAATCAGTAATGCAGGTTAAAGTAACTTAAGACAGAACTAGAGCAACTTGGTTATTGATTTAACCAATACACTATAATACTTTATAAGTTACGTGCTACCATGTGGGGAAGAATAATGTGTCATGATTTAGGATGCGAATGCCTCACTGATACTACATACATTTTCATATACACCAAATTATTTGTTGAACAATTAATTTTGCATTCTTGGAAAGATTAAGATGAGAAGATTGATACCACTAGCATGTCCAATGGTTCCTAAACTGTGGGGTGGGTCCTCCTTACCAGAGGACAAATGTGGAGTGAAACTAAGTTGAATGAATAGGATTTATGTAGGAAAAATTGACAAGAGTTTGCTGATGCTGACCTTTATTTCACTGAACTTCAACTCGTATCATCATTAGTTGCTTACCCTATCATTGTTAATGTTTGACAAAAGCTGTGGGGTGAAGAACACCAGAAAAAGTTTGAGAAAAACTGCTGTATGCTAAATATGAAGTAGCTGGTTAGCTTAAACACTGGAGACAGGAAGAAACAGTTAGCCTGGCTGTGTCCAAAGCTAACAAAATCCACCTAGCGGAACCTCTAAAGCGCACTTCTTAACATGTTATATCTTGTTTGTTTTAATAAAAACAACTTTTAACAGGGTGTTATGTGCGACTATTTATTGTTGTCACCGTGCAGTGGGCAGGCAACCAGCAGAGGCCAAGAAGTAGTGTGGCTAAGCTAACCGGCTAAATAAGTGTATTTCTTTTATAATTACTCAATTGCGTGCAAGTGAGATGAGTCCAAATGATCCTCTTCCTTTGTTCACACATCCCAGAAACTACCTGTGTTTTCTCTGAACTATGAGGTGATGCTGTAGCTGCACATATCAGAGTGCATGCACTGAAGGGTGTGTTGACGTACCCAGAACGTGATAAAACCTCAAAAGATGACAACAGGCCGTTGTATTAATGGCCACAACAGAGAAGAGAGACAGATCCATTTTCATATCAGTCCTATTGATAGTGAATACAGACACTCAAAACAAGAGTTAGTATTGACAGTATTGATACCTGGGGTATTGATCAGCCTAACTCTAGACTGAACCTCAAAAAAACATGGATGACATCAGTGAGCAGAAAGCTTATATTATGAAGCCTGGAGCTCTGCTGCTAAATACAGCAGCCCTTTTAAGTTCAGGCCAGCCATATTAGCCCACAGCTATCTAGCTAATCTAGTTTGCTAGCTTGGTGACCTTTCAACAACATGATCCCATGATCATCAATGAATAATAAAAGAAGTCATTGCAATTTTATATTTATATGTTAACTAGGGTTATTCCTTTGCTTTCATGTTTCTATTTGATGATCCAAACATGATTCTGACAAATTAAAGTCTAAAATTAAAACTAGTCTGCACTACTCCCTATAGTGTTTAATCAAATGTCATGCTGAAAGAAGAATAAAAAATATATAAGTGTGATCTTGTGGTCTTACATCACCTGTCATTCTTGTAATCCGGCCGAGAAAAGAAAGAAAGCTGAATTTCTGATGGAGAATAAGGAGCAGTGGAGGCGTTGATGAAACTCTACATCACGTCCTTGCCGCTGTGGCTCCCTATCCTCTCTGGCTCAACGTCAGGCCACTATACACTTGTGGGGGTGAGGGAGAGAGAGAGAGAAAGGAGAAATGCAGTCACATTGGCTTGCGAGTACAGTAACATGCCAGAAATGAGTAACAGCAAGCCTCCAGACTGCAGAGCCCACTGAGCTCCAGTCTCAAGGCTCTGGGATCTGTTGATTTGTTGATGCACATGCCAGATGTTCCAGGTGCCACTTGAGATGGTTGCCAATCTGTTGTAGTTGCCGGACAGATTTATGTGGAAATTATTCAATTAGCAATGTGTTTTGGACCGTTCATAGAATCACAGAATGAGGAAGAACTTTAAGACTGAACTGTAGACCATGAGACCCAGATCCTTAGGTCAAGGTCTTTTGCAAGGTAATCGCTTACTGGTTTGCATGCTGATGTGACTTTAAGCAATAATACAATATCTATTATATTCATTAATTAATATATATTAAGAATGTGTTGTGTTGTTATGTAAAAAGAAGAACACAGAATTTTAGCCAGACTCTGAAGTTCCCCTCAGTTCTACAATGTTTTACCTTATTCCTAGCCCTGTGATACATTGCAAGAATTATAGGTGCGACTTCTGGTTATTTCACCTGTAGCATAGCATTCATTTTCACAGGCATCGGTTCAGTGAAAGGAATATCCGTTAGTCTAGTAGCTAACAAGCCAGATTCTCAGGAGCTACTGGAGAACAAACAGGTAAAAGGATACTGAAAATTGGACAGAAAAACAACTCCAAATGAATGCTAATGTTCCTCTGTCTAAGTGGGCAACAACTTGTGTTTATCACTTGTTACACTGCCCCCAACTGGGCACAAAAAATAAATCAATTAATGCAGGCTTTAAAAGACTTTCTATGAATCTTTAAATTGAACTGAACAAAATGTCTCAACTCAGGAAAGTGATTTGTAAGTTCCATGCCTACTACAAAGTTACATTTGGATTGCTTTACGGCACAAAATAAGAAGAGGGCGCTGTTCCTCCAGGACAACTGAAGTGAAGTCTTTTTAGTGTTCCTAGGGATGGCAAATGGTAGAAGTGAAAGGAATCATCTATTCTCCAGGACACAAAGTAACAGCTTCTGGGAAGTTGCACTAACAATACCAATAGTGAAAGACTGAGGTTACCTATGCTCTCTACCATTGTCCCATTGGTTTCCCATGATTATACAAGATGTCACTGGTTATTGTCAATGTACAGATCCTCATAACATCGTTTCACTAATGAAATTTCTAACGCCCAACAGCGGAAGCCTGGCTTCTTAACCTTTTTTTATGACAGGAATGTCTGACGGGAATTCAGTCCACTTTCAGCATTGTTTGTTTGGTACAGCAGATGTCACCTCTGGACAGGCTGTGTCCAAAAATAAGTGATATAGCACACTGATGGAGGGTGTCACAATTGTCAGTGATAGATGAAAAGCAGTGCCACCCAATGCCCTGTGACCAGTCAGTTCTGGATGTGACTGTTAGAGAAGGATAACCCAGTAAGCTTTTCAGCTGTCGTCTTCTTAACTGACTGCGCACGTCGGTGGAGGATTGGTTCGCTCCTGATAGCTCCAACACTGCAGTGAAGCAAATGTTTCCTTTTCAGTCTCTCTGAAGGACACGGCGCAAATCAAGTTCTCAAATAGTCAACTTTAATGAGTTTAAAGCAGCATAGGAACCAATTACATCGTCAAGCTCAAGGTGCTGACAGCTAATTACAAAACCTGGAGTGAGGAAACACTTGCAGCAATGAGCAGTCTATCTTCCTCAGACAGTACACCTGACGACTTAGAGTCATCATATTAAGGCAGTACTGTACAGCATGTGAAAATGCAGCCCTCTTATCAGTCTGAACTGTAACAGAGGAGACCGTCTGCTTTCGACCAGGTGAGCCGCTATAGATTCACCACATTAGCCCAAACTAATTTCTGCGGATGGGTGCTGTCTGTAAGCCTCTCGGCCTACAGTGAGGAATGAATCCAGCTTTAAGTGGTAAGTTTGTCACTTCTGCCTGGCTGCTAACCTCCTTTGTTAAGCAAAGGGAGCAACACCAAAATACACCCACTCTTTGTAAGTTCAAACTCAGCCTATTTAAGGGTCTACTAAGTGGTCACCAATTGAAACAGGTTGCACCACACAAGCCAGTTCCTTTGAGATTAGTTGTTAGTAAATATTTACACCCAGAAGTAAGTGTTGCTTAGCTAATGGAACTGGCAAAACTAGCATTCGCTTGCTAATTAAGACTCGTTTAGGCTGACAAGTGAAAGGGGGTAAATGTGGAATATGGTTGACCAAGCAAAATGTTGGTTAACAAAAAGATGAAGATTTGTACGTGAATTTCACAACTAACACAATGAAGCTGAAATTACACAATGTTATGCTAATAGTATTAGCCTAAATTACCAAATTATGCCACTAAAGTTAGCATTATTGGATATTTCCCATGTATACTGAACTGCATAAATACTACTAACGCTAAGAGACACATTTATTCACATATGGATATATAAATAGCACAAAATAATACATTTACAAAGAGTAACAGTCAGTTCTAGCAATGACTAATATCTTAACTAGCTAAGACATTTCTTTTAATGGTGCAACTAGTACTTATTTAAAGTTACTAAGAACTGCAGAAGGACTGTTTACATATTTAGCTCAGGTTGATCACACACAGTTCTGAAGCTTGAAAAAATAACCCTAATGATGTTATCAGTTTTACACAAGTTGCATTATGGAAATGTAGGATTCTGTCTTTTTGGAGCTTGAATCATAGTAGAGGTTAAGAGCCTGGGTTGTATTGCTTTTTTGTTTTAGATCTGCCTCCTGTGAGCACCCCATGGACCTCAAGTGGAATAATAACTCTTGAGTGAAGCAGTGAAATCCTGATATTTCAATCAAGGGGCAGATTGGCTTTAGATTATGAAAAGCTGTGAGGAGGTCAAAACTCCACCAACTCTGCAAGTATACTGTGTAATAAGTGTCTCTGGAGTTTTGACTTCTTCAGACTTTTTTCCCCATGTCCATGCACCTTGGAAGAGGGTGAAGTTCCCTAAGCTGTGAAATGAAGAAGGAGAAGACGAAAAGCTTTAATATATTCTCTCTTAACATCCACTTCATGAAAGCACTCAGGGTATCGGCACACTCCAGCAATTTGCAGTTGCTTTCTGAGGTGTTGGTTTCCTTCACCAGCCTTTATTTAAAGGTGTAAGATGTGGTACATACTGAGGAGCATCTGCTCAACAGAACACTGTCTGTATTTGTAATGAGACTGAGGGAAGTTCGCCTCTGTGCACACGCATGCATCAAAGCCCTGTTAATAAGAAGACACTGCTATCAAAAGCTAAAAAATTATCAGCACAACTAACAGTTTGGCAAACTATGCACAAGTGTCTATTGATATTTGATTTTGCTTGATCCTGGTTTGAATTTAACAAGATTTGCTTCAGTGACATATGTGCCATTTGAAAAATACAACATCTGTTCTGACATAATTATTTCTGGCATGTGAGTGGAACTCATATCAAACCCTGCTTAAGTTGTTTGCTCTCTTGAAGCTGTCAGAGAATGTCATTTCACAGAATGTAATCATCCGGTTATTAAATATGAAGCAATGACCACCAGCTACAGTAACTTTCCTTTCAAAATGGAAAAACTTTTTTGGGGAAATTGGTAACTAGCTCCCAGGTTAGCACAAGAGATGCAATAGTAACCAATTTAACATCGCCGGTCAAGCTTTGTGGGAATTATTAGGATGGTCAGCAGGCATCTTTGACCGATTCGCTGCTCACTTGGATGCTGTTAGTCTGTCCCCTCTGGTCCTTGGCTTCTGTCTGCTGAGCAAATAATCACAGACAAAGAGACAGTGGACTTGTAAATGTGTAGGACTGTTATCTGATCATAGGCTTGGTGTCTATTTGAAGGCTTAATGATGCCTCCCAGTCACAGGGTTGCGTACAGAAATCAGATCAGTTATCAGGAATTTGTGATGCAACAGTATGACATATTCTAGGAGTTTTTTTAGGGTCATTAAGTAATTATCACTTTTATTGGCTGCTATAGGAGCAGTACGAGCTGCAATAACATCAATTAAGTTCATCTCTTCCAACAAAAGGCTGTGGAACACTAAACCACCACCACCACCACAATCTCCCCTCATTCCCTTGGGCTACGGTGGCATGACACAAAAAGTCCCTTTTGTAACCAAGTGGGATCAGTAATCAAAGCAAAAAAGGAAAAAATACTTCCTTTTATTCTTCCTTTTATGCTACTCTACAATGGAATAGTTATTTTTAGTATCATCTCTTGTTGCATCTTCTTTTGTAGTTGAGCACATGAAGCTGTTTCCATTTGACGGACGGAATTCATTCTTGGCTCTGCATGTGTGACATAATATTCTCAACTCAAAGGTGCTGCTTTCTAGCTCATGGGCTGATGAAGACAATGGGGTGTAGTTGAAAGCTCTAAAGAAAGCTCGTAAGGCCTATTTAGACTGACTGAATGAGGCCCACAGCAACAGGTTCGCACTCCTAGCTCGTCTAATACTGACGCTTCGTTGGTGGCCCTCCGGTTTCAAATATGACTCTGTAAGTACCCCTCTGGCATAATTTCTGGACTTTCAGGGCGCCGCAGTCAAGGTAGCAATAATAAATATGCAACCAGCCACAGTATCGCGATCGCCATTGATTCGCCATGAAAGATAATGTTATTGTCCGTGTGATCATTTTTCAGAATTGTATAACACTGGACTTCCTGGATCTTTGTACTGTGAAGCTTGTAGCCTTTTCTTAATTTTATCTTTTACCTTACAATTATTGCTCATGATCGCTCCATTCTTGCACAAACCTTCGTTAATGGAGTCTAATGTACGCTCATGCAGCATCTTGACTACATGACAAGCCTTTCAGCTGGATTTTCTGGTTTATATTTTCTCACTGGCAGCACAACACCACCAACAAAGACTCTTGCAGTGATTTGCTGAGGGCTATATTCAGTCTGAATAGCCCTAGTGGGTGGCATTCCAGTTGGTCAGTTAGTCAGAGGGGTAATCGCAATATCCTGCTTTCTTAGCAGAATCCTTTCCTTCCTGCCTTTCCATCCTTATTGCCTCCATCTACTTTAAACTATCTAATAAAGGCAAAAAAGTGTCTAAAAGATAAGGTATTGAGGTGGAGCTTTAAACAGAAACTGCAAATGTGTGGGAAGATCTTTCAGGGACGGAAATGTCACACCTGGTAAGTTACCGTTGGCTCACTGAAGCCAACCCTGTTATCTACTGTAAACCTTTTGGGCAATGAGGCCTGCTTTAAAGCTTTCATCACCAGCTAATATGCAATTGTACATTTGTTCCATAGAAGGATTGACTGTACCTCACCATGTACGTGCGTGCAGTTGAACCTGTGTGCCGAACCCCAGGCTTTTCAAGGCTTACGACATGCTGAGCGCAATCATTTACGCGTCCAAACAGCCTGTCAACAGCTCGCAGAGTGACAGACCCTTTAATGTCAGCGTTTCAAGAGATTTCAGTCGTCGGTTTACCAAATACGTAGAGTCATGTGGCTGTGGAGGTTTTTAAGGGGAACTTCTGAGTGATAGTAATGAGCTCTAGGAGACAGCAGCACTGCGGTTGTAGCCGGCACGGCGCCCAATTATCTGCTAGCACCTGTCGAAGTCAGTCGTGGCTGTACAGAGTGGTGCTTTCAGACGGCACGCGTGCAGTCCCACCCCTCTGCTTTCTACTGTATGTCCTCTACTCTCTTATAATGAGGGGGGGTTTGCTTTGCCATGAGCACAATGAATTGCACATTTTAAAAGGAAAGGAATGAATGAGAAGAATTTACTCTCTGAATTGCAGTTTTAAAATGAGCTGTCGATGACGTCCAAGTCAGCTGTTGAGCAGTGTTGCATTTATTGGCGCCAAATCGAATGGAGATGACAGATGAAAAGGAAACACAGATTAACTATTTAATGAACTTGGTTTTTACACATGTTGCAGTGCGTTTACACACATTTAAGCAAACCGATTACAGCAAGATGATTTCTTATGTAAATGAGAAACCTGGTTTCCCCAGATTTATTTCTCCTGGGAAAAGTCCTGGCTATGTATACATGTAGGTTTCTTTTTACATGGATGCATGTGCATAAATATAAATTGACATGCTGCATTTATACATATATTTACAGTAAGCAGGTTACTTCTTCACTCCAGGATTGGTCAGCTTTACGTAGCTAGATCTGTCACTTTTTATGTGAATAACCGAGTGCAACACTATGAATGTCTTCCAGGAGAGACTGCACCTTTATTTCCGTATTTAAACTATACTGGGTCTCCATTCTTGTCTATGATGGCTGACTTTTCACTTTGCCTTGGAGGTTAGCTGTTCAGAAAAACCAGAAACACTTTGATTTCAGTCGTGGCATGTACAAGTAGTTCTTAGTTCTGTTCGAGCATGAACTGACCCTCAGTCTGACTATGAGTTTCTCCTCGCAAGAGACAAGATAGTAGTTATTTTTTTCAGATGGACTAAGACCAAAAGTAGTATGAGGTTCTTACAGAGAAGCAAATAAGTCACTGAGAGGAGGTCAGGCTGGGTGGATGGACACTGGAGTTTGCCTCTGGTCTCAAATCACGAAGGGGACCTTCCCCAACCTCAACCAGGAAGTATTAGTTTGTTTGAGTTTTGTTTGTGGGTTGTTTTCCAAATGCACTGACAAATGACCTACTTGGTTGTTTAGATATGAGAACCTGTTGGGCAAAGTATGAATCTGAAATAAATAAACACAGGGAAAGAAATCTGTTCCCTAAATGGCTTCATGTCAAATTTGCTGTAAATTTGTCATTTGTATATTTGAATTGAGTTTCTCTGATGTATCACAGACACACACCACCCTCTGGTCTTCCCTTATTTCGTTGATAGATGATGTAATAACTTGGTGAAATAAATTGTCTTTACATGGCTTAAAAATGCAATAAAGTTTGATGAGGCTAATCAATTCTCACAACATCACTGTATTACATTATCTGCTATTATATGTCCATGTGAAGCATAACATAATGTTAAATGATGAGCCGATAATAACAGCAACATTACTAAGGGCCATAATGTGAAGAAATACTCCTTACATCTTGTCACATTTCATGCTGCATTATTGTTGCACTAATCTAAGTTCTGCTAATAGGGTGACATAATTTCACACGTTTTCAACACTGTCAGATTTGTGTTTTTCAACCAGTGTGAATGAGACAAATCCCTCCAATGGCTTCAGGAAAAATTAGGTTCAATTAATAAAAGGAGTTTGGGGAAACCTCTCTCTAAGAAACCCAGACAAGCACAACGTGTGAAAACGTTATCATAATGTGAGTGAATCCACAGATGAACCCGTTTATGGACATTTGCTGTCCCATGCGCCACGCCCCCCTGCCATTCCCAACGCGAGATGCATTCAAATAGCATACATTTTCCTAATCTCGGATGGGAATCATACCCTGAATTCTCTGCAGCAACCATGGATTCTTTAAAATGAGGAATTTCATATTTTAGCATTCATTGTCATATATTACAATTTCTCTGACAAAAGGAGGACCGGGGGCCACCATGTTCTTAATCACTTAAATGCACATGCAATCTGGCTCAGCCATCTTAGCCAGGGCCGCGGATCCATTAGTCCCTTCTCATTTCAGGGGGAGAGCTGCCAACCCATTAGTTCTGCTATGCTCTGCTAGATTTCCATATCGTTCCATTTCAACATTTTCTGCAAGAAAATGGGAAAAGTTGCGGATTAATTCTAACTAATCCTCCATTTTTCTATTGCCTTTAATTACTTGTTCCGGCCTCTGACACTCTGAATGGTCATCAGCAATAAGTTGACTTTGCATGGGTCCCATCTTATTGTTAAAGAAAACGGTCTTCTGTGTGTGTTTAAGGGTATATCTTGAGGCTTTAGCTTGGCATTAACACACCACACACACACACACACACACACACACTCTTTGATTCCTACTTGGAGAGATTTTCAACTGGATGTTTTTGTCTCACTATTGAGCCACGCTAACACCACTAGAGTAGCCTCTTGTCCCTTCTGATGGATTTCCACTCCTGCAGAAAAGCTATTTTCTCATTCCACGGACCTTTAGTTTAGTTTATCTCTCATTGCTCGTTATAAACAGACTAAATTCAGACTATGATTAGACTGAACAGTCGACTGATCTTGGCTCCTAGGAAGTTTCCCCCACACGGCTCCAGTTTTCGTACCTTCGGCTCAATCCTTCTTGCCCGTTCTCAGGGAGAAGATTGAACACAACTGAGGAAATATGGCCTCCGAGAGCTGCTGTGACCCCCCCCCCGTGCTCCGCTCCACCTCCCCTCTTCCCACTTCCACCCCCCGGCAGTCACACAGCATACAAGTCAATGTGACCGCTGAGGCAGAGCAGCCTTTTCATACCGCTAACGTTCAAAGCAGGCCCAAACGACCCGATGAAAGCAATCTAATACCACAAATTAGCCTGTCACTTAGCCTGGATTATAAGCCTCACGAGGGCCACGGCTAAAATAACTTGAGCCTCGTTGTTCCGTGATGTAAAACAGCAGAGAGAAGTGTGTAACAAAAAAAAGGAAAAAAAACAGGTGCAATTTAATTTTAAAGCCTGTGTGCTCTGCTCAATTGCTTTGTGTAATTAAATTGATTTTTTTTTACCCTTCCCCTTCCCTCAGCATCTTGCCCTGGCCATTCTGTCCCAGCAGCCTTCACCGGCCTTCAGAGAGAAGAGCAGCACTATTCAGAACCTGCGTGTTGGGCCGGCTCTGTGCTTCAGCTCTGACACGCGACAGAGGTCGACGCGAAAGAGCAAGAGATAAGAGGACGCGAGGCGCTGTTGATTTATGGCCGGTGTCGGCTGGACTTGTCATTCGCGCCGCATTCGTGACTGTCGTCGGTGTTGTACTACAAAGACGGTCGGGATGTAAATACAGCCTGTGCAGGAGTGTGTGGATCAGTTATGATAAGCTGGCAGGGCTGCCCTCTCTCTCCAATTTCTCCTTCCTGTTTAGCTCGCTTTTTCTCACACCACATACATTTATCTTACTACAGTTACAGAAGCAATCTGTCGGCTAGACTCACACCACTTCACCTCAGTCTAACCAAGTAACTTAACACCAGGCTCAAAAAGCAGTGTTTCATTGTCCTCTCTGGTGGAAAGCTTCCATTCGGTTTCCCCTCTGACCGTTAGGCGTGGTCAGAAGAGCGCTTTGTTACACCCACACCCATCAGTGATGTCACAGTGCACTGACACATCCTGGAGTGCACATGTACATCACTGCAGCAAGGTGATTTAAAATTTAAGAGGACAACAAAAAATGAATTAACTAGATTTAGATATGATCAATCTGTGATGTTAAAGGATTATATTTATATTTAAACCACTTTATTTGGAGGTAAAACTTAAAGTCAACCGACCCAAAACGTCAGTAACAACCCTGCATTGCACAAGAAAACCCTGTGTGCCCGACAACAAGTGCAGACAGTCAAAGTTGAACCAGGAATTCGGTCTGTAAACTATGATAGAGGTTTCCAGTGGACGGTTTGGGTCATTTTACTGATCGCCTTCGTTTCAGGCTCCATAGCGATTAACTAACCATAGGATTGGTTTAAAACCTGTTTGAAAATGACCTCCACTTTGAGTTTATACACTTGAACTAGCATTCATTTCTCTCAGGACTTTCACTTCAACTCCTTTCAACTCTATTTCAAATGCAGACTTTTAACAGCAAGCACGCAAATATTTATTTATTTTTAAATGTTTACATTTCTAGTTACTAATTCATTATTTGACGGACAGAAAATTAATCATCAACTATTTTGATAATTGATTAACCATTTTTCAAGCAAAAATGGAATATCTTTGGGACCATTGGTTGGAAAAACATTTGAAGGCCTTGGAATTTGTGGTAGACTAAATGACTAAATGATTAATTAATAGACAACATAATCAGCGGTTTAATTGAGAATGAAAACAATTATTATTTGCAGCCTTGAATATGAGATTCAAGTTGGAATAAACCAGAATTATCCATTAAACACTGTCTAGCATTTATTATTGATTTGTGGTTTTCCTTCAGCCTGCCTCATCTATCTTATTTAGCGACTGCCTACATTTCCCAGAGTGCTTTCCAGAGAAGTGGTGTGAAGTCCTTGCAATCAGCTGCAGGTTTTACACAGTAGGAGAGAAAGACACTGACTGTGAGAGATTTCCCAACTGACTAACTCAAAACCCAACCTGTCTTGTTGCTGCATTGCACGCTGGTCTTTCTCTACTTCTGTGGGGGAATAAATTGGCCTCTACGGCTCTTCTACGGTGGATTTCTCTCCCCGTATGACTATGAAACATCAGCGCATAATGGAATGGCGGCTGTACAAAGAAGCCTTTGGTCTTTACATTTGACATTTTAGATCACAGAAAAAAAAGTTTTTCTACAATTCCTAGTTGCTAAAAATAACTGGACAGGATGTCACGCTGTCTAAGTTTGCTCAGTTAAAGCTCTCTATCCTACACAGATGTGCACATGTATGTTGACAGCAGTGGGGGAGTTGATGAGGACTCTTGTTCGTCACATGCTGGGTGAAGATGGAACTTCTGCCACTTTGTCATCATGTCCCCACATAAAGAAAGGCCTGCACTGATAGGTACTAGGTTGTAAATTTAGTCCGTATTTCCTTGGTTCTTTGACATAAAACCAGGGTAGGAGGCATCAAACGTGGCGTTCAGTGATGATAATTGGCTAACAGATATACCAGAGCCTGGGAGCTAATGAAAGAGTATCATAATCAACTGTCAACTTCCCTCCTTTCGTCGGTGTGGCACTGAAAAGTTTCATTACACACCTAAAAATAGATTTCCCCCATACTCCGACACCTCACTCCTCACCTTTTCTTCTCGTCAAAGCGTGCGAGAGACGTCTCTATTCATGTTTTCCCCACACTTATTGGCTGCAACTAATCCGAGGTGGGAATTTTTGGGTTTCTGATCACACAGACTGAATTGCACCGAGGCTGAGCACGCTGAGCCTGTCACCAAAGAAAGCATTTATAGTCACAAGCGAGACGGATTCGCGAGGGGGGAGAAGAGACAGTCTCCGTTATTTCTCTTAAAAATGGCTGGAAAACTTGAGAACTCCAGTCCTCTTCATATCACCTTGTCTTCTGCTGTGTTCTTCACAGATGTGCCGTTCATGTCTGTATTTAGACACAAATTCTCTCCCTGTTCATGTCTGCTCACTTTATTAACCTATTTAGCTTTACGAAGAGCGAGGCGGCTGCAGTCATGACAGCCATTTCACACCAAGTGCGTGAATATCACCATGTTTTGATTGACACTCTCCCACTTCTGTGGCTCTGTTGCAAGGTGTTTATATACCTTCCATTTTCCTTCAGCTCCATGTTGAACCTGAATATAACCACTCCATAATATCACCACTTTGTAAAAACAAAGCGAGGATTTAAGGCCAATTACATCACTTTAGACTTCACTGGAAAGCCCTTATTTTACTCATAATGCAGCCTATTATTATTTCACAGAGCAGAGAACACTTGCCAAAAGCTCCTCTAGGTGCTTTAACTTGTCAGGGACGAAAGGTAAGACGGGGCAGAGGGAGAGGAAGTATCCAGAGAGCATTACGCTTTGACACGTACAGGCACAAGACTCGGGCACTGGCTGTTTGTTTAATAATGATGATAAATGGCGGGCTACTTCAGAGTGTAATGTATTCCTATTCTCCTCTGTGATTTCTTAAATAGCTTTTCTTTGTTATTTTTAAAGCGAAGACGGCCCCGCTGTGAATTTGAAATGAATAGCACCTGCGTTACAGTAGTCCCTCCACACTGCAGTCAAGATTTAGCTGTAATTTGATTGTGTTTAAATGACATAAACCACATTGTAAAGCTCCCCCTAAACAAAACTAATCTCGTCAGGTTCTTGTTTTTTCCAGCAAAAGGTACATTTTTTCTCTGAAGAAAGGGACAAAACTCTTGCCACAGAGACACAATCAGCCAGATAAAAATACTGTATGAGATTCAAACTAACATTTAAGGCTGATCTCTCATCAGCTTGTTACTATGGCCGATGGGTACCTACATGAACACACAGTAATCTATGAAGCTTACATCTTTTTTGGCTTGTTCACAGAGAGATTTGAGTTTTAGACTGTGCACTGATTTATAAGAGACGGGTCTCATTGGACAAAAGGTGATGTCGTGCATGTCTGTTCACCAATCAGAATTGAGCAACATTTGAATCAGAATCTGATAGTATTTGTCAGGGTTTTCTTTTTTGCTCAACTTTCCTGGCTACTGTCAATCTATTCTGCACAAACTACACAGTCCTGATGAAGAACATCAGAGTTTTTCAGTCTTAAACTCCTAATAAATAATATGCCAGAATGTTTTTTGATTGACGCTAATCTAGTAAAATTTGTTGTACGCAAATATGTAATGTTATGAAGAATTAATTATGATTTAAAGATTTAAATTTGTAGGTGTTTTAAAGGCTGAAATAAATACCTGCTCTGTGCTTGTATGAATTAAAATCTCTAAAAAACACTAATGAAAACAACATCTTTTTACCTTGTTGAGCAAAGACCTGAAGGCACATCTCGAGTCAGCAAAACCGTGAGCCGCAGCCATGTTGCAATGAGCAGCAGTGACTATGATTTATACTTCATATATTTTATACTGAATTTATGCCAGTCAATGAGCAGTTACAGTAACACAGCACATTTCTTATTGTGTGTACAGGAACCTAAAATGTAACAGCTTCATAGAAAGATGTCAGTAGATTTTGGAAATATTCTGTTTTGCATCTAAATGATGTGAAAATTGCACATAAATAGCAAAAATATGTTACTGTTAATGCTACTTTATTAAAGGTTTGCAAGCAGTGTCATTTCAATTTGTACATCAATGTGTATAAATATAAGTAGCGGTGAAAGACACTATACATTAATAAACCTAAAGATCTGCTCATACATACAGTGCGTTGTAAGCTATTAAATGTTTATATGGTGCTTATTAATGCTAAATAAGGGTGGTTAAGTACAGTGTTAAATAACAAATAAAACCTCATATAACGTAAAGCACAAATACTAGTGAGCGTCCTTCCTACACAAACATCCTGGGTTTGAATCTGGCCGATAGCTGACCTAAAAACTTTATTTATGTTGTTTTAAATTGCCTCTCTGTCAATCAGTCTAATAAACACAACAGTAGTAAAAAAAAAAAAAAAAGAATTAAAAAAAAAGAGCCAGCTTGCACCACATTTCAATCGAAATCTCCCCCTATCTGCTCTCCGATAAAGAACGTCATTTCTCTACCGTTATCATACTAGGACAAAAGGAAAAATGGGATTTAATATTCTGATACATGTAAAATCAAAAAGCCTGTGATTCAGCTCTGGCTGAAGAGACGGTAAAGGAGGCTCAAACTGTGGTTGCCATGCCCTGTTATCCCCCCCTTTTTATCCCGAGAAACAACTCCAGCACACTGCCACAAATGTAGTAATAATCATTGTCTTTGAGGTGTTAGTGAGATGGCAGGAAGACAATAAGCACCGCATCCAATTGAATTTAATCAAATCAAACATCCCAACGCATTAGAAACTGCAATAGCATGAAATTGTGACCCACAAAACTGAAATTAAATCAGACCGAGAGCTTCCTGCTGACTCCCACACACCTGACTGGCTGTCAGGGATAAATATAATTTTTCATACATCATTTATTTATTATCCTCCATGTTGTTCTACAGTCATTGAGCTGACACACTCATCCACGGCAATGCGCGGTGACAGAGGGATTGGGCGTCTTGCAAGGACATCGAGGGCTGTCACTGGGATCAAACCCGTGTCCTTCCAGTTACAGGACGGACTCTGTAGCCATGAGGACACGCTGACACCACAATGTGACATTGATATATTCTTTAAAAGAGCTGACAAAAATTCCACTTGCTGATTTAACCTACGTTTGGACCTTGATGCAGTTTTGACAGTTTGACTCAATTTCCTGTGTGTCCTTCATGAAACTGTTTGGGTTCATGAAATTGGACACTTCTGTGAATGTATGTACTCAGAGCAGTTGGTTTTGACTCTTATTTTAGTACTGAAGCTAATTATAACTGATTTGTCCTGATGCTCCAACGTGTTCCTTTTGATTGGAAAGTACAAAGTAGTTGAGTAAAAGTCCACAATTATTATCACAAAATGTACTAAAGACTCGATTAATAATTTATTTTTGTCCTGTTACCCTTTAATAGACTATGTTTCCATTTTGTTGGAGAAGATGACAAAGTGTAGTATTTTTTAAAGTGGCCTCTGAAACACATTTAGACCATTACAGGACTCTTTCTTCTTTTTACAATTCACAATTCAGAATTTAGACAAATGGCCCATGTGAATGTGATTGTATACTATGTTACTGGATTGTTAATACAAATCCATAGCCTAATTGTACAAGTAGTGTTTTACTGCTGTACTTGCTCAACTTAAGCTAATTTTAACTTTTTACATGCATAACAATGCATCATATTTTGTAAGCTAAACTAACTTTTAGCTCTGCGATGATAAGCTAATTTTGTACAAAAATGTTCAATCTGAAAGTGAATAATTATAGCTGCCAAATAAATGTAGTGCAGTAAAAAGTAAATTTTCTCTGAAATGTAGTGGAGGTGTAAAATAGTATAAAAACTGAATACTCCAGCAAAGTAAAGTACCTCAAAGTTGCACTTAAGTGCAGTACTTAGTTACATTCACAATGATTGCTATCAGCCCAACGTATCAGTCCAGCTCCTGTTTTACTGCTCTCTAACGTGACACAAACGTGCTTATTTTTACTAAAATGTTTAGACTGTACTCATTGATAATTCATAACGCCTCAGCTGAGAGAGCAATTACAGGGAGGCAAACAATAGGCTGTTGTGTTATGAGATCTTAACTATAAAAAGAAGGAGACTGGTTTTAGAGAGGTACACTGTGATCTGTGTGAATGCAGCTACGCGCTGATGGTGCCAGGCCATATTTGAAAGTGGGGTTAGACTGAAATAGCACACTGGATCATGAGACGGTGATGCATAGACACTTTGATCAAAGGAAAACTAGGGTTGAGACCATTTGGCTGTTGCGGTTTTGATGAGCGCGGCCTCTCAGATAGCATCTCGACGTGTCGTTACGGAAGGTCGTTTTGGTGGTTAACTCTCTGAAAGGGCACTCAGCATCAGTGTCGGGTAACAGCGCTGATATTTGCTCTGCCTCGGCTTCTTCTTTGGTGAAATTTGAAATCAAGGCCTTCCTCGCTCGGGCTGCATTCGCGCCACAGCTAGAAGCGCCCCAATCAGTTTTTCCCTCACATGTGACTCAGAGATCACATTTTATAATCAGTGTGAGCAGTAAAAGGCTGTGTGGTGTCACTTTTTGCAGCTTTGATCAGAACCAGATGGAATCAGAGGATTTTTATTTGCTGAAATCTTTGCAGAGAAACATTAGCATGGAGGACAACTAGAGCTGCCATTAAAAGCAAAGTCTGAAGCTTGATTGGTGATTGAAGGGAAGTCGGGTTGGCAAAAAGATCTGTTAGAAACAAGTGAGTGAAACAAAGACACATTTCATCCACATGAGATATGTGGATATTTTACAAAACTGTCAGGTCCTTGGTTTGTGATATGGATTACATCCTAGAATTGATATGAACAGTCATCCAAAAATAATCAGATATGAGCAGGAGAGAAGTGAGCATGAAGGCCTGAGGAGCGAACCGAGCCGCTTACAGTCTCTTATGTCAGAATTTGGATTGTGAATTCACAGCGGAGTAGCTCGGTCCCGCTGCTGGCTGCCGTATAATGATTTGATTAGCAAGTCGTCAGGACAATGTGCTAAAGCAAGGCTCCTTTTATAGTCCTAAGTTCATACATCAACTTCAACACGGCCCTGACAGCTGTCTTGTCGTGTTTATGAAGTGAACTGAGCAGGATTTGTGGCAGATGCTTCACAGAGCGCGTGACAAAGAGTGGGCAAACTCGCTTGTTTGGCGTGACAGGGTTGAAAGCTTCACTCCCCGACTGTCAGAAGGGAACATCTGTGTTTTGGCGAATGAGCGATGTTTGCTCTGTGACGGAGCAATCGGCTCCCTGCAGCCGACCGAGGTGACAGTCTCTGTCACGGTCCAAGGAAAGAGTGAGATAGAGATGGAGGGGAGGGGGAAGGGGAGGGGGGTAATCCCTGTATCAAATCCAGCTGCAGAAACAGGGAGGGAAAGTCCAGCTTTTTATGGTTTAGTGGCACTCCCTGTGCCCACCCTGCAATCTCTGTGATACTGTGGATTACACACTTGCCTTGAGCATTTCAAGGGTGCATCCTCCTACAATTGAGGGAAACTGAAAATTGAATCTTACACTTTTAAAATGATTACTGCCACGGAAGTAAAAACACATTACGGTTCACTACTAAAGCTGCTTTACAGGCAAGATATTTATGGAAAAACACGGCAGTCTTATAAGCCCTAAAGTGTCTGAAACGAGGAAGAACTGCCCATTTCCACAAAATGAGACACATAAAGACGCTCTTCACTCAAAACTGTGTTTCTCTTATTGCTGCTTCATTTGGATGTTTGAGCTTCACCGTGCAGAATAATGGATGTGTTATTTACTACAAGAGATTTGTGACATTAAACTAGTATTAAACACGCAGTACTAAATTTACACAAGATGTGGAATTTAAAGCCACCAGTGCACTTAAAACGTTTAAGTAAGAGACATCTCAAGTCCGAGCAGATACGTCTTACAACCATGTCTGAAGTGGATCTTTAGCTTCTGATTTGTCAGTTTTTTGTACTTGACCAACACCCGACTTGAATCCAAACGGTAATTCTTATAAAAAACGATTCAAAACGTAGTCAGAAACAGCACACTGAGCTCTCTGTCCACAGAAAGCTGAACTCTCCAGGCACAGCACACTGAGAAGATGGCGTTTAGTTCACTGATGTTACTGCACAGTGTTTCTGGCTAATTAAGTC
>NW_023339652.1:14421119-14424519 GCF_004916995.1 Morone saxatilis | reverse complement strand
TAAGTTCAGTAATTCATGTCAAGATTTTTACATAAAAAAACCTGCCTACTACTACTGCTTTATAATATCAACACTCGACAAATTAGACATTGTACTGTACCTATATACAGTTTGGTCACCTCTCTATCCAAAACAATCCATTTTAGTTCTCAAATGATGCCCACAGAGTTAAATTCTGCTGATATTGATTTCCTTATTGTCCATATTAACTTTTAAAATGTGTCATACATATGTGCACGCTGTAGAAATGATTTGCCTTGTAGTTACAATCACCTTAAAAACTCTTACCCAGCCTACAGAGAGCAGGTAAAGGATGAATTCCCCGTTTTTCTTTTTTTCTCCTTTGCAAACAACTTTTACTATTAATAGGCCAAGGACGATAGAGTCCTTCACTCGCTAATGAAAAACTATTGTGGCTTTGTGTAAGCCCATCAAAGTAGGAAAATAAGTGACACAAATGGGACAACAATGAGAAAAGAGGTCAGAATCAAGATCTGCTTGCAGTCCTTGATTTCACTTCAAGTGTTCAGCTTTGTTCTGCCAAATCAAATACACATTTATATTCCACTTTCCTCTTACATCTGAATACCATATAAAAGCATGCCTTAAGAAGATACCAGCTCATCTTTCTCAATTGATGTTTTACAAACTGGAGATGTTTGTTACGGTACATTTGTCCTGCTTCAAGGTTGGATTTTCACTTGGAAATCATAGCTATTAGGTAGAGAAATATCTCTTCAAGTAGTGTCTGTTAGTACCAGAGCTCTGGCTTCAGCTATTGTCAAACAACAGTCTAAATCTGTGTTAAGCTCTCACCTGCCTGTGCATACAAACACAGACTTTATAGAAACATCATAGATCTGCCACCAGCCAAGGCTATCTCCGCCATGGAAACGCTGCAGAAATGGCTGTCAGTTAATTATATCTGACAAGCAGCTTACAAACATTGAGTTAGCTTAAAAAGGTTGTTGTGCATCTGTGCTATAAATTACCTGCTAATTAAGCTGACTTTATTTCATATTGTAGGGTACTGTATCAAAGTGAAAGTCGTCATCCTTGTCTCCATTTAAAAAGAAAACCAGAACTAACCGCTAGCTACCTGACAAACAGGCTAATTTAGCGATAAGACAAATAGCCTAATGTTCACAGGATGCAGGTACATCCAACTGAAAAATGGCTAAATGAAGGACAAACAGTATTGCTACCAAATGTAATTAAAATCAGACAGAACTGTAATAGAGGAGCTACTCAGTTGAAAATACATTTTCCTTGACATTGAAGTTTTTTAATATGAAACTGGTGAAAACATTTTCAATGACGCCGCAGTTACCCATTAGCATATGCCTACCAGTAAAATATAAAATGATACAGTAGATCAGTTTCTTCTGCGCTATAGCGTTCTTTACATTGAAGTGTTGAACTGGGACACAGCTTATATGCCCTAGACATTTTAACTAGCATGCTAATGAGCTGTTAAGAGGATAGAGCCCCAATATGGCCGCCGGGAGCAGAAAAGACGAACAGGGAACATAACCTGAAACTTTTTTTTTGATGTATTGTTCAGTCGCACTGTCAGTACAGGAGAAAAAAACATATTGGGCAAAGTGTCAAGCTCGGGGGTTGTTCACTGTGTCTCTAGGCAACAGTAAACCAAATGTTATTATTTCTCTATCGACAGCAATAAAGTGAAAGTAGACTCTGGGCATTGCTGCACTTTGCCCTGTCAAAACTTTCCCACTCAATTTTTCTCTTTTCTTTTTGTTAGTTAAGATCGTGCAGTGAAAACTGTCCCAGCCTAATAATGTTAATTTAATTTATACTGTAACTGTACTCTAATAGAAAACACGGTAAAAGAAAATTAATGCATTTGCATTATTAATAGAAAATCATAAGTGGGGGAGGTCTAATTTGCTTTGTTCATAATTTATGTTGAGTTATTGGACAGGTGTCTTGAGGTGTGTGCAGTTCAGGGACATTATTTCTACAGTACATCAGGGACTAGGTTGACAGCATTACCGCGGTTTATAAATGCAACTATTCGTGTTGATTGAATTGAGGTGTGAATTTTCTGTGGCTGTTAGAGCAAGATGTTTTCCTCCTTGTGTGTGCAGAAGTCCTCCAGAAGTGACGGTTCCTCAGTAAGTGTGTCCGCTCACCAAGGTCAAGCCTCGAGTAGAGTCTCTTTAAAGCCGACTTATTGGTCTGCTGCCGTCCAATTTGTTTCACGGAGAGGACGGGAGTGGGAGGGCAGGATGAAGCGACTCAGACAAGCAGAGTTTTGGTCAGAGATAGGGATTTCTTGCTTCATTCAGTTTTAAACAAATTCACTTTGTACTCTTGAAAGGAAATCCGATGATCTACACCGCAGGCTTATATGCCTCACAACAGAGCCAACTCATAACAAAGGGATAAAAGTCCAATCTCTGGATAAATTTGAGCACACAAATCCAGGAGAGCTACTGAGGTGACACCAGCGAAAAGAATATGCATTATTCCTCAATAAAGGTGCTCATTTGCATTTGGAAGTGTCCTCAAGTGCCGTGCACAATATACTGTAGATAGGAAAACGTTCTGTCTCTGCTGGCAAGAGGAGAAATACAGCACTGCAGACAATCAAAGGATAATTACATATTCCATTTAGGCTTCAGTTTATTAGTATTTGTTTTTCATCTGCTATCCTCCAAACTTCAATGTGCTGTTCATATTTCATGCTTATGGCAATCATCGGCATATATTATGTGTTTCACTCCAGGCCCTATTCCCTGACTAAAGGTATACATTATACATGAAGTGTTGTAAGACTAAAATGCACAATTAAAACTTCCAACCAATGTAGACAATTTCTAAGTTTCTTCCCAAAACACCCATTTGAATCTTTAAAACCTGCAATATGAAGTCCCCACTGGCAATAAAAGCTCCACTATTCAAACAAAATATAAAATAAATGAATAAACCCTGTAACAATACTTTAGGACTTCGCCATAGTAATTATTACAAGATAATTATCTTCATTATTGTTCTTCTTTAATGAAATTCCAGGGAATATTCAAAGAAATTCTATGATGCTAAAGCTGATCATACTTAAAGGAATAATTCAACAGTTTGAGAAATACACTAATTGGTTTTTTTTTTTTTTTTGATGATAAGATTTATTTCAATCTTGTGTCTTAGCATTGAGTACAGAGTTGGAGTCAGAACATGGTTAGCCTAGCTTAGCATACAGACTGGAGAAAACAGTTAGCTTGGCTCCGTCCAAAGTTAAAAACTTTGCCTACAAACACCTCTAAATCTTGTTGTTTAACCAATACATACATGTAATGGGATTTTAGGGGAAATTATGTGTTGGAGCTATGCAATAGAGCATTTGGTGCATTCTGCTACAGTGAAAGTGTTGATTTCT
>NW_023339652.1:14409883-14421019 GCF_004916995.1 Morone saxatilis | reverse complement strand
TGGATTATCTCGGCAAAGCAATTCGGGGTTCAGTATCTTGCTCAAGGATACATCAACATGTGGCGGGAGGAGCCGGGGATCGAACCAACAACCATTCGATTAGTGGACGACCCACTCTGCCTCTGAGCCACAGCCGCCTATAACTTTGTTCAGTGTAAATTAGGAGAGCAGGATAATATTTTGAATCTTTTTAGTCTCTACACCTCACCAAACCATTAGATCAGATGTGACAGATCAGAAAACTGCTACATGAATCATTTTTATACAATTGTAACAGTTTTGGGAGTAAATACAGAATGAATCAGCCCCTGTGCAGCAGGAAAAAAAGCTACCAGTGTTTAAAAATCAGGTAGCAGGTAGTTTGGGATAATACAGCAATATTTTTGTGTTTCTCCAAAACTACTAAAGACCTCCACTTCAAGGTCAAGATGTAAAATGGCCTCAAACTGTAACAAATCTTCAGCGACCCGCTCTGCCGAGCACACCACCGCACCAATGACAACAGGCACATTCAGGGACAATGAGATGTCATTTGTAGAATTGCACCCTGAGACAGCACCCAACAAATGATGCTGTAGTACTCTGCCCTGCACTCTGTCACCAATGACCCTTTTATTTATATATATTTATATATATATATACACACACACACACATACACACACAGTGAATTGCACAGCACAACATCGACTGGCCACCATTTCAACCCAGCCTCCAATTCTTCAGCTAACCAGCGGCTATAAATCTGTCGCCATGAAGGTGAACATTAGCACCCACGGCTCTAGTGCAAGCACCCAGGTGTACAATTTCAGGTCCATTTGAGCAAATACATAAAGCTCACAATTACGTTGCTATCACACTCAACACTTTAGTGAATTTCCTTTCAGATGTCTCTCCAACTACCTTGAATTCCCCGCTGAGTGTCATGAAACTGGCAATCTTGGCCTCTTTGGAGGTTTACGTCATTTTGCTGATGGAAAAATCCACGATGAAACCATAAAAGACCAGTTGGGTCCATTTAGATCTTCTGTGTATTTTTCTTCCTCCTGTGGATAAGTGGTTAAGTGACATGATGTTCAGATATTCCCAGCATTCCCAGAGAGCATTCAGGGAAGTGTAGAATAAGCAGATACAGCGGGTTGGGAAACACGGGGGTATGTTGATGATGACAAACTGATGACTTGCCTGAAAAGGTTTTGATGTCCAACTGATGAGACCTAATGATACAGCTGACAGCTTTGCTTTGTCGCTTCTTTAGCTAACGTTAGCTTCTCACACTGGCAGGACAAGCTGCTTCGTGATCATAAAACCTAAAAGGTCTCAATTCAGAGCTTTTAACAATGATATGAGATGATTAAAAGTTTAACTGGGAGTTTAACTGGGAGCTTTAGAAGCAGGAGGAAGCCAGTTTCTCTGTGTCCCTCTCAAACTCCTCCTTATCCTTCCCTCTCTCTTGCTACATAGCATTTTTTTGCTGTATATTAAAGGAATAGTTCGACATTTACATTAATAACAGCTATAAAGCTACAGACGGGGGGGCAGTTAGTCTGGCTCTGGCCAAAGGTTACAAAGCCCATTTATCAGCACCTTTGAAGCACACTTATTAACATATTATACCTTGTGTGTTTAGTATGGACAAAAAAAAAAAAAAAACATAAAAACAACATGTTGTAGTTTTGCGTCTTAGACTACTTCTGGACAGAGCTAGGCTAGCTATTTCCAGTGTTGTGATCTGCAAGCTAACTGCCAGCTAGCGCTACCTCAATTTAGCGTAGAGGCTTCTGATCGATCTTTTCTCATCTAACGCCCAGCAAGACAGCAAACGAATTGTCAAGCATTCCTTAACATACAAAATACTGTTACTAGTAAAATGTACTAAAAAGCATCAAAATGTGTGACAATGAGTCATATTATCTATTATTCCATTGGATTGTTAATGCTGAAACATTTTTCTGTTGTGTACAAAAAACAAAAAGGAGCATAACGACAATGCATCATATTCTATATGATAAACTAACTTTAAGCTCAACAATGAGTAATTAGAAGTAATTAGTAACTGTAGCTGTCAATAAATATAGCACAGTAAGAGCTTACTCTGATATTGGTTGGGCTGTGGATGACCAGGAAAAAATACAGAGTGAAACAAAGTCGAATGAATGTGATTCCGGTAGGGTGAACTTTTTCGGCTTATAAAGTAGGGGCAGGGCAGGAAAAAAATGGAAATAGTGGTATAATCCCAGTTTTTCTGCTCTTTAAATGTCAAAACTAAAAGTTGCGGTCACTGTGAGCATGCCAGGCAACTAGCAGAGTCGCCCTATATGTCAAGCTTTTCTTTACAGTCAGTAACAAATGTTGAAAGTCTCAATAAATATTGACAAAAACATTCACAAGTGAATTTCATGCTTTAGAAATGCTGCCAGTAAAAAAGTCAGTGTATGTCTTTCCTCACCTGTGTTTTTTTTTATATAAAATTGCATTAAAGTTAAAAGACAACAAAACCAATTGTTTTCCAGGTATTTGCATAAATGTAGACAGGAATCAAGTCCATATGAGAAATTGTTTCCCCTGTGTTTACGTCATTGCCTGCATGTCACGATGATAGACACCTTATTTATAATTTTAGAGGGCATATTAAACAGTCCTGTCTGTACTATTTTGACACATCACTCGATTCTAATTTCTGTGTGACGCTGGGAGGTATAAAAAAAATCTCGACAAAAGGTCAAGTTCCCTTTGCCAAAATAAACGTAATTACACAAATAATCTGATAACCCCTATGAGGTTTATTCAATCTATATGTCAATGAGGCCGGCAGATAAGAGGCGGGAGGCGGTAAATAAGGCGTAAACGCAGCATGTAACATTGTACGCTCACGCCATACGATACCATGCCTCTTCCAGTAATTACCGTACCGCTCCTGCATCCCCCGTTTGAAATGTGATCGTTGTCTGTCAATGATAACACACTGTGCCAGATGGCTTATGCAGTGTGGCCTCGGCTCCACCACACTTCATTAGGGAGAGGGAGTGCAGAGGAAAAGGTACTGTGGAGGGATGGATTAGCCACTGCGGCCTGCTCGCTCTCTTCCACTCCGCTGTAGAGCCTAGAGAGGCTTACTGAAGCCTGTTGAGGCACCAGAGGGTCTTCACCTTCTGTTCATGTTGCTGCTTGTAAGAGCCTTCTGCTGGGGGGGAGAGGGGAGGAGGTGCAGGGGAAGAAAGAGAGGATTTGGAGACAGTGATCTAGGGCACATTCACAGCTGTAGTTTTGTTTTGAAAAGTAAGAAGAAGGATAAGAGCCTAGTATTTCCTCCTGATAAGAGCAAATATGCAAGTTATGTATATGGAAGTTAAACTGAGAGCTAGTGGAACAGCACCCTCTTCCTGTTGTGCGCCATAAAACCTTCAAATCCATCCTGAAGGCTCACACTGCAAAATGGCAGAGTGGAGGCAGAGAGAGATGTTAGTAGGTGGTGTTGGTTGGTAAAAGGCTAAACATAGTCCTCGTGTAATGCTGTTCTGAGGGTAAGAATGTTATGGGTTTACCTGAAATAGGTAAAACTGCTGTAATAAATCACTTCCTCGTGGTAACGCCCCTCTTTATTTTCCCAGGATGAGTGAACGATACACGCAGATCGGAAGTAAAGGGGCTCTACTTGTAATGGTGCTTGTGATCAGTGTCTGGGAGATGGCCGCACCAACGGAAGCAACTACAGGTGAGCGCATTAAAACTAAATCAACATCTACTCTTATCTTGCTCCATAAGTGTATTTCAGAGAGGAACTTTTTTTTCCATTAGTCTAAGCAATGGGCATGAAAAAATACAAACACTTGTTTCTTATGGGAACAAAGGGATATTACAGTGAAGCAAACTAACAAAAGGTTAAACTGTCACCTCCTGCTTCTGTCTCTGTGCAGTTTGTGCTAATTCCCACATCATCTTGTGGAATCAGAACCTAAATAGCTTCATGATACCACTTAAGAAGTTTCCAAAGCTGTTGCAATAACTTGTTGATTGAAGCATTATTAGCATATCGCCTAACAGACTACCTAGATCCCACTGCCTTATTGCTCACTTATAGTGTGAGCAGCTTGGTTTATGGGTTATACTGTGATATTCTATCCAAATGATTTTGATAGTGACTACATTCATAGCAAAACAAACAACATGTTTATACAAAATTGTGTATTTTTTGCTGATGTTTCATTATGTGAAATTACTTCAAGGATAAGGTTGGTGATAGTGTATATATTGCCAAAAAGCCCCTTGAAAAAGACTAATAAGTGTTGTCTGTGTGGCTAAAACCTGATCTAGCTTATTCCTCGGTGCCATAGACCTCCACTGTTATTTAAAAACTATGAAATACACATATATAGTAATAATAATAATTTATATTTTCATTGAATAACACCTAAGGGATCTATACATAACAAATAATGTAAGAACGGCAGGTGTGATAAGCTAAGGCTTCAGCTTACACCTTCTCGGCAGAGGTGGCAAAAGTACACACAGATACTTGTGTAAAAAAAGACTCCGGTAGATGTAGAAGTTATTATTTAATACTAATTCAACTCCTTTAATCAAGTAAAAGTAGAAAGGTACAGGCTCTGAAATGTACTTATTTTACTTACATATAATAATAATAACTGATAATTCCTGTCAAATGCATTAAGACTAAAGTAACAAGTATTTGTACTTCATTACTTCCCACCTCTGCTTTTCAGTCAGTGTAACTTGCCTTGATTTGATTTATTTTCATGTGTTATAGAGTTGTAAAAGTTGAAAAGGCCAAAATAAACTTAAAACATCAAATGTGTATTAATCTGCAAATAAAAATAGCACCCAACAAATGCAGGATTTACTTTACATCTTAAAACAAGTCTTGGGGCTAAGTTCCACACAGGAGGTCATAAAGTTTTGAGAGATGGACTAATGAATCCATGGCTTTGGTCTTTTGATAAAACCAGACTTATCCTTAAAATTACTTTTATCAGAGCCCCAAAGTAGATAGGTAGCGAGCAGCAAACAAAATTAAAACGATTTAGGAGCTTTCCATCAATCCAACCATTTTTGGATTGGAGTGTTGCACTGGTATTCCAGAGATTTAGTATTCACTTCAGTAATGTTAGAGGAATCTCATCACAACAGACAGATTAAAAAAGAATGGTCAAAACTGATGCAGCAGAGCCCGAGATGACTTTTAGTCCCTTGTGGGATTCGAGCTCCGAAATCATGAATCCAACAACGCAATAATGCATCTCAATAGAAAGATAGATTTTTTATTGTTCTCAAAGGGGAAATTTGTTTCCACAGTCTGCATTACGTGTGTCTCCAGGACATAGAAACACTGCAGAATACGTACTCTCCATCATTACATATTTACATGAACACGACGATTGAAGCGTGCCACGGAGCACAGCCTGTCACTGTGTTTTTGTTCCCCCTGCCTGGTAAACGCAGTTTTTATTGCAGGCTTACTATACCCAACCTGAGAGACACCTAATGACATCATTCAGGGATATTTGACAAAGCTCCTCCAGAGCCAGAGAAGACACCGAACGACTGTTTCCACAGGCTGAGTCATACTCTTTACGACTACTGAACTGACACTGATGTGTAGAGTTCCCCTTTGAGATGTTTGTTCCAGTAGATATGGGGAACCAGAAAGCTCTGAATGACAGGAATCCTACAAAGTGAACCGCTTCACAGAACAAGGAAAACAATAAACTCGCAGGAATCTGATGACAGCCAAAGACCCATGAAGGTTCGGCTGTAGACAGCGTTTCCTATCCTTATTATTGTTATATAATTCAACAAAGGGTTCAGAAAGTGAGACCCCTGCCCAACTCTTTCAATAAAGAAGAGCAAATCAAGGTAAAGACACTCAGTCCTGCCATGTGCTCAACGTTAGCAGTCAGTCAGGTGGTCCAAAGAGGCCAAAGTTTTCCTTCATGTCTAGACAGAAACAACTTATCTCTGTGCACTGTTCACACAGCTCTGTGGGAAGCAATTGAACTTAAAGAGGCTTGTTTGATTTGCTCATGGTGTGAAGCCTCGGCTCTCCATCCAAAGCAGAGTGACCCGCTGCACCAAAGACGTGGGACAAACGCGTGGAGGGAGTGCTGTCACAGTGGCTCCCGCTTCTCATACGAGGTGTTTGGAAAGGAATCTCTCACTACACAGCATCACAAATAGCATGTCACAGTAGTGAATTGCAGGGTAATTGGATTGAAACAGCTATTTTGGAGGTATGAGTCAAACTCGTCTACCCTTGCCTCATTAAAAGTGTTGTCGAGTCGTCACTAGTAAAACCCAGGGAGATCAATTATGGCAACTCAGCAACATTACAAGTAGAGGCCAACCCACATGTTTCATCACTGGGAGTCCCACTGACAATACACAGCCTCAGGTAATTGCTGCTGCCGGACAGGATGTCCATTTGTGGGAATGATAGAAATCGCGCGTACCTCTCCTCTCTTTGTCGACCAATTAGACAGGAGCGCGGCCCTTTGATGTGCGTGGCTTTGATTGGCAGCGATCCCCACTCAAGGCGCTCATCATTTCAGCAGGAAGTGGATCAGAATAATCTTGCATGCGTTCAATTTCTCTCTGATAGCCACCACAGCCCCCTAATTTCCCCTGGGTGTTATTTCTGTTGCTGTAAACCTGTTATCATTCAAGGGATGAGATGAACCCAGAACACGTCTAAAATAGAGAAAATGTATTTCTTGCCAGAGAACACAAGAAGAGAACTAAGCCTACTCTCTGACAAGCAGGGCGAATTTAGTTCATTTCAGCAAGCAGGCAAGTTGATTTACTAATGCACATATGAGCTTTCACTTCTTGAAATATCCGGTTTGTGTCAGCAAAGACGGGATCATATTTGCACCATCAAATATGCTTTTCTACTCCCTGACAGTTATGTAAATTCAGTTTATTTTCCTTTCTGATATGTGAAGAAAGAAGGTTTGCCTTTGCGCTTTTATTGTCAGACAGTGATACTGCAAAGAGGAGTCGGTCCTTTATTACTGTGGCTGTTTACAACCCCGAGTTTAAAAGTCTCTGTGGTCATACTGTTTGCCTTTGTGTTGTCCTTTATTGACTAGAGGGCAGGCAGAGCAGAGAGAGGAGTTAGACAGGATTCTGTCCCAGCTGTGGGGACACCTGATTTATTTTCATTAGCATCTACTGTAATCAATCCTTTGAGTTACCGGCTTTCCTGTGTTTGAACATGCCCCCCCTTCCAAATTCAACTTGTTCTTTCTTTCCTTGTGGTTTTTTAAGCCTTCTTACTCTTTCAAATAAAACGATAACAAAACGTAAGGGGTGGGAGCTGGGAGGTCCTAGGCTGATAGGAAATGTTTACTGCATTTACTCTTTGTTACATATTGCTCTTGGATGCATTTTTTAATTTTAAAAAGACAGACCATCCTGGTGGCCTAGGGGTTTAAATGTACAATATGTCATTTTTGTTGCTTGGGGGGGTCACATCAAAACAATCATAAAAAACAAAGTTTGATGACGTTGTGAAGTAGCGTGGGGTCTTTACCACCATTACCGTTGTTGCAGTCAGCTTCCCCCGGTTAGGATTCCCTGAGCGTCTATTGTTGAGGGGGTCTCTACAGGGAGCCGAATTATCTGCAGAGGTCGCCTCCTCTCCAAAACAAACAGACACGGTGATTAAAACCGGTAAAAACATAAAATAAAGCAGTTTCACCTTACAAATCAGGGTTTTTTTACGCTGTTTCGCAGACAAAGGATGAGCTGCTTGCTCAGCTTGTTTCTCTGATATTAGATCCAGACGTCCGATGACTAAAATCCATCAGCCGTTAAATATATTGTGACAGACAACAACAATGCTGAACAATGTGCTGGGCCAGTACATAATACTAAATAAATAAACTATTTTGTTTTTTGCCAGCACTATTTGACCATGTCTTTGTGTTTGTCCCCTCAATTCTTGCTAGCACTGTCTAACAGAAGCAAAAAATGACCCACAAACAAAGAAAATAGCAGGAAGCACTAGGTCAGTGTTTTAGACTTTAGAGGCTTTGAAGTGATGTCAACTTGTGACCCTTTTAGCACAGGTTGCTCATTTTTTGTGAGCAATTCAACCAAATATTGCCTTCTCAAATGGTATAATTTAAAAGGTTTTAGGTCTTTAGAAGTAAAAGTATTGAGTATTTTATGATAAAAAAGGTAATCATTTGAATAGGTGCAGATGATTTTGTTCTTATTTCCTATCTTTGTTAATAATCTGACCATCATGCTCTTTTTGCAAAGATCAGCCAAAAGTGGTGTTAAGCAAACAGCAAAACAGGGAATTGCCTTTTCCAGTTTGGGAAAGAAAAGGAGTAAAATGCGAAGATAGCAATTGTTTAAGAATTACTAAACAAAAAAAAACACAGTCAACAGGTTGCTGAGTAAAGATGTAAGATAAAGATGTATGTAAAGATATTGTATGTGAGCGTCACGTGTGAGCAATCCTCAGTGAAGCCGGTGACATAAGCTCAAATTATCATCAGAAAGATGGCAGGGATACATCTCCCCCTGACTTTTATAACACAGCTCGTCTGTGGACACATACTTTATTTGCCCAAATGGGTGTAGAGAGTTTAAATTCTGACCTTCAAATTGCGCTAGCATGATCCCTGCAGACACATTACAGCCTTGAATTTCAGCATCCACAATGGGAAACCACTTAGCAAGAATCAAAGCACACAGGTTTCTGAGGGGGAACTTGAACCTGAGTGAAATGACATATATTTGATGGTTCATCCTCAGTATTTTTAGACATGTAGCACTCAGGTGGTGTAGTTTCAGTTAAGAGGTGCTTTCCTTACTGTTTTAAATGTTGCTGACGTATGACCTCGATGTGTGACTTATGCATCAATGATTGTTGCTTGCTCTGCACCTTAGACTTTCTGCACTTTGTAATAAAAATGACTTATATGATGCATAAGAAGCATCTGGCCAAGAAAAGGAAAACACTGCCTGCACCCTTGAGAGAGCAGTAACTAACAGTCGGCGATGCTACATCCTCAGTATTTACAGTTGCATTGAGTTTGGCTCTCTGAATCTGATTTGTAATTGTGGCTGAAAGATTGTGCTTTGACTAAAGCGTTTCCTCATCTGTCACTCTGCTTAACCGCTACTGACAAAGGAACAAATAGTTTGAGGGGGAAAATCTGTTCATCACTATTAACAAGACCGTTCTACACCTCATTATGTAGGTTTGCACAGAGGGAATTACACTCAGTGAGCTCATCGTCAGAGATCATTTTTCTATATGAAAGGTGGTATTTCTGGCTACACACAACACTGTGTATACAGCAAGGCACTGATTGCATTATCATTCACAACAGCTTTATGAATGATACAAAGTATGCATCAATTGAAGTTTCTTCCCCATCTCCAGAGACCACTGTGTAAAAGCTTCTGAAGCAGAGTAGAAGAGTAATTTCAGCACTGCACAGAGAGAAATGGCCCATCAATTCTCGCTGAGAGCACCTTTGGTTCAAAGGATTCACTGAAAGGAACAAATGCCTGGTAAACACATAATACTGTGTGATAGCCAGCATTAGTTCCTCGGGATCTCATCCACATTTCATTCCAAGCTGCTGTTGGGGTTCACCTTAACTTAAATAACATGTTGTGGTCTTTGCAAAAAGGAATGTACCGGACTTGTCCTTCAGCAGGACCAGTAACTTTCCTAAATCTCTGCTGGTTGCCTGGCAACCTCACAGTGATAAGTTGTTTTAAATTTTGGTTTTTGTATGGATTAAACAAATGAGATATATTTCATTATACATTTTATTGTATTTTTTTTAGCTAAGCTAAGCTAACCAGCTGCTGGCTTTAGCGTCATATTTCAGAAGAGTCGGAGTGTCAACAATCTTCTCATTTGCCTCTTTTGCAAAACAAGCTAATTTTCCCAAAATGGGGACGGCAAATCTTCTTTGTTTGGGGGGCAAAATAATTTAATTTCAATAGAAATGGAAATATTCGAATAAATACCAGTAACCTCATAACTGTACAATATTTAAATAGAGGTACTTAAAACCAAGGAATTTATGAGACTGAGCACATTCAGAGTGGCTGTGCAATATTCCTGCTATGTGACTACAATATGACTGTGTAACGGACATGTGCTAAGAGAAAAAAATGACAGAACAGAGAGCTACGGACAGAAGTAAAAGAATTTTTTAAAGCACAGAGCAGGTATAAGAGAAAGATATCATAGAAAGGGATAATTAGTGAAGGAGGAGAGGATCTCTTTCCAGAGTGATGCCTCAGTTCATTCCAGATCTTCAGTTATTTATGTTATTATTGTATGTATTATTTATAATATCTTGTAATAAATCTTCAAATTAGGGGTTTGGACAGAGCGTTTAGTACCTAGTCAAGAAATCATTGAGTCATTAGTTGAGCTACACCCTGTCAACAAACAGTAGATATAGCATAGCCATACTTACTAATCATCCATTCTAATGGAAGCAAAACGGGTTTAAAAAATGGCCAAAAGATTATTGTGGTGATTAGCCATTTAAAAGACGGCTTAATTGTTTATGTATCTTTAAATGAGCATACAGAGGGTTTAATAGCCGTTTTGAGGAGGTCTATGTTTCAGATGATTTTGTTTGGGTTAGTAACAGTGATAATGTGTCATATTGAACCATGCAGATATATTGTACATACAGCACAGTATGCAAGGCAAAGTCAGATGTTACTTTGTACTTCTATCCTGTATTAATCATTTTGTCCTAAAAAAAAACATCAGCTTGCTGGTCACTGCAGTTGATTCAGTCTGGTTTTCACATTGCAACACATACTTTATTCTCTGATTAGTGTTATATTTTCAAACGTTTCCTTTCTTGGCAAGATGACTGACGCTTTGGCTCGCTGGGTGTGGGTTTTTGAAAGCTCAAGCGCCTGATGCAAACAGCATGTCTTCATTTTTCAAACACAATCTGTTGATGAGTGTCATCAAAACAGAAACATCAGACATCTTTCCACTCAGGAGAACTTTTACAAAAGCATTAGTTGAGTTCCAGCAAGCCCATGTTGACGGGATCCTGGGGAATAGTGTCAACCTCCACTGTGTGAATCCCTCATTGTGAGAGGTGGGGGGGGGGGG
>NW_023339652.1:14406429-14409876 GCF_004916995.1 Morone saxatilis | reverse complement strand
GGGGGGGGGGGGGGGGGGGGACACCTGTCTGCTTACTTTGTCTGTAAGATATTAAGTCTTCATGTCAGTTTTCCTGCTGTTTGACTACTATTGACCCAGAGTGTAAACAATTACACCATTGTATACCCTGTGATATCTTAATGTATTCAAAGCTTGCACTGGCCAAGGGTAGGAGGACTCGTCTCTCTCTCTCAGTGTAAGAGGGATACAAAAGCATGAGACATAACATAAATTGTTTTTTCTTTTATTCCCTTGTTATTTCCTGGACGTACTTCTTTACTGTACATGACTGTCTCCCTTTTACCTGAACAAAAGCGATGAAACATGCCTGAGGCCTTTTGTTTGTCGGTAGAGCGGTACTTTGAGCTAAATGCTAACTGCTGATGTTCATCAGATATCATGTTTATCATGTTCACCTACTTATATTGAGATTAAAAAAAACATACATTTTGAGGACAACTGTCATTATAGAAAGAATACATCTCCATATATAAAATGGTGAAACTGCACAGTGGCCGCCCACGGTATATTTCTATGCATTATATAATGTTAATCCAGACTGGGACATGGATAAAAAAAGGGTATCATCGAAGTCAGTCGGACTCATTGTCTGGGAACCATTAATGGCAAAACATCTGATGGCTGTTGAGAAATTTCAGTCTGGACCGGTAGTGGACGGACAGACCAACAGACCAACCAACACCATTGGGCCACATCCATAGAGCCACATTGCTAGCATGACTAAAATCTGTTACAGAAAAATGATGTTGTGTAGATTATTTTCCTTGATACTGTTGAAGAAATATGAGACAAGCATTTGTTTGACATTTACAGATAAGTGGTTCACTTTCGGCAATAGTGAAAACAACAGTTAGTGTTTGGTTTAGAATTAAAAGGTTGTTTTTGGTCCAGGTTATATAAAAAGTGTCCAAACCTTGTAGTCACTATAAAACTGGGACATTTGAGTTTAAAGTACAGTCACTTACTTTCAACCATATAATGTACTTGCACTTTTTAGTTATGTGTCCCTCTCCTCTCATTCTGTATGCATGGATACTCTTATTTTTAACCTTTTGCCTTCTTTGGACAGTGACAGAGGAGATGCAGACAGGAAACACGGGAACAATATGCAACAAAAGTACCCAGCCAGAATCAAACTGGAGACGCATCTGTTATGTTTCTTAACCACTGGGCCACCAGGTCACCCTTGAATCCTGTCATCTGAATTTCATGGCATCATGCTTGTCTTATTAAAACTTTGAAAGGCACAAATTCCGACCGCAGTAGCAGTGTGTCCACGGCCGGAGGCATCCTGTCTGTCACAGTGGCAGCACAGCAGGTTTAAAGCTGGACTCTGGGCAGGCCGACTGATTCCCGAGTGAGATGCCTTTCTCTGTATCTGCTGGCAGGGGAAGCTGAGTAGGCATCCAAGTAGAACTCCAAATCCAGTCAGACAAACCACAGCCTCTCAGTGTGAAGCATGTCCTTTAGAGAGATACTGGCAGCACTTCTCTTACATCTTAAAGCAGCTCGGCTTGCTCTGTGTTTGTCTTTAATATTTTTTCTTGTTTGGGGCAGAGCACGAGTAAGCACCCTGCTACTTTTGGCCGACTACCTGCATTATATTTTTGATGAGGACGGGGTGGGATCGTTATTGCAGACATCTTATCAAACGAAACTCCTTATATTTGACTTTTTATACTTTTCTGCCTGCTGTTTACTCATATATTCCAGCGGCAGCAATCAGGGAAATGTTTGATGCTGTCCAATCACACAGTAGGAGGAGAAAAAACTGAATTTTAATGTGTCATGTTTCCTGAGTTATAAATATAAATTAAAAGTAACAGGTAAATCCCAGAGGTATTGTGAGAAACAGTTGCTAAGAATCTTTGTCACGTCTAATATCATTCAGTCACAGCAGAGCAGCTGATTCCATCACTGTTAGTCTCAGTAGTTGCTTGTTACAGCAGCTGGAAAGTGTTGCTGTCCACCAATATAACAGGCTGAGGTGAAAACCTAATTATCTGGGTTTAGTTGAGCCGCTACAGTACAGACGGTTAGGACCAGTTTCATGCAGTCATTTCAGATTTACTGTTTACCACAGCAGCAGTGAGTATCTCAGCAGAAGGACACCTCAAGAAAATGTCACATGCAATTAAAAGAGAATGGAGCAGCTCAGGCTCTAAATAATTCAGACAATGGAGCATGATCTGGAAATTGGCTCCAAATAGTGCAGCGCTGCACTTTTACCCTTCACATATCTGATTTTTTTTTTTTAAATTTAAGGGCCGCTGCTTGTTGTGGGAAATCTGGAGAGGTATCAGTTCCAATCATTACCATCTCATACTTGAGTTATTATTTATTTAAAAGGTACCCTTTTTCATCACATACACTGATTCTGTTGTTTACAATGCCAGGTCCTGTTTGGGTACCTCGACTACACTGCTTAAACTTCTGATACCACTGATTGGTCTTAAAGGACCAGTGTAGGGTTTAGTGGCATCGAGTGATGAAGTAAATTGCAACCACCTGAATACCGTTCACTTTCTGAGCATGTAAGAGGAACTAGGGTGGGGGCGAAACTCCGCGCAAAAAGAGTCAGCATTTGGTTTGTCTGTTCTGGGCGGTTCAACATGGTGGACTCCGTACCCGCTCCCTTTGTAAATAAAAAAGGCTCTTTCTATAGATAAAAATAAAAATTGTTGTTGTTGATTTCAGGAGATTATTTACTAATTTACTAATCTTTAAAAAGGGACACAACAATTCTACACATGAAGGTTAGTTTGGTTGTCACAAGTGTACTGCTCCACTTGTGAAAACAGTTGTTCAGTGTTTTTTGTGGCTCTGAAGGGAGCCCTCTGAGGCCTGAGAAAATAACCGTGATAATGTGCTGAATGCATCTTCTTCCTCTAAACATTTGTTTTTTATCATTTAAATTCTGCATTATTTATATCCATTTTTTGCAGGCTATCGTTTACTAGCTTGCTTTTTTTTGGGCCCACTGCTACCGTTCTTTGTCCATTACTGCCATCAACTGTCAATCAGTGGAATAGTGTCAAACTATCAGCAGGTGTACATGATACAAACAAAACAGGGATACACCTCAATAGTAAAACATTGCTCCATAGGCTACTACAATCACCAAAACCTCACAAGGGGCGCTTTTAAGACATGGGAATTTATGAGATAGGAGGTAGGTTCCAGTATTTTTAAAGCTTTACTAATACCTTTTTACCGAGGTTTTAAGCCCTGAAAAAACAATCCTGAGGGAAACATTGAATACTGGTCTTACACATTAACATCAGTTTACCAGTCATGGTTAGTAGCACTAAGCCTGCGAAAACAGTTATAATGTATAGTGTAATTACAGTATAATGTCTTCTGTTGCTTGTAAGGAGCTTCCTCAAGTCACATAAATAACCCGATGATGTCATAGTGATGTCATCA
>NW_023339652.1:14406216-14406373 GCF_004916995.1 Morone saxatilis | reverse complement strand
GATGTCATAGTGATGTCATCAGAGCTATCATGGCCTGGGCTGGGAGAGTACAAACATATAACAAAAAGCTTACAAAGTGGTGGTGTGGAGTTTGGGTATTTACTGTTCAGGGTGGGTCTAACATGAAGAGGCTTTTGGTTGCATTATGGGAAATGTA
>NW_023339652.1:14405244-14406116 GCF_004916995.1 Morone saxatilis | reverse complement strand
CTGACGTCACTGTGCTATATTAGACTGTATGCACCCAGTGAATACAGTCTGGGGAATTCAGGGGCCTTACAAAAAGGCTACTGAATGGTTTTTTAATCACCTATGAATGTGACGCTGTCCACTGCAGACTGTAAAGTCAATGACCCAGAGGGTCTCTTAGCATGCTAATGTGTCAGACCACCGCTTCACTTTGGTCTGAAAAGCGCGGCTTTCTGGCTAAACTCTGGATCCGATTGTGTTTGACCTATTCCATGACATTTTAGTATTGACATTTTCTGCAAATTAGAGCTGTGAGCCACTGGCCTCAGTTTAAAGCTCCACGGGTGATCTCAGAAAAAAAATGATCAGCACTTAACCTTTTAATTATTCTTTCTTCTACAACCAGGGATTACCTTTAGCTCCACTCTGTGTGAGACAATCTCCTCTTTATATGAAGACAAATGAACCTCCAGACATCTGAAAAAACTTGAACAGATTTGAATGTGTAATTTAGAGAGGTAGCCATGGAAAAAACTGTAAATGTCACTGAATGAAGTTTCTAAAAAAGTGTCTTGATCGTATAGTGACTTTTGACTTGAACGCACATCCTGTTGGTGCTCATGAGCCAAAACATTGTGATAGAAGTAAAGAAAACCTAAAGGGCAAACTGTATTTTAAAACTACTACTACATCATGGCAGTCACGGTGAAACTTGTTTGCAGGTACTGAGCCATTGTCTTCCTCTAGATGGAGCAGCGCTTTCAAGCTTAGCAGAATCACTAACTGGGTGTCACACATTTACCAACTGCTCGCCTTCAAAGCATGTGACCACGACAGCAGCAATACTCATGAAAAACGCAGAAGGCCCAAGCTAGAGCTAGTGTTTGGTTTGT
>NW_023339652.1:14400047-14405225 GCF_004916995.1 Morone saxatilis | reverse complement strand
GGTGGTTCAACATGGCGGCCTTCCCAGAAGGCGACCCTTTGCACGTAAGAGACAAAGTTACGCTGAGCATCAATATCTAAGTACAATCTCACCACAGCCTTTGCTGAAAAACAGGACACCAAACCTGGCAGTTCTTACAGCAAAATTACAACTCAATATCTGCTGTACTGTTTGAACTAGCTAATGTCTCATTCATGCCAGAACTACATGCATTGGCCACACTCCAAAGACACTCCATAACACTGTAATCTTCAATATTGGCACGACTATAGTTAAGGAATTTGATTAACATTTAACTTGATTAAAAGACACACTTGACTTTTCAAGTCTTTCTAAAATATAAAAACACATTTCTGTTCATTTTTACATATGAGCTCAAGGTCAAAGTAAGGATTTGTAGGATTTGTTTTTTACAGCTACAATAAAGAAATAAAATCAATGAAAGTATAAAGCTATTTTTTGCTCCCAGATGTTTTTAGTCTGAGCTGCCTTTGTGTTGTTAAAGCATCATTAGCTGTTAAGTGAAATGTATCCCATACACATTATGTATGTTTGGTTATCAATACTCCCATTTCATTTCATGAGAAACCTTTGTGGGTTTTTAATAGCTGCTGTTACACAACCACCATCTGCTTGCAGTTGACCTGATGCTATGTTTTCCACCACAGTGCTGCTATAACCATGGCTGTGTGGTACAAATTGATTCCCTCATGTCATAAAGTATCCATTCTGTGCAATTTAGTCTAGTGAGGCTCCGGTGTTATGTGTGGATTATAATAACCGTCCTCTTCATTAGGAAGAACACTAATGCTGGTGGAGGGGATGTGGAACATAGATAATGACCTCTGTAATATGCATATAATATGTATTGTACAATGGAGTAGCAGAAGTTTAATGCCCTCTTTTATGGAGGCAACTGAGGAGGTTCTCACTGCAGCTGAAGGTTTCCCGTCATATGACTCGAGTCTTTTCCCATCTTGAACACGAGGACATTTATGACAAGGCTCTCGGCACCTTGTGTGTTGGAATACTCAAAATAGATTTAGTGATGTTGCCAGTCAAAAAGTAAATCTTACATCACTTACCTGAAACAGCTGTCAAAATGGGACATGACTTGATGAGACACAGCTATGGTGATTTGATTGGTATTTGAGGAGACGCCTCATTTCAGGCTCATGACGTCAGGGAAGTGTTCCTGAAACATAAACACAAAATGTCCTAAAATTGAAATAAAAGGTCATATAAACTAAATTTAAAATTTAGTTATTTTGCAGATGCATGCAGGTCGTTGAATGAGATAAAACAATACCCATTAGTTTGTCTTGCACATTATCCTTTAGTTTTTATTTGTTTGCAACAATTATAATGAATTACTTCAGCATTTTAATTAAAAGCAATAGTTAAATAACTTTATATTTAATTTTGTATCTGGTTTTTATCATAAAAAACAAGTCGTCAACCAATATTTTTCGGGTAATTAACGCTGGTATCTTGATACATCATTTGGTACGTCTCTTTACCAGCCTCCATAGTGGAGCAGAAGTGGTGGTGTCAGATGCATCCGTGCCTTGACGGAGAGGAATGCAAAGTTCTTCCTGATCTGAAGGGCTGGAGCTGTGCTACAGGGAACAAGATCAAAACTACTAAGGTAAGTTTAAGAAAAAAAAACCTATTGCTTTCATGATACCATATTCAAACCTGTTGAATCGGACCTCGCACACTTCAACTTTTCAAGGTCAACAGGCTGTGGCTTCTGTTACAGTCGTCTGCCCCGGCCTTGCCTAAAACAGCTAATGTTTGCAGTCGGTGCTTGGACCCCCGGGGGGGGGGCTGTAATCAATGGCCTACCATGTCTCCTTAGCACTTTCAGGCCACTTTGAGCACCCAAACTGGCCAATTACTCACTCCAATTACCTGCTTTTAACGTTGTAACATGACGCCCGTATCCTTCACTGTGTTATGACGACCCGTAGACTTCAGTTCTGTCTCTCTCCATGTACTTAATTATTTAAACCAGCCGCACCACACCTGCCTGGAGCCGGGAGCCTGGAGCCTGGGGCTATTGATTCAGGGACTTGTCGGGACCTCAAAATGGGATTTGTTTTTCTTTTAGTGGTCCGGGGGTTCTGAGACAGGCCTGAAAGTCTGGTGTTGTCTGAAAATTGACTTTGGTAATTAAGGACTTATCAAGATATGAAAGTTAAACATATGTTTTCTTTTGTTGTCTTCTCTAACATGGATGACTGGAAAGATTTCTGCGGACAGAGACCAGCTTTGGTAACGTCAGATGCTTCACAACAGAGTCCAGGTATTAAATCTGTTTTGCTTTTTTTTATATTTGAAGGTTTTACTGAAAGTCTTTATTCATTGTGGTTCTAACTTCTAAATTGAAAAATACAAAGACATTTCCAACAGGGATCACTGATGTGTCTCATTATTGCTTGATTATATGCATACAATATAGAGTATAGTGACACCTCACATTTTCATTAAAACAGAGATGGTATTATTAACCACATTTCCCAGTAGTGGAACTACTCGAATGAGAATACGTGTACGAGCCAAAAAGGCAACAACGTGTTCAAAGCATCAGCATTACCCAGCGGATTTATCTCGCACACCTTTGACCTCAGTAGCAAACAAGTTTCTTAACTTTTCAAATCTTTCTGCAGGCTTGGCTTGAAACAGTTTGTGTGTGTGTGTGTGGGGGGGGGGGGGGTCAGGCCTCTTCTTCACCTCTTCTGAGCATTTGGGAAAACTGCACAACATAAACCTGCTACCTCCAGCTATACTGACCTCTGTCGCTCTGTATCATAAATGCATTCATACAGACTGGAAGCACCTTGAGAATTCAAAGTGTAAACAAAGCAGTGAGACTAGAAAGCTGGGTACACAGCAGGGAATATGGTCTTTCAGTTTGTAGCAAATCTCCCAGTGACAAACGGTGTCTGACATGCAAAAATGTTGCAGCATTTAAATTTGCACATTTGCAGCCCCCCAAATGGCAGCAAGAGGCAACAGTTTAAAATTGTGTCTTTTGGACTTGTAAACAGACATCCTAGAAGGTGACGTCAGCACACACAGTTATTTATCCCAGTGGGATGAAGGAGAATAGAGATCTAACAATGGCGAGGACTGCTGTTTACAACAATGTTTGTATTTCTCTTCTCATTTTAAATGTGTCGATCCCTGTTCATCCCGCACACACCAGATCTCACTATTTACTTTGGACAAACATGGAAGTCTTAGTTTGAGGGAAACTAAATGCTTCTCTCTCAGACAGGTTTGTGCTTCACTCTTGAATTTGCATGAGAGTTTTTAAAGGCACTGTGTGTAAAATTTCATGTGATTATAGCTTCTTTCAAATGATACTGAGGGCGTTACCAGTTTTGTTTGCAGAATCAGTGTACGGTTAGCTGTAATATCTTTCCTTATATATATATTGAATCTTTTGTCCATCAGATTAGGAGGAAATTCACTATCAAAGACACCATCTTAACTTTTAACAATTTTGCAGACAATTTTGCACAACCGCTTGCTGGATCTTAAGAGAGAGATTAATAACTGCCTTTGCCCTGTCCAAGAGAGATGTTTGACTAGTGGAATGTCGAAATCATCGGAAACAATGGCTTGAGGTGGGACCAAGTCATTGCCAGCTCTAACTCCTTCCCCCCAGGCAAAATAAGCAGTGCTGAACCATCAGAGGCTTTAACTAGGCTGCATAATAATACCCTAGTTAGCATGGGATCCCCATTCCTCCATATTCCTTTTGAAGTTTTAAGGTTTTATATTTAATTCTTGGTTTTAAGCCCTTCCACGTACACCTGGATAGGAGTTTGTCCCATTCCATGAACTGTTTACGTTGCATTAGTGCTGCAACTTTCATACATTACTCAATTAATTATTTTTTAAAATATTATATTTAAGAAATATTTGATGCATTCAAAATGCACGTTTTGTCTAAAACCTAAAAATATTCCGGTTACTATCAAAAAATAAAACCTCACGTCTGACATTTACTGGGAGTTTGAGTTTAATTGTGTCTTGTTGAACTACAAAAACACACCTGTGGCCGTACAGTGGTGTAACAGAGAGAGGTTTCTTTCAGTGCAGAGTGCAAAGAGCACACTAACCAGACACGAAAAGTTTCATTTTAGCCATTAACCTTATTTAATTACACCTGAATGTTTGCCGGTTTGTCATTTTAGCCCATGAAAGTCAGCACTGGCTAGAAATGAGAGACCTCCCAGCCAAATGATTTCAATATTGCTCTGCTAATTAAAAGGAGCATAAGTAGAGATAAAAGCTTTGAAATGAGATCTGTTAACACTGCGGCAATTACCGTAGCCTGTTACCCAGCCTGCCTATGGAAAAAATATATTAGGTCGGCTTGTGTGAAACCACAGGTTTTTCGGGTAGTGAATTTAAATAAAAATATTGGGGCAGTTTTCTAGTCTTCTAGTTCAACTTTACTCTGAATATTCAGTGACAACAGCCCTGATGACTGATAGTACTGTTTGCCTGGTGGGTGTGTTTGTAACTCAGGCAGGTTTTCATATTATAGTAACAGGTGCGCCTGACTAATGAATGCTGAACGTTTTCTCCTCCTACAATTTATTCTATGTTCTCCTTGATGCTAATCTACTTAATTCCTACCCTACCATTCAAATTAATGCAGAGCCACATCTCGCCTACAAATTTCCCCCAAGAACAGTCACTAGAAGTCTTGATTTGTGGCGATAATTACCTATTAGTCTTGACAGTAAAACTTTATTTGGGTAAAGGGTGAATCTGCAGTGTCCCTGCTTTTCGTTTTACAAGCGGATTCTCACATAAAAATCTTGCCTAGTGCAGCTTTAAAATGGCCATACTATGAAAATCCCAGCGTCGGTAGTTACAACATAAAACATATTGCTGAGGATGAGGCTGCGGTGCGCCAATTACACGGCTGAATTACACAAACACAAGCCCATGCACCTGCTGTGTTAAATCTTTCAGCCAACCTTACTTCAGGCACTTAATGGAAATGAATCCTTTGCCAGTTAAATTAGCACTTGTCAGCCACCAATTAAACAAACGCAACACCCACTGAAGACTTAGTTTTCCTCTGAGTATTTTTAGTATTGTTTCAGACAGTCACTCAAATACTGTTAATGACACCCCCCCCCCCCCCCCCCC
>NW_023339652.1:14386068-14399947 GCF_004916995.1 Morone saxatilis | reverse complement strand
AAGGAATATCTTATCTTATTGTCTCTACAGACAGAACAACAAACTAAACACTGGCTCAAGATAGGGCCTTTAGCATTTTTTGCTAGTTTCGCAGGTAGTTTCTCCTTCACATTTGAAAGGCAAGCATTATTCAAATGGTTGCAATCTGCAACTTCACACCAGATACACAAATAATATCAAAATCTAACCATCAGATTGTCCTATGTTCCAGAGACGATGAACTGGTTTCATTTTAGACTTTTTTCTAGAGCCGGCTTTAGGTCATGAAATAAATGTAACACTCAAGAAAGCGAAGCACATTCATTTTTACAATGGGATAAACCCTTCTGATTTTACTGACCTTACTGTAGCACTACCGTTATGACACCCTACTGGCACGCCTCTACAAAAAGCAAAACTGTGGGCTTGCCGTTTGCTTCATTCAACTTCTCTACAGTATACAGCCTCTCAGGGCCATTAGCAGGGGCCTTCAGACCTTTAGCCTTATATTTCCTCAGAAGATAATTCTCACAGTGCAAAACATGAAAAATAAACTGCAAGAATAAAAAGAGGCTTTAGTGCTGAACAATGCATCTGATTTTGTAGTTGCTTCACTGACATTTTTGTCATGTCAATCAGTGTAGGCGCGAGTCTCACATCTTGCTTGGATTTTCTGATGATAAAGTTGAGTTTTGTTACTGTAGGTCGTGCTCTTTTCTTTTTCTGCTCAGCCATGGTATCCGTCTCTGCTTATGTCAAGTTGCTCAGCTCCACTGCAGTCTCTTTGTGTTATACGGCTGAGATAGAGAGAAGCAGACATCTAGTACAAAATATCTGAAAATAATTTGAAGCATTTTTTTTAAACACCCTCAGTGTTGCTTTAGGGGCTTTTGAATGGCGCTTTGATGGCTCTGATTTCATTTTCTTTCTTTTTTTCCACAGGTGAACCAACAGTTCCGGTATTTGTTGGATCATCAAAGTGGAAGAGAGTAATGCAAAGGACCTTTCTGTAAATAGAGACTTCCTTTCTTCTGGACTGCAATTAATCTTTGGAAAACTCTGAATGCTTCTTCTTGAACTCTATGGACATCAAAACGAGGAGTAGATCCTATTGAAAGTACTGATCATTCAGAGCTTCTTTTTGAAGGACTCCATGTGATTAGCCTTACAGGACAACAGGATTTATTCTCTGACATTGTACTGCTTGTAGTGGAAGACAATGGTGAACTCTGCCTATATGTTTATTTCTAGTATTTATGTCATTTACAGGGGATTTTGCATCACACGTTGACCAGGGTGAACAGCAGGTCGGTTTGCTGTAAGCATCGCAAATATTCAACACACAAAATGTGGTTCTGTTTTATCAGTCAGTTGTGGCTTTCCTCTCTAACAAAGTGTAGTGTCAAACGTTCAGCTAAAGATGAAGATATGTGGCTGAGGAGCAGATATTAAGGGTGATTTTCATAAATACAGAACCACATTCGACAATGTGTCATTTATAAACTTAACACAGTAAATAAACTTAATTCAATTTGAACTTAGCACAAACCTCCTACACGTTGTTATGTGTGTATTAAGTGTTCCATTCGACCCAGATATTGTCGAGATCTGATCAAACCTACCAGCTGTTAACAGACAAAAAGTTGGATCCAGTCGTGGTTTATTTTTCCTCTGAAAATCGCTCTGCCATTTCCTGCCGCTTCTGCCAGATTTTGTTTTTGTATCACAGTTCTGGTGTTCAGATTCTAGACAACAGCAGTGTAAATTAAACACACAGCATTTGGTCACCGGCTGGGTGATGACAATGATGTTCCCACAACTGTTTTCAACTAGTTACTCAAGTATGATTTGCTGATCACCTTTCAGTAGGTATCGCTGACACTTCCTTTGTCTGTGTAAGTGATGACATCAGTAATAAACTATGGTTGTGTAACTAACACCTTGTGTCTTTTAACCACCTGTATGCTAACAGCAGCATGGCTCTAGGGATGGCAGTCCCAGCCTGGTCCAGACTGAGATTTCTCAACGATTAATGCCATCAAATTTTGTACTTATGGTTCAGTAAGGTTGAATTCTAATGACTTTGGTGATCCCCTGACTTTATCCCTAGTTTAACTTACATTCATACATTGATGGTAGCCAGAGGAGTAACCTTCATGAAGTTGACATTTGTGTTTTTGAGTGAAATGTCAAAAAAACAAACAAACAAAAAAAAACCTAAATGTATTGCCATGAAATTTGTTACACAAATTCATGTCCCCCCCAGAATTATAAGAACTTTAGTGATCCCTAAACTTTTCATCCAGGGATTTGTACAGGGAAGTCTAAAATCTAATGTGACGATGGATAAAATGTTAAAAACACATTTCACTGTTTAAGACCACCATGGATTATGAAATGGCCGCAGAGTTGAAACAGTGTCATCTGAATCTGATTATTACAGCTTTGATAAAGGTACTGCAGGGCTGTTGTATTGGATTAGATTTAGATCTGTGTAGCAAACAGACTGGCAGGTCACTATATTAGTCTCAGTTATTACACTGACAACACTGATAATACTCATCTTGTCTCTTATAACATTTATTACTCATAAAGATACTGTAACCCTTTGTGAACAGGAATGTGAGAATTGACCAATTCATAATTCTCAGACCCAGACAGCTGCAGAAAAATGTTTGAAGTCGTCTGATGACTGAATGTGAGCTCAAGTAAGTTCAATCAGCCGCTTTCCTGTCATATCAAACTCCCCAGTAACATCAAGGGTCCTTTACAAACTCGTCACCTCAGAGGGGATGCTGAAGTTATCAAATCAACAGCCAGAGCTGGTTTTCATGACTCCTGTTATCACAGTGGGTGAAATCACACAGCGCTTCGTTCAAGTGTTTTGATGTAAATCAGCTGGCAAAATGGTCAGTTTATTTTGAAATGCACAGCCCTGCGACAGATTTATCCCCTCCTTGTAGTTTCTTGTGAAATTGTTTCCAATGATGGTGCTTTTTTTTATATCACCCTGCCTTCCACAACAAGAGTACCATCTTTTATCATACTGACCCATTCTGAGTCCAATCTTTTTTCTTTGGAAAATGAAACAATCCTATGAATAATTACTTATTTTCTGTTTGTCATTTGAGGGGAATTGGTGCAACTTGCTCTTCTTGAAAGTGTTCCACATTTACAAGTTGGTGGCTCATTACAGAAACACAACAGAACAGTGGCCTTTGGAGCAATAGGTTGTTTTCGGAATAACAGGCTGACGGTCCTATGGGACATTTTTTGGACTATTGGGGTTTTGGAATGATGGGCGGTCCCAACAATGGCATGGCACCCTGTACTGCCTGCTTTGCACCAAACAACACACTAAGTTAGTAACTAGCGTGTGGAGGATTTAGCCAAATACTTTTCTCAGGAGTTGGTGGAGACTAAAACAGAGCTAAAAGCAGAGTGAATACTGGACTTTATTCATCGGGTTACCAGAAACACAACTTCAAATGAATGCTGCTCTGTCTTTGATCAATAGGCAACTGTATTCACTGTATAAAGTGATATTGTGTCAGTTGTGTGTTTACAGCCAGTTGGCGCTGCCCGAATGGTGGAAAAATCAATAATGCAAGTTTAAATATAATTCAAGGCGTGGAGGGAGAGATGTTAGAGTCACTGAGAGTCGAGGCAGAACAGCTGGAGGACAGACAGAAAACCAGAAAACATTTTCTTCATAAAGTATGATCCAGTTCTACTAAAAATCACTGACATAGTTGGAGCTGTAGAGCACTACGGACTTCTCCCAACCCAGACACCAAAGTCACGTGGTCTCGCACCAGGTGTAGGGGGCACAGAGAGGGAATGACATTCCGCTGTTATTTAAAAGGTAGGTAGGTGACAATTTGATTTTGGAATTTTGGAACATGAAACTAATTCATGAGATAAAACAGTAGACATTTAGCCAAAATGGACTTAAGTTACTCATGATGTAAACTGAACGCTTTTTACAGTAGCTTAATTATGTTGCTTGAGAACTGGGCCAATGCCAAGTTCAGTGAAAAATAACTAAATTGAAATGACCTTGTGCAGTTTTTCTTTTAGTTTAGTGGTTTTCAAAACAATTTATAAACATAAAACAACCAAAACAGCAGTTGCAATAGCTGTAAAGAGCAAAAACCATATGGTTAATAATATTTCATATGCTTGACACTATCTCACCTACAAATTTCCTAATATTGCACATAATTCTGTTGTCTAGATGAGAGCTTCTTAAATGTTCTCAGCTGAGGACCCCAGTGAGAGATCTGCCTTGCTTGCTCTGGGAAACAGGCTTATTAAAAAATTTCATATCCTCGTCATAAAGGGACCCACCAGCAACAAGCCTCAATTTGGATCTCAACCCACAGTTCAAAGAGCGCCGCTCCAGATTACTGTTGAGGATTTTCCATGCTTTTTTGTTGCATTGCTGACACCTTTCAATTCTTAAATGCTTCTCTTTCGGGAAATTACAAGAAAACGGAGACACAACGGAGGCAATAGTGTAATCAGGAGTTTATTCAGCTGCAGATGCTTGACAGACGCAGATAAATGAGAGGGTCTGAAAAAGCCATATTGCTCTTGTTTCCACGGGTTTTTAAAATGGAACTTGGTTTTCCTTTTATAACATACCCTATGTGCTTGCTGTAGACACTGTTACTTGTCTGCGCCTGTCAAACATAGTTACACTGAATGACTCTGTTTCCCTGCTCGCTATCCTTTTCCAAACAGTGAGCCTGTGAAATGTGCCGCGCTGAGAACAGAAGACAAGTGCTGCCTGAAGCGTCTTTCTCATGTTTCACGAGGAAGCTTCCTTCAAACATCAAGCTTCATTCCTTTTTACCGAAGGCGTCCGTTGGCAAAACGACAAACATTCTCAGAGAGTCAAAATGCCGTGACACCGCCGGCCTCTGCGTTTCAAAACAGTTTGACATTTCCAGGGTCAATGCTAGACTCCCGGTCGGTAACTGAGTCAGTTCAGAGGAGTCGGAGGAGTGTCCGGGGGAGGGTTAGCTCCAAAACAGAAAAAAACCTTTCTTTCAAAGCTTTGATTTCTTTCAAGGGATTCAAATGAAGTTAAGGCAGGCATTTCTCTCTTTTCCTTCTTTTTTTTTTTTGCTGCAGTCATTACAAGAGCACATCAAAGGAATCTCCTCCTCTCACCATATGCTGTATAGTTTCATAATCTAATGAGGGTTTTGTAATTACACAGTCCACCAGGGGAATGGAGCTCATCGATTCTCTGGGAAAAGAAATTTCATTACACAGACTCACTGTAAACTGTAGATGCTATCAACAGCTCTGTACTTTAATTTCATTTAATCATTTTACATGACAAAAAGCACTCGTCAGAGTTACATGTTAGAGAGAGACTTGCAGATGTGAATGTAAATCACTCTCATATGGAGTCTTTGGAAACTTTTCAGGCCAGAGGAGAAATGTTGAAAATGTCACTTGCAGAGGTACCAACATACAGGACATTTTTCATCTGATCATGTAATTTGTTTTCCCTGTGCAACGCAGTAGTCTGTATGACATTTCAATATAAGCGTGATGTACAACTAATGAATGCTACTTTTTTTATGGATGCAACCTGCATCCAGCAATAGGAAATCCTCTGATGCAATCATCAAGGCATCAAATGACAAATGAGAGACTCGCTGTGGTGGAATTATTTATATGTTTGTGCGGGTATAATAAAGGCTATAGCCATTAGAAGTGTTGATTCACGGTAGCCGTCTCACTGCTGTGTGTGGAAATCCTTTCAAGTCAAGCCTGGGAACAGTCTGAAACTTTGCTTTGTCTCAGCTGTGAAAGCTACGTCTTCCCCACCGTGAGCAGAATGCAAACAAACAACAGCTTATCCATCCATCCACATATCCATCCATCCACGTATCCATCCGTCCACGTATCCATCCATCCACATATCCATCCATCCACATATCCATCCATCCATCCAACAATAAAAGTAAAAAAGAAAAAAAAACATTATAACTTTCATCTGTTGTATTGTGTATATCTGTTATGAAGGATCAAAAAGCAGGATGACACATTTGCCAATATATATGCAGGTGTAAGTTTCACTGCCAGTAGAAGTTCAATATTCTAGTGAGTAGAGAGAAAAATCTGATGGGCGGAGCCAAAAACCAAAGTCTCTCTTGAGTCAGTAATACCAGTCAGAAAAGGGACCTATTATGCTTTCCTTTTTTGTCTGTGATATAATGTTACAATGGATGTTCATATTAAACATGGCCAAAGTGTGTAAAAGTTCTCCCTGTGAGCAAACGCTCAGGTTTAAAACTGCTCTGAATGCAACATTTCCAACATCCTTTTCTACTTTACTCCCCAAACCAATGGGTTATGTCACAATAGGTTCACACTTGTTTTGAAGTTATGCTTCTGGTAACCTCACAAATATAAGTCCAACCCTCCTTTTTTTTCCCTGTTTTGACCTCCAACAATTTCTGATTCTTAAACTGCTAAACATTTTCTTATATTCACCAACTAGCTCCTAACTTTGTCTGTCTGCCATTTTGTGATGGGAAAGTGGGTTTATTATTATTGTTTTTTTTAGTATGAAATGGCTGTCAACTGATTCTGGAAACAAGGCTGATGAGAGCTGTGAGAGTAAACCAAAACACTAAAGTTGCGGGCCCTAAAAGAAAAGAAATGAGATGCTAAAAAGCTCAGTAGAGCTGAGGGGAACTGCAGTGTTGGGTGACAATTCTCTGTGGGTTTATCACTATAAATGACCCATTTCACATTACAGTTAGTCATTTGATCTATTGTTCAACACAAAATGATTGTTAAATGCAGCTTTAATTTATAAATTTGTATATTTCAGATTCCTGGCTGCTATTTCAATTTACCAGGCTACTGCAATGAAAAACAGAATTTCTTTGCCGTCCCCCACTGCAGAAGTTAATTGCATCACGTCTTCTTGGATTATGTAGAGATCAGATAATCCAATCTGGTTTAAACACAAGTTCCCAGACTATTCTATAAATTCTTAAATCGCTTCATTCCTGTAACACTTTGTATCTGAGCAGTGCAAATGAAAAATATATAAATGTCTGCTTTCATTATGTACTTTTAATATAAAACAAATGGTTATATTATATTACAGCTTTGGTAATGAATTTTTAATATAATACACCATCCATCTTGCAAATTAGTACTCCCAAATTAGTGCCCTCACTTTGTACATTGTAATTACTTCTGACAGGTGCAGTGGATTTATGTGGGCTTGAGCAGGATTTCCATTATTTGAGTTTTTCTAAGATCAGATGAATAAAGGTTTGAGCTTTTTACTTGTGATTTCTTTAACTTAATTTCAGCCTGTTTGCATATTTGGTGTCACACTTATTACTGTTTCTGCACGGCAGAATTCCTATAGAACTGTACTGTAATGTAACTGTAATGATGGCTTTCTTAAAATGTATAGTTATTAAGTTAGGATTTAAAAAAGAAAAACATGACAGTGTTCAGAACAGGAAATAGAAAAACTTCAATCAATACTTTAAATGAATCTCTAATCCATGGTGTAAAGCCTTACTGCACCTGTGAAAAGCTGGAATGGAAAATAAAATGTTCAGAATAAATACGAGGCATTACTCCATTTAATCAACAGGTACTGTAGTTTCACCCAAGCGATGTAATTGGCTCAAGACGTGTTTAACATACTGATGACTGCCACACACAACATGGTAAAGAAAACTCTTTATTCAGACCACATGCACTGGTCCCCCAGAGGACATTCTTGACCATTATTATAGGTGCTACAGTGATGCATCACAGTTATACCAATTCATGTTGTTAAGGCTGCCCTCGGGGGTGTTATCGCTATATTTAGTTATCGGAAACTTGATGAGGAATAGATCCCCGAGCACGTACGCCGACGAGCGCTGACGTTGCGAACGGTATCCGGTCCTTCTAACGCCAATAAAACTGAGACGTCTCTAATTAGCACCAAGATGGATCATGCCTGTTTGCTGCGTTCCCCAGAGCTGTGTGAAACATCCCTCACAGTGTAGTGTTGGATTACATGTGGATAAGACAAAGGAAGCAGGAGGGATTCATCCGGGTTATACATATAACATCTAACTTCCTGTGCCTCTATGTCAAAGCAAGTACATCCCCCATCCAGCTCAACATTTAATTACAACAACCTCTGATCTCAGAAACCCCATTGATTGTCATTCAATGGTTAAAGATTACAGCATGGGTCACATCATTTCTAGTGGTTGTGATCACATTTTACTCAAATCAGGAGGAGCGCCATCATCACTACAACAAGAGGGCAAAGAGCAGAGTCAAACAATCACACAACAAATCCCAATTTATAGTATATAACGCACTAATCTATCCATGTAAAGAATAATCTCACCATACTGTACTCCCTGTTCATCTAAAGGCAAGGACTGGATGGCAGCTAACTTTCTACAATATAATAGCAATAAAACAGAGGTTTTAAGCTTTGGTCCAGAACATCACAATCTCCAGATACAGTCCTTACTTGGTTCACTTACTGCCAGTGTCGGTTGCTAAGAACACCGGGGGAACTTTTAAGCCACTTATCCTTGAAGCAGCATACCAGAACACAAGGTTGTTTTTTATTAAGAAACATCGCCAAGTTAACACACATGCTTTTATATCGTCACGCCTGGACTACTTTAACTTGTCTTTTTACCTGCTTAAACTCCTACACAGTCTCACAGATGCAATTTATCCAGAACTCAGCAGCCAAATTATTAACTAAATCTAGGAAGTCCTGTGATTTCACTCAGATTTTAGCATCACTGCGCTTGTTGCCCATGACATTTAGAATATATTTTAAATTTTATTAAGGCCATCCGTGGTCTGGATTCAGATTATATTAAAGAATTTATAAGCCCTTAAAGCCCAGTCAGGCGCTATAAGATCAGCTGATCCGAATCTTTCTGCTGTTCCACGGACCACAATGAAAACCAAGGGTTACGGCCCCTCAGCTCTGGGTCAGCCTTGCCAGCAGTGCCTCCTTAAAACGCACTTTTACAAGCTGGCCCACACTTAACAATATTTTCCTTTTCCATTATTACATTACTTTTAGATTTCCTCTTTATATTACCATTTTATGGTGTGTGTTTTTTTGGTAAGGTTTGATTTGAACTTTATTGTCAATACATATTGATTGTGCTTGTATAATATGTAATAATATGTATCATCCACTTGTGCATCATTTGTATATGCACTTCCATATATTTTGAACTTCTGTCTTGTTTAAATCCAAAATTTTGTTATGCTTGAGCATTTTGCCTTTTAAGAGCTCATTTTATATCTGCCTTGTATAAATCTCTTATACTTTTCATCTTAGTTGTTTATACAGTTTATATGGTTATCTTCTTTCCTTAAACATGCTCTCATGTTCCTAATTTTTGTATGTTATACAGGGAGACGTATGGGTTTCGTCTTTTTTGATTTGTATTCTGGAAATCCTAAACATAATACATACAAAGTTATTATTTTTATGTTTTTATTATTTTAAGCAGCAAAGCCCGCAGAGGGCACTTGCTGCTCTCCTCTTCTTCATGGTGGCTGCTGCTTTTTCATTCCATGACCATGGCAACCACGAGAACCATACTGAGTGGCATAGCTAATTAATATCATATTTGAATACCCAGAATTAAATTACCTAACCACCTTATTGTTTTGTACGCGCTTTGTACCGTAGTGCAAAGAAAGTTATAAAAGGAAAATGGGCATGGAGAATCAGCAGCTTCAAACTTATAATACTGCCAATAAACAACCTGCTATATTAAACGTTATCATGATGCTCAACGTTCACTTTCTTTTAAGCTACAACCCTTTTTGAAATAATGAGGGTTGGTGGGTCAATTGTGGGCTTACCTATGACAGAAAATATACTGGTGGGTGGCAGATGAAGCTGTACCTACTCAGTGTCTGAAAGCACATTAAAGTTATAATCCTGAAGATGTTCATCACATCAATCAAGGGCTGGCACTGTTATTGCTATTAATTTACACTCAGTCGTTACTTCTTTATAAGTGGTTTGTATCGTTATGTCCACCATACCTGTGCTGGATTCAAACTGGGTACACAAGCACAAGGGATTCACAGGAAAATGCAATGCTGGATGAAATTTGTGCATGCTCGCACTTCACCTAATTTAAGTACATATGTCACGTTTCATGGCATAATCTGGAGGAGGCAGTCCTGGGCATTTCAAAGAGGAAATATATTGGTGTTGGTACAAGTACAGTGATTTATAATGAACACAAGCTGTCTGTCTTCTGCTGCATTTCTGTCAGAGTACCTGGTCAGAGCCCATTTTCTCCCCCAGTGATTCATAAATGTGTTATTTTGAAAGGAGCTCTGGGATTTGTATTATTAAGAAGTTTTTAGTTTTACCACCAAAAGCAACAGGGGTTGCCAAATGAACCAGAACTGAACTTTAACTATATATGGCCCATATATGACCTGACCTCTGAGCTACAGTGTGCCTTTTAACCTTGCAGGATTTTGTTAGTGGATTTGAAAAGTATACCTCTACAGAGAGGCACCTGCACTACACAGCACCAGTAGAATGACGGTGTGTATTGGAAGAGAATATCAATACACTTTTCAATACACATTTTATATTGTATCGTTCCTCAAAAGCACTATCAATTGCTACACACACTGCTATCTAGCGGTTAACCCCCAACTGCTAGATGGCAGTGGCAGATGGCATTGAGATGTATAATGCAGTCAACTTTTTGATGTTGCATATGATGGTGTGTTCTTTATACTATTTTTTTTAAAGCTGTATATCGCCTTGCTTACAGTATCACAACATATCACAATATACTGAATCGGAACCCTGACTGACACATAATGCGAACATTCAGCTCTTACAGCTGACTCAAACAGTGGATGTACTTTTTGAGAATAAATCATAACATTTAGAGCCCAATCAACAGACGTGATGACAAAAACTAGGTTTATGTAGCACCATTAATGTTAATTTTATACCACACTGATTCATATCAGCACCAGTTTTGTGAAGGAAAAAAAAAAGCTGTCAACGCTTTGCTTTCAGAGACGTGAGCAGCTTTGCATTATGCTTCAGCGAGGTTTAGCAACCAAATTAAAGAGTCACAGATACAATGAACACCAAGGCATCTGGCACTGCATAATGTCTGTAGAAATCATTTTTCCTCAAAGCTGTCTCTTCATTGTCTGCCCGCTGACACAAATTTCTGATTCTATTGTGAAGCTAAAAATTGGTTGAAAATTGGTAAAAGCAAGAGCAAATGAGATGTTGCTGAGCATTACATCTACTACAACAAAGCAGACAAATGGCTGGCAATGATGATTTGAGTGAGCCATCAGTGTCATCAAACTTACCTGTGTGCAGCATGGAAAGGCAGACAGCCATGAGATAAAGCACACACTCTGATAGTCATTTGCTTTGCCATTGTGTCTACCATCACTGCTACAATTTCATTATCTGGGCAGCCTGGGACGTATTTGCTATCATAAAACCAGGTCTGTGACAACAATGGTGTGGAGAGATTGACAATAACCAAATAACATGGGAGTGAGAAAACACAGGCTTTTCATGAAAGTAAGTCATTTCAATAACTGTCAGATTTTTGGTGGCACATCAGAACTGAACGAATGTGTCTTTTGTCAGTTTTGTCAGTGCCATTGTTTCCTGACAGTGTCTTTATCTGACTGATCCAAACATGTCGTCTAGGTATGGCTCTGTATTAATCATGGCCCGGCTGAGATATTTTCTCCCAGTGTGACTAGCTGCTATACATGCCAAGCTACAGAATCATAATAGAGTTTCTCGCTCGATTCCCTTGTGGTGGCTTTCCTTATTTTACTCATTCAATTATGAAGAATGGAATATGGGATTAGATATTTTCAGGGCTCTTTTTCTTCTGTGCACGATCCATTTTATTCCTTACAATTTCATGCTTTGCGGAATTTTCCAGTCACAAGTTAATCAGGTGGCGACGCTGGGGTTGCTGCATCTCAAGACTAAATGACCCATATTTAGCACAAAGAAAAACTTCACTCTGAGGTATCTAAAGAAGAAAAAGCAGCACCGCAAGCCAGGCCTTTAGCGTTCAGCAGTAGTGGTCCCTGTTTCATCTCAGGGCCGCTTTTAACGAGATAAACCCTCTACTGACAGTGACCTGAGATGAAAGTAAGAGGCACAAAGCCGGCTAGAGTTCAGGGAAAGTTCTTCAGTGCCCCACCTACCAACCCACTCACCCCGCCTAAACCTCTCTCAACCCCAGTCCTGGTGCTGCTGAGAGATGGGAGGGAAGTGGGGCGGCGGTGGACTCGAAAAGTTCCTTCGCCTCTATTACAACTTTGTGGTTGATCCCACAAGGAGGCCTCGCTAGGTGCTAAAGATGCCGGGATTGACGGCTCTAATCTCACCGACTCTCTCCGTCTCGCTCGAACTTGGCCTCTTCTTTTGTTCTTTAAGCCCCGGATTGTCTTGTTTCTACAACTCTATTTGGACGCAGGGCTGGTTTCTGGCTAGGGAGGGGGAGGATGCTGCTGCAGGAACCACAGGAGCGTAGCAGAGGTTGCTGCCACAGTTGAGGCAGCAGAGGTACGGCGTCCTCTAAAGGGGCAAACGGGTGTGTGTGTGTGTCGGCCTGCTGACCCATGTGAATTACTGGGATTTTTATCAGTTGTTTTCACCTCACATGCGTAGAAAAATCGAATAAAAACAAAACACTTTACCTTCAGATCAAGTTATTAAATATTCAATTTAATTGTAGTTATTAAGTGGTTATTTAGTGGTTCTCAGTCTAGCTGCTTTTCATTCTAGCTGCATATATAGAATGCAGTTGAATGCAATTAACTACCTGCAGAGGTAGAACAGGAAGGCTGCAGTACTCTGAGATATAATGCATAAATAGCAACTGGCCACATGAAAACTAATTTGTTTAGGCTAACACAGGAACATTTCAGAAACAGCAACTTGCTTTATTGAAAGAGAGAGTGAAAGAGTGAGAGTGTACTGAAGAGGCGATTCTAAAGATAATACTGAGTCAAATGCAGTGTAGAGTCTTTCATGTACAGTGTTTTCTTCTCCTATTCGTCTTTATTTCATGGCTGAGAAGTGCCAAGAGCAGGCCCAACACAATAAAGTCACTACTGGAGCTAATGCATCAAGGTGACCTGCAAGCATTTATGTTACCAAGACAACTCAAAACAGTTGTGTGAATGCAGAGTTGGTTGTGTGAGGGTTAAAAATGCTGTGAATGGACAGTGCAAGGCTATTCCATATTATAAAGCACAATGCTGGTTATTTTGGAGCTTAAAAAAGTTATGAAGGTTCAGCCATGAATGCTGTTAATATTTAATATTCCTGAACGTGGCATTGGCCTCTGTTTCCAACCATGAGGAAGGAACTACAGCGACCCTAGCTAGAGGCAGTGTTTGGTTTGTCCTTTCTGGGCTCCTGTAGAAACATAGCAGTTCAACATGGCGGCCTCCATGGAAGGCGACCCGTGGTGTCTGCAGATAAACACAGTTTATTCTAAGGTAACAAAAACATAATTATTTTCTGGTGATGCTACACTAATGAAAACATGGTTATGCATATTATATGTTCAATTTCCTGCCAATAGAGCCTCCTAGATGTTACACATTAGAGTAGCCCAACAGAATCGTAGACCTGACTCAGTTTTATCCTACATTTAGTCTGGAAGACATCTATTGAGAATCATTCTGAAAAACAGCTCAATTATAATATTCATGTTTTTTTTCACTGAACCTTTATTTTGGTCCATGGCTCATAATTCCTGTTGAACCTTGACAGCAAAATAAGAATTTGCTTTATTTGAATAGTGATAGTGAGAGAGAGAGAGAGAGA
>NW_023339652.1:14378599-14386014 GCF_004916995.1 Morone saxatilis | reverse complement strand
GTAGCAAAGGGCCTGGGGGCCACTGCCGTAAGGACTCAGCCTTCATATGTGCTACGTGCTCTACCTGGTGAGCTACCGGTGCACCCCAAAATAAGCAAGCTGGTCTGGCTTGGTGAGATTGAATCCCAGGGTTTCCCCTGGGGTGGAGTTGCAGCAGCGCAGGTGAAGGGAATGTGTTTTTTGTGCTTCCAGGATCTAGGAGGTTTCTATGTGTCTGGTCCACAGAGGTCGAGAGAACATGCAACTACACATGTCACAATTTAATTTGAAGAGCTCCACCTGTGTCAGCATGAATACACACTCTAGTGAAACCCATGTTTGCTATTAGTTATACTGTATAACACGGCAGCATCTCATTACCAGTGTTTGAGGAGTTGGATAAGAGGGTTGCTAATGAATATGTCCCCTGCTGCTCGAATCAACATATGGGGGAATGACAGTAAATCCCGACCCCCCACTTACCAACCCTTTGTTCGTGGTCTATTCATAAGTGCGTGAAGCCCTGGGATTTATTAGAGGCACAGCTCTCTAGCACTGATCCCCTCTCTCCAGCAGACAGCCTGTTTGTTTTGCACACAGAAAACCTTGGCGGGCAACAGAGCTGAAGTGGACACCAGGCTGCCACTGTGATACATTAATGGCCGCTCATTTCCGCGGCGCGCCGGCTCTCTCTTTGAGAGCGCTGTATGGTAAGCACCTGTAAGCATCAGCCAAATGACAGGATATCCCCTCATCCTCGCAAACACCAACACACACCCACACACACACACAGCAGCAGCTCAGCTGAAGGCAGATAACCAAACTTAACCACAAACACTACCCTTCATGGTTTACCCTCTCCATATTTCCACTGCCAAGCTTTCCAGGATATGTCCTAGCTATGATAATAAAGACTGAACACATGAAAAATGTAAGAATTCTCCAGTTGCTCTTTTTTTTCTCTTCCTGTTTTGGATCTGTACTGCAGGCAGTCTGGGGAGCTGTGTTCAGATCCCTGACCAAAGTACACGACTATTCTGACGCACAAACCATCACAGCTTATTTTTGGGAAAACCAATTAGTGCCCGTTAGTCAAATTATAGGTAAACTGGAAGGGACCCAGGTGACCTTGACATGCTAGATGGATGATGGAGGATGAAAAAAAACAACTTTTCCCATATTAGTGGTAATATGAACAAATTTGACAAGTGGTAGCTTTCATTCGTGACTTGATTTGATAGTTAAACACATTTAGGGCTGATATATATATTTTTGCTATGTTTGATTATGTTAGCAGCAAAGCTGTAGGGCCGCTAACTGGTCCACCACTCTAATCCAGACTGAATATTTCATCATTGTCTGGGCTGCCATGAAATTTGGTGCAGACATTCATGTTCCCTTCAGGTAGAACTGTAATAGCTTTGAGGATCCCTTCACTTTTCATTTTCATCAGATAAAAACTTTGTCTGATACTTTAGTTTATGACCAAAGTAATGACATGTACCAGGGCTGAGTCCTTGCTGCTGTGCCTATGAACAGCTGCACAGAGCTGCTAGCATGGCTGTAGGCTCTCACTAAGTTACTATACTAAGTATGCTACAAGCAGCAGTAATAGTAAAACCTTTGTTAATAATAATGTATGTTCCTTACCCACATGCTGTATTCCAGCATTGTAATATCCCATCTCTTGTCTTACTAGTAATCACACAGCTATAAGATACAGTTTATCTTACAGGTGCTAATGATTGATGCTGGGGTATCCAAACTTCCTGGACCTTTCCACAAGAATAAAAAGAAAGGATTGCTTTATTGGCTTGCAGGCGGAAGCTGGATAATGCCGTCTGAGGGAGCAGATGCCACGGTAAATTGAGAGCCTCTCTCATCTCAGCAGCGCTCTCAGATAAAACCAGAAGGCATGCTCGGTCTTCCCCTCCTCAGCATTTTGGAGGGAGGAAGGAACGGAGCCCATTGTTGGCTGGAGATGACTGTCGGATCTCGACTGGAAGTGTCTGTGCAGCGGTGCTGAGTGTGTGATCTGTGTGATTGCGCCAGGCAACAGGAACTGTCTGGCCAAAGTCACAGATGGCGTTCGGAGCTGTTGGCGCTTTGCAGTCACAGAGGCTCAAGAAGCTCTGAGCTCCAACGCTGTCTTTATTGTGGTTAAAAGTAGAAGCAGACAGCAGCAGTCTGACTTAGACAAAAACAGTCAGGTACTTCAAAGCAGCCTTTAAAAGGTACAGTGTGTGACATTTAAGAGGATCTATTGGCAGAAATGGAATACAACACTGGTCTGTTTTATTACCCATGCTCGAAAAATGCATTCATTACATGAATTTATCCACAGACGGCGTGGTTATTTGCACTACTTGACATTATGTAAGATTTCCTGGATTTCTCTTTTGTATACCTTCACCTGCCTAATTAAACAGCACCTGCTGGAACAGACATCAGAGCCATGCGGCGCTCCCTTCCTCCTCTTTAAACTAATAATAACAGCTTTAATTTATTAAGCTCTGGCTTATTATAGGCAGCAATCCTAAAAATCCAGTAAATAAAGTGCAAGGCTGATTCTAACTCCATTTTACTTGCTGCTTATATAATATTAGATATGTGCCTTGTTAGTGTACTGCTAGCTAATAGATGCTGTTTGGTACAAAATGTAACTTTGGAGTACTTCAAGTTGCTTTCTTCAGAGGGACATGATTCTACATGGTACAGGATTGGTTGCCTGTCCTATTTTAATGGTCCTTCAAAGTAAATGAACAGTGTAACAGTTTTCTGATCTGACACCATTATGTTTAAGGTTTGGTTAGGTTTAGCTCCAAAAACACCTTGGTTAAGTTTAAGGAAAGACCGCAGTTTGGGTTAAAATCACTACGTCGTTAAGGACCTTTGTTGTCATGTTATTAGAGTAATAACCACTTGGGTTACTGTCGGCATAGGAAATGAAAAGGGGTTTTATGACTTAAAGTATATCCGTTCTATAGATCAAATGTAGATATCGAACGTCAAGATGGTGCCTATTCAATCCAATGATTGCTTGGAACTTCCTAGTTGTATGGTTCTCCCTCTGTTCACCAGCACACCAGTTCCCTCTGAGCCCATAGACTTTACATTGTAATGACTTCACAGATTTACAAATATAAAACCTCCATGGATCAAACATTAATAATCATAAGTCATAATTTACCTTATTTGTAGTTTGAGGTGTCCTGTCAACAGTTTCACAGATGTCTCTTTTATGATGGCAGTCTATGGGGAAAATGCTTTTTGAGCCACAGGGGAATTTTCTGCTGCAATACCGTGAGTGTCCACTGGGCAAATCTGGAATCGAGGCCGAGTCTCTTGTTCTATTATATAGCTATGATCCAGCCACCTCAACCCTCCCCCTTACTGGAGTTTGCAGTATCATAAAAACGTCTCACTCCTTTGGGCTTGAAAGTCGTTTTTGGGAATTTGCTGAAACAACTGTGCCCTGTTTCTTGGGAGGATATTCTCTATGACCCAGATGTCCAGGGAGAAAATGTCTGTCTTGCTTCTATTATTAGCATTGTTAGGTATAATTACTTACTTTATTTACAGATCTGGAAAATATCATGTAAGTCGGTCAGAAGGGCCCCATCGGCTTTTCTGCCTTCAGAGCCCCTTCTGACTCTACAATCTCCTGTGGTGTGTGTTCAAAAGGATGCCATGTGAATGCGTGTTCCCAAAACAGATGAAAAGAACGAGAGCAAATCAAAAGCTTGTAATTTCATGAATGTTCTGGAGGCGCGACGGCTTCTCTGTCCTCTCGCAGTCGTCATGATCTCCATGTCTCCTGGGGTTTTCTTGTCTCTTTATCTTATACTGCGACTGCTAGGGACAGGGAGTCAAGACGGTTCAATGGGGATGGTGGCACCTCACGGAAACCAATTATACACGCGCTCCGAAGCCTTCATTTCTGCGCTGGAGCTTTGAATGGTTTTGATATTCTATGATGAATTACCACAACCAAATGAGAAGGGGAGAGACAGGGAGGGAGCAAGAAAGCGAGAGAGCAAGAGACTGAAAGAGAAAATCCAGGAGGAATTCTTTGCCTTAACTCCCTCAGGGCGTTCAGTGTGTTGGTGGAGTACTGTACGTTTCTCTGGCAAGCATATCTCCTCTCTTCCACCCACGCGAGTCTCTCAAACCGAATGAAGTCCCAGCGGAGGAGTTCCTTCATCCAGCCAGAGTGTGCGTGCTCTTATGTAGCACACCTCCTCTTAATTAAACAATGACAAGCACTGAAAACGTTGTTTGACAGAGACTGTGGAAATTAAAAAAAAGTCGACGCTAATCTCACAGGATGTAAGTTCATTAAGCAGGGAAAGTTGGACGGAGCTCATTGTACTTTACATGTCACCTTCGTTGGTTCAAGAATTGCTTTGGCTATATTTTTAGTGAGTACTGGACATAATTTCATTTCTACACGGTGTCTTTGCTTCAGCTTTCATATATCCCAGGATCCTTTTGTCTATTCATACCCCAGTTTATATTGAGCAGCAAATACATCATTACTCAAATAATACAAAGACAGGTGTACACAAAGTCCTCTAGAGACCGCAACCATCCACACCAATACCAGTGAGAATTCTCTTAAGAATAGAAAAATAAATCAGCTTGGGATAAAAACCACGGTTTAGCTGCGTTTTTCTTTGGTGCAACACTGGGTACATTTACATACGCACACATACTGTATATCCTGATCACAAGCAGTAATCTGCTTCAGGCAGTGATTTGTTTACAGTGTTTGAACACTGCACAGTTCAAAGTAATGTGCTTTTTCTAATGAATCACTTTTTATTGAAATTAAAGTAATAGTCTTGCAATCGCCACTCCACAGCACAGAGCCACGTGGTCAGCTTTGTAAATTAAACACCCAGATTATTTGTCTAGCGCCTGTACTGTTACTTTTAATAAAAATAGTAGGGACTTCACCTTTTAAGGATAATGCAGACATTGACATGACATGATTAGGATTTAATCCATATGTGTACTACTACTGGTACTGATACTTTTTAGCACTCTTTTCAATACTACTAAGATGTATAGAACAGGCCCTGTTTTTTAAAGACTGATGGTGACATACTCCTTTTAATTGTTATTCACAGAGGGGGAGTGAGAATTACTGAGTGTGATCTAGACCGGTGACTGGCGGCATACAGGACAAACAACAAGCCTTCTCCTTCAGAGGGAGGCTCTGGTGTGGAGAGTAGTGACTGAGTATATGTGCACAGGTAGTTACTTGTTCAAAATGAGATTTAGGGAAGAAGGGCATACATTTAAGAGCAGAGAGTTGCTTGGTTGGAGTCTTGGTTGGTTACTTGGCAACCTAACAGAGGCAACAAGACTCCAGGAAGTCAATGCACCTGGCCACTGGTCGCCAAGATATAGTTACAGCTGGTAACCTGTAAAACCTGAGTGTGGGTTCATGTAACATCCAACATAGTCCTCAGTTTACATTTACCACACTGCTATCTAGCGGTTAGGGGTTTAACTACAAAAATCAATACAGTGTTTTTGAGAAGCGATACAATACCACAAAATATATCATACGATATTTTTCAATATTTTCTTACTGACCATTTCCCCCTGCTTCTAGGCTTTATGCTAACCTAAGTTAATCACATCCTGGCTCCAGCTCCATAATTAACTCTTAAATAATAATACTGGTGTCTTCTCATATAAAAAGTGAAAAAGCATATTTAATAAAATGTCAAACTATTCCTTTAATCCTAAGCATCAGAACCACTCACCAGTGGACTAGCTGCACTGACAGTGGAGCAGCAGCTACTTTTCTCAAAAAATCCTAAATACTGCAATTACATACAATAATGTCCCATTAGTTATAATCCTGGTAGTTTTACACATAACTGTTACACACATGCATGTAGTGTTAGCTTTGGTTTCATTCACAGCTTTACACAGTTCGCCATTTTCTGAGCATTTTAACCTGTCCCATATAACATGACCACAATGTAGTCGCATAGTGCTAATGGACACTTCTTCATTTGCGGACAAATGTTAAATAAATGAATGAATGGGGTTGACATATCAGCACAGACTGCCCAGCAACTACCAATTTGAGACTGGTCCTCAGGCCCAGGCTGGCCATCAGGAGCACTGGGGGAATTCCCTGTGGCCGGGCCCACTCATTGGCCAGAGTGTAGGGCCAGAATGCAACACAAAATGGGTAAATCAAAGCAAACACGGCCAGTCCGCCACCCCGCCTGCTTTTAACCTGATGATCTCTGTCTGTCAACGCGATGTTGAGCCAGTGTGGGAGTGCACATGCCCGAGGAGTGAGGGGACAAACTAGACAGCGCAGAAGAAAGAGAGAGGGAGAGAAAGAGGAAAGGTGGAGCAGAGAGGGGAGGAGGATGAAAGGATGAAAGTCTGGGAAAATTCTGCTGCAAATGACAGATATGTTCACGAGCAAGGGACATCATTAGTGTTTAAAAGACAAACAAACATGAGTTGGGCTGCCCTCAGCACGTCACAATGTCACCTATCCAGTTGATTCTGTTTGAAAGAAATAACATCATCAACACTTAATCAGCCATGTAGCAAAGCAGGAGGTGTGTACATGGAAACAATCTTTTCTGCCAGGTGGAAGTGAATGAAATGCCAGGTGCAAAACAAAACAGCCTTAATTAGGGAAGTGCAATTGACTTTCTCTTGAAACTGAAGACACTTGGCTGGCTGTTTCTGTTGTTTGATGAAGCAGTTTTTGTGTTTAGTAATAAATCTAACTGATGTGTTACTGGGAAAACAGTAAAAATTAAACAGTTACAGTATAGGTGGTCTATGGTGAACAGACTGATGTTACATTCCCAGAATTATTATTCCAGTCCGTCCCTGCTGGTCCTCGTTAGCCATCCCTATTGACACGGCAATTGCAGTAATGACTGTTATTTTAGTTTGGTCAATTATTAGTGTGTGAAAACATATTCAGAGGGAGTTCTTCTTTGTTTCATTTGATGTGAACTTTAATTGTACTGCAGAGAATCCTAGTGCTGTAAATCTTGGTGGCTTGTAGAAAAGTCTTTGAGTTTGAACGCTGTTTAAACTTCAACCTTTATCACAGAGAGTTTGGCCGTAACGAGGTGGAGTGCTTCACAGATTCTGGCCGACATCTTTGCAAATGTGATTTATGCTTACGGCGCAGCGAGGAGCTCAAATCTTTAATTACCGTGCAAATTACTGGCCACTGTAATTCATCAGTACACAACCACCAGAACCTCATTTCCACACTAATTTAATGAATAATTGCCTTCTTGGAAAACCTGCCTCTTCTAGTATAATGCCAAAGGCCTTGGAGGATACGGCCACTAATGTGGAGCCGAGTTCACACGTTCAACCGCAGCTCCGACTGCTACCTGTTTTTAATGAAACTGATGACGGTGTTGTGGGGA
>NW_023339652.1:14373078-14378577 GCF_004916995.1 Morone saxatilis | reverse complement strand
ACATCTTCATGCTGCAGGGAATTCAGCTATTGTAAAACAGGTTGTCTGAGATGTCTGGTGCTTTTACTTTCCGATTCAGATGGTAGAGGATGAAGGAGGCTCATTGACTGTCTGCCTTAATTTGTTGCCAGCTTGAGAGAGGCCACTGACCACAAACTCCCGTCAGTATTTGAAAAATAAAGCCTAGCGCAGAAATTACTACGGCTCATAAAGCCGAATTATATTCTGTGCAGTCAAAACTAAAAAAAAATCAGTCAAACTTATTTCTACAACCAGAGAAAACAAATACAAAATCACATACTGCAGTGGAACCTGTTAGAGTTGCACAAGATTTGGATTTTAGTGTGTTTTCCTCCAATAAAATAGGTTTTTTTTATCATAATGCCTCAATCTCTGTGTAAATATTTCACTTTGATAGTGAAAGACATGTTTCTTGCAGTTAGAAAACTGAGATTGTAACCTTACTGTGCAGAAATGTTCTGTGAAAGTGTGATTACTGATTACAACCTACCAATCTATTCCTTTACCCACAGAGAGACCCCAAAACATAAATCCAATCCCTTCTCTATTGATTCAACCAGACGTGTTAACTGTACTTCCTTCAGCAGAAAGAGAGGAATACGAAGGAAAGCTGGTACAAAAGCGTTGACCTTCACTCGCTCCAAAAACACAAGATCCTGGAACCGCGGACTCGTATCCAATCAATTACTCGGTGGCTTAATTGATTTGCAAAGGTAATCACTGGGCACACATCCACCAGGGCGAAGTATTTGATGTTTTAATAAATGGTTTTACAGCAGAACTGGATGACTGGATCAATGCAGCTTCTGCAACCTTGATTATAGCATGAGCTGGGAGAAAAACAGCAGTGTAGCAGCGGGACGAGCCGAACGCTGCGATTGGTTGGGCTTACCTTTACTGTTTACACAGGAGTGTTGTACAGCAGCGTGGTACAGATCAAAGCCAACCACATTACTCAATTTCCTCTTACAGGAAGGAAACTGAGACCAGATGCTTACTGTAGATCTTATAACACTGCAGAAAATACAGTAAAATGTAAAAATAAATATGAATCTTTTAAGAGTCACCTACAATTGACATTCGCCATGATTGATACACACTGATCACTGATCACTGCTTATTAAACTTTAGTAGTTTTCACTTCTCCTAGACCTCCAAAATCCTTGTGTTTTTGTTTTTTTTACCTTTCAAGAGCTCTTATAACGGTTTAAACATTTGAACATTGTGACATAAATTTACAGGATTATATTTCTTTGACATACTGGACTAACACATTTACAGTACATAAAAAAGCAGCAGATAAGCTAACATTAATGATAATTCATTAATGTCACCAACCTGCCAAATTCAGAGCCAAATAGGGATGCTGGGATTCAGATTCTAGTGTGAACAGGTCACGGTCCTGAAGTTACCCACATGACGAACGTCAATAGTGACATAAAAGTCACATAAATTTTGATAAGACTGTTTAGACTGAGGTAACACTGCACAAAAATCTGACATGAATCTGATTTAAACTACATATAAAAGCTGCCCAAATCAGAAATAGCAAAAATCTGATTTCATGTGATTTGTGCTGTTAACAATGTCATGAAAAAAACCATATATATTAAAAAAATTATTTAAAAATCAGGTTTGGGTCACTGTGTCTGCAGTGTAAACGTAGCTGTAGCGAAAGAAAAGTAATGCAGCATATGGGGCGCCTCACAAAGTCCTGACAAAAAGACTTTTTGCCATCACTCATTGAGTGTGACAGCTTCTACAATGTAGTCTATGTCATTACATTAACCCATTGGAAGCATTTTTTCCATGCATAGCTGTATTTCCTTTCAGGTCATTTTTAGTTGTAGTTTTTAGTTTTCTAACACACACTGTGCCTTTGATCATCATCATGTTTAAACAGTCAAACAAATGAACAGTGTGCATTCTGCTCATAATTCAGTAATACAATCATAGTGAGCTGAACTGAGGAGTGTCTCTCCTGCCTGGCTGCTGACAGCACTGTCAGCTGATGTGTTGATCACACTGGACAGGGGTGGAAAAAAGTAGGTAAGCCGACTTCCCTGGTGTTCAGCACCGGAGCGGAGGGCATTGGAGCAGCGAACGCAAACAAGTCTGCGCTCTGTTTCCATCACAGTTAGTTTTGTAGTTACTCAGTGCATGACTCAGTTTAAAACGTTGTAGAAGTGTATGTGCTGCCATGCTGTTATCCTGCTTTGCTCCGTGTACAAAGACACAGCTTCAAAAAAAGTGCAGTGATTCAACTGACATGTGGTTAGGCTCAGGGGTTTCTTGACTGATGATTCAAGTTATCAGCGTTTACGGGGTAGGCCTACTGTGCACAACACCCACCTTCACCACTGACTGACAATTAATAGTTCTCTGTTCTTGTTGATCTATAAAACTGTATTTACATGTGAAAACATCTGTTGTTGCTGCTGTCAGGTGCAAGCTATGATGACTCAAAGTCTGATGTGTAGTCTGCCGGCCAAGTCACAGCAACTATGGCTCTAAAATAGCCTTATCTGACACAGTGATCACCAAAAAGGCAAATATAGTGTCGTCTGATCTCAGCGAAAGACACAGAACTCAAGTGGAAAATGTTTCATTTCTAATATGAAATGCAGGTTGCATCTTTTGATTTCACTCTATTTCTGTGTTGATAATTTATGCAACAATTCAAAGGAGTGTTGTCCTGACTGCTGAAATAAACATTTGATGACTAAAAGTTTCTAAAGAAATTGTAACGCTTTAATGCAATAAACTTTACATTCCCATGGGATTCTTCGGCAAAACTCCTCACATGGCTAACAGTCTCTGAAACACACATTAGATTAAGTGTGATCAAAGTGCAAAACAAGCAACACAGAGGCCTCACCTGTCAAATTAAATGTAAGTGTGATATTTTATATTTTGCTGTTTATAAAGGGCCAGTGAACATTAATCAAATCTGACATTTTGAAAAACATAGTAAATGTACCAGGGTTAGCTTAACAACTTAACTGTAGCTAATGCAACAACAAGCCACAGCTTTTATAAACAAATAAATGATTTATGAGTATAATCATACTGAAGAAATGCAGCTATAACTAATCAAAAGAGTGGAGTAAAGGGATATTTTAAGATTAGTAGAATACAAGAGTTGACCTTTTTATTATTAGCTTGTTTGCTCCAAAAAAAGTGCCAAATTTACTTTGTGGGGGATTGCTAGAAACATATCAGTATACATACAGTGTAAATACACTATAAAGCTTATACAAAGCTTATATAAAGATTATAAAGTGCACAAAGGCTGTCGCATCACAATACAACATTTGGGACAGGCAGTTTACAAGTGCAAACAGCCACCTCAGCACCATTATGAACGCATGATCATACCACCAAGCAGAATCAATACAAAACATTCATTTAGCCAGGCTAATACACACATACATGCTCAGATCTAAATAAGTGTCAAATAATGCGGTACAATGCGATCGACCATGAACAACATTCGATCCATACACTGTTATAATGGGCTCAACTGGCTGCTGTTGGTGGTCACTGCAAATCACCACTGCTTCTACAAAACCTACAGAGGACTCTTGGACGACGCTAAGAAAGTTAAAAGGTCCACTGGGTAACATGTAGGACGCTCTATTGGCGGAAGGGGTAAATGGTTGCTTAACTGGTAGAGTGGTGCCCCATGAGTCCTTACAGCAGCGGTTCGATTGCAACCTCCCCCCTTTCCTGTCTATCTTGACCTCTCCTATCAAATAGAGGCATAAAAAGCCCCAAAATATCCTAAAAAAGAGAAATGGAATATAATATTCATGATTCATAGGTATGTTTTCATCAGTGTATAATCACCAGAAAATATTAATTGTTGTGTTTTCGTTACCTTTTTATTTTTATTTGTAAAGGGAGCGTGTCCTCTTCTATTGAGGCCGTCATGTTTCTTCAGTAGCCAGTGATGTATTTTAGAGTCAGCGCCATACTGTAGGTCTAATTTAACACATTGTAATGGGAAAGTTTAACAAGACAGTTTGTTCCCACTAAGTTTGCTATGAAACTTTGTTCCTATTAGTTTTACATGAAAGTCCTCTTGGATCTTTTTTCAGATCACTTGAATAAAAGCTATGATAATTTAAATGAGGACAAATACTCTGAAGTTAAACTTAACGCCTTCACGGCTCATCAGAGGATCCTCCGGCCTCTTTGTACACAGCTCCCCACCTTCACAGTCTACCACACTGCGGAAGAAACGGCGCCTCTGGGAGACATTTCTGAAGTTTAACATTTCCGTGGGTTTACTAGTTGAAAGGCTGCCTACCAGCCACTTTTAATTGCCTTTGGGGGGCTATTAGGGCAGGTCATCCGTCAGTGCAGTTGAGGGCTGTATCTGCACGCCTCCCGGTTGTATCACACTGTCTGATAAGAACCACAGCCAGGTAAGACCACCACTGCCCTCCAACACAAGGAAGTGACACACCGGGACTTCCTGTTCTGGATTTCTCTGGTCTGTCCCACTATATGTAATCCTCTCAGGTTGGACATGTATAATAAATCTGATCCCAGTTCAGGTACTTTTATTTAGCTTTCAGATTCACATGAGCACATTATGATTTTCAGTAAAAATGGCAGCGAGTTGTGCATATTATTAAAGCTGCTCTAATCCCAACTAACAATGGGTCAAATAACTAAATGTAACATAAAAAAAGAGTTTACAGAAATTTTTAGCATTTTTTTTTATCTCAAAGTCAGTTCTCTCAACTGAACTGTTGTGGTTCAGTCTCATTGCTCTCATCAGGGATGTTTCCATTTTCAGCAGGCAGCTGTTTTCAGCACAAAAAAACCCTCTGAAAAACACACAGTACACTACCTGCTGAGAACCAAACAGCACAAAGACAACATTAGCAACTAGCTGGTGAACATGGTGGAGCATTTAGCAGCTAAAGAGATATTAATCTATATTAACAGGAGTTGGTGGAGACCAGAAACTTTCATTGTTTTGATGCTTGTTTTATTGTATAGTACTGTAAATGTCATTCTTGCTTTTATGTTAACCACTTTGTGTTGCATTTTATCAATGAACTGTGCTATAGAAACAAAGTTTATTGTTATTATTATTAAAAAAGGAGAGTGAATATATTTAAGAGAAATATATAAGGCTTACATTTGTCTGGTGTCCAGATAAACAGCTTAAAATGAATGCTAATGTTTCTCCATGGATGTGTAAATGAGCTGGTTCACCATAACAAGGACATTTCCCAGGTCTCTAACGAGACTGAAAAGACTTTTTTTTTTAAAACACTTCTGATTCTAAAAACAATTTGATTACATCGTTTTTAAACAACAGAGAGAGAAATCCGAGATCTAGATGAGGCCAAGATGGAATAACCTTATATGATGAATTTAATCTATCTATCTTATTTAACTTTAATGCATTTTCAGCAGTACCATAAACAACCAGAAAAGAAGAAAAAGACAGTTGGAAAC
>NW_023339652.1:14372604-14373060 GCF_004916995.1 Morone saxatilis | reverse complement strand
ATACTTTGCCATCAATGATACTCTGACTGCAATTTACACTTGCACTTGCAAAGGTCACAGACTGAGATGTAAGAAATGATTTATAGGAATAATCAAATCGACCGAGAGCAAACAAGTAATAAGGAGAGTCAGTGCTAAATCAAGACAGGCATAAAAACAAATAAACAAAAAAAAAATAAATAAAGCTGAACTGTGAGGGAGCTAATGAGAGCTGACTGAAGGTAAAAAAGTCATTTCTAAAGGAGAAAGTGATGTATTGTTGCGTGGCTGTGCTGGCTGCTGCACCCGTGGCTGCAGTGGGCCCTCAGAGAGCCGCAGTCCACCCTCACCTGATTATTTTTCACCTTGTTTACGGCTGCACTCCTTCATAGCACTGCCTCCATCTCCCTCCCTGCATGGACCTGTCTCATTACGTCCATCTCAACGAGTCACTCAGCCGAGAGAGAGAGAGAGAGA
>NW_023339652.1:14357640-14372575 GCF_004916995.1 Morone saxatilis | reverse complement strand
AGAGAGAGAGAGGGAGGGAGGGATGGGTAGGGGACAGGTAATACAAGGACAGGTGAGGAAAGACAATTAGAGAGAAATGAATATAGTGGAGGGACATTGTCTAAATCCGTCCTGACAAGAGACGAGAAAGTGTTTAGTGTGGAAATGACTCTGAGCGTGGAAATTCATCTGAAGCAGGACGGGCAGGGAAGGACAAAGTAGCACCTCACATAAAGCGTGGCTCTGCTTTACATCAGGAATTACGTCTTGGATGGGAGTAAACAGTTGTTACTGCGCACGTCCACAAGCGGCAGCAGTCCTGCAGCACCTTCTGCGTCTTATTAGTCTTTCCTTCATACGCTGTCAGTCACAGCCAAGGTGTGAGCTGACGTGTAATACTGGGGAAAATGAATGTGTGTCACATTTATTTTCATGTTTGGGAAATCAGGTAGCCTGCCCAGACTTTTAAATAGGATCACACCAGATAATGCTGGCAAAAAAAAAACCTACTTTTTTTCGATGAATACTTTGGCATTTACTGTACCATGTCTACACTAGGGATGTTCTTGGTGACTAATTCTGGCAGTCGATTAAACGAAAATTAAAATTTAGACTAGTTGAATAGTCTAAAAGTAATTAAACACTCAGAAAACAGTCAAAATTGATCACAATTTAAAGACTCCAAGTACACAAAGCACACACACAGCCAGGCTCCACAAGTTAGTCTGTTGTTTCCCTGCGTATAACCTGCTAGATGCATTTGATGCACTGGTGCCTAGTGCTTCCAGGAAATAGACAGAGTCCAAAAGGCTCTCACGCATACTCTTCTTCTAATCTTTTAGCCTTCATTTTACCAAACTAACCGCCAGCGATCGGAATTCCTTGATCGGGACCAGCTGCCAGGCAACCGGCAGAATCTCCAGGAAGATACCGGTCCTCGCCAAGAATCAGTCCGGCACGGCATGTTAATGGTAAATTGTTGTGTTTACACTTTGGTTTGTGTACAAAATGTGCGCTACGTCTTGTATTCCAGTACATGAAAATAAAATTTGACAACGGTGATCAAAAACAACAACTGTCAAAGATTGTTTTAGAGTTCGTTACTTATGGGAATTACTTTGTGTCTTCATTGCTTGCTTTTTTGGCCACACTGGGACTGAACTCTATAACTAAGTAAATAGGACAGTGTGTTATTGTACAATCAAACAAATCCAGATTCACACTATTGTTCTACCAGTCAATTGGTAAACCTTAAGACGGCAGATTGTACAATGCATATTTGGTAGGCACACGACCTACACATGTCTCTTTTTAGCATACAAATATATATCAGGCTGCCACTCCTTTTAAGAAAGAAGAGTGTTTCTTCAATACAATACAGGGCAGCACTTGCTTGTCATATAATTTATCAGTAGACCTAGTATTGACACATTGAACACAAGTTTTATTCCTCCTTTCCGTTCATAATGAAGTGTTTTAGTTCCATTACAGGTGGGTGTTTTTTTTTGTGGGGTGCTTGGCGTCTCACTGATCTCTCCACTGAGTCTCTGGCAAATTGTGAGCAATTTACAAGTTTTCTTCTAACTAACATTAATTGGGCCACAGCCCATACGAAACAGTTCAAATGAAGTAGAATTTATTTTATTTAACTGAAAAGTGTTCATGGCAATGTTAATTGTACGTGCAACAAACACTGTCACTGTCTAGAAGATAAATTAGGAATACAACTAACATCTCTGTGCATGTGGGAGAGGTAGGAGATCTGAGTGGCTAAAAAACAACTGAACCTTCCAGGACAACATATGTCCATCATTTCCAGGATATTTGGTCATTTTAATCAATTTCCAGGTGTTTCTGTGACTGGAAAACAAGCTTCAAAGCTTAGAGGAGCAGATCAATACTGAATACTAAACTGTAAATGCATTCACACTTAAATTAAAGTGTTAAATTCACATCATCAATGCGTGTATCAAATACATGACTTACACAAGCTTATTTGAAGCTAATGACTCATTACACAGCACAAAAACAAATCAAGGATGACAAAGCCCAAGCCGAGCTGACCTGCACAGGCTCACACACACCAACAGTTGACTGAACCACCAGCAAACACAGAATGGAGGAAAGTCCTAATTAGTCATTAGTCAAAGCTCTCCAGGCTGTGTCCCTGTTGGCTGTGTCTGTAGATGAGCAACAACACAACAGCTGTACAGGCAAATAAAGCACAGCACACTTTACAACCTCCATAGCATCAAGAGAAAGAAAAAAGAGACCGACAGACAGAGGGAGTCCATTGTCCTTTCTCTCATGGAGGGGAAGTGGTCCATATGTCACAGCCTGTAATGTCCCACTGTGAAACTCCATCTCTATCTAGCTGACTGGAAACAAGCTAGCTCTCCTGGTTGTTTGATTCAAAGTTTTTTTTGTTAACTTTCTACTGTTTGTTGTGAGGCTACGGTACAACTAACTTGCTTCACAAGTCACCACGACATTTCTTTCCACAGTCCTGTACATCCGCACAGGCGTGACAGCGTCCATTTTCTGATTGAGTTTTTTAATCATCTTCACCTGACTTCTCTTTGACATCGAATGTAAGACTGCAGTACTGAGTTTGACCAAAAAGCTATTCAAACCCAGAGGGGCGCTGTTTCACTAACTTGAGATTGAAATAGAATGAAAACTGCGGGAAATCTTTTTTTTAATCAAATGTACAGTAAAAGCTATTAATAATACAGCGTGTCTTAATATGGCTTAATATTTAGAGTTAGTTCACAATCACTCAATCATGATATATAGGCTGATAACATTATAGCTGCAGACCACACCTTGATTTTAGAGCTAAATACTCTGATCTGACCTATGGTTTTGCAGACTTGTTTTAGTTAGTCAGACAGGAGTTACATCGTTCAATGCAATGGCTACTGTTCCCCTAACAATGTTCCCTTAACAATGTCCCTTTATGTAAACAACATGTTCCTCCTCTGCACCGCAGCAGTCATTTGTGTAGGACACCAGAAATAAAAAGAAGAAATAACTTTTTTCATAATATAATAAAATATTTGTATATATAATAATAACAAAAGTAATAGTAGTAACTGCAGCAGAATCAGCTTTTTCATATTGTGAATTCTCTGTATTGGGTGCTTACAATTCAGCTTTTTAACGAGTTGCCATTTATTCAGTTTTATTGTGGTGGTCTCTGTCATTGACATCACACGTAAATAATGTAGTTTATCAATTAAATTAAATATGACTAAAATGATTGTACAAGTTTGACTTGGAGCCAATTAATTCACCAGTGGATAAAATAAATATGTGAAATGGCCCAATAAGGAAAGGAGTTTCACAGCTCGAGCAAATTTCAAGTGCAGCCAGTCGGGTTTAAGACTAGAGACCAACAGGGAAAATCCTAAAGGTGGAACATGCAAATGTTCAAGGTGTGAAAGTGTTTGCTGGAAGAACACTGCAGGAGGCACGGCTGACTTTACGCAAATGTTTCTCATACACTGGCACATTTCTCAATATGTGGGACTATGTGGACGAGTGGCACAAAAAGCCAAGTTTCCTGGTGCAGCTTTGACCTTTTTCATGCAATGTTTGATATAAAATAACACCTGGATAGCAGAAAGCATTACTGTTGTGTAACAATGAAGGAGTTAAATAAAACTGTTACATCTTGATCATGTCATTGGATACAGAAGCAGGTTCAAACGTCCAAACTGACAACCTGTCCTCCATACTGCGCGTCTGCCATACTCCATGCTGTATTGGACGAAGCCGCGCATCTCCTGCTGTCACCAAGCCCGCGGATCATCGATCTGTCCCTCCAGTCCTTCAGAGGCCTCCGTTCACCGCCACCACGGCTGCGATTAGCTTGTCACTCTCCACATTTCTGGAGCAGAACTAATCAGGCTGGAGAAGGGACTCGTCCCACTGCTATCCATGCGTGACTTGTCTTACCAATGTATGCAAGAGGCGAAGAGAAGCACAGCAGAATTGGATTTTATTTCCAGAATCTCTCCGGTGTGCTGATGAGAAGCCGATCTGTTGCGCCATTAGAGACACGTGGAGTTCATCTGTCTTCTGTGTAATTGATCCGCAAGAGTGATTGAGTGTATCAAGAGGTAATTATATAGTAATTAACAGTTTTAGACTGATATATTAGTCTATTAGACACCGACTGTCAGCCAGTCATGTTGTCTGATGTGATGGGGAAACTGGGAATCTGGTCCCTGGAATGAACTTTAAAGTTAAACTCAAATAATTTTTTTAATTTTTAAAAAAAAAAATTAAGAAATGTAAGTTTCATTTATTTTCCTACTGCAATAACGCCACTATATTAGTGTTCTGGTGAGAATTTCTGTACTGATAATTAGGTGCAACATCTCCTCAATTCCCTTTATTGTCAGAAATGGAATATAACATTCATAGGTATGTTTTCATTAGTGTATAGGAATATAGGAATCGTTACGTTTTTGTTACCTTAGAATGAGCCAATTATATCTACAGACACCACGGGTCGGCTTCCATGGAGGCCGCCATGTTCCCACCCAGTGCCCAGTGGACAAACCAAACACTGGCTCTAGATAGTGGCATTCGCATTTTTAAAGCATTTTATGGTGGCCATACTTTCTCCTTAGCTCTTGGAAGGGGAGGGGGAAGCGACCTGCAACTACACCTCTAGATGCCAGTAAATCCTACACATTGGACCTTTAAAATATGGAAACATTTACATAATAGCTGCAGTATCATAACAGTTTATATTTCCTGACACAAGTGAGAATAACATTTTCTTTTGGACTTTAATTTTATCACCTCCTGAACTTAACTTGATCATTGCCGTGTTATATAGCCTAAATCTCTCTGTTAGAGAGATGAGAGGAACACACATTTCTATGAAACATTGATTTCCACTTGGCATGATTGCATTTTAAGTATACTCATGAACACCAAAAGACCTGATCTGAACCCAGTGTAGAGTAATAATATAAAAATCAGTCTGTGTAGGGGTATTCAGCTGAGAACTAATGTGGTAACACCACTCGTTGTTTCACCCATGATTCAATGAGTCACACTGACACAGAGGCACGTGGGAGCAACCGGGGACGCAACAAGGCTCTGCACGGGCAAATTAAAAATTCAGCTCCGGGATAAAAGTTTCTCACTTACATGCTTGGCCCCAAAAGCACTTCATTCTATGCAAACATTTTTCTTTTGAAATTAATTCAGTGCTGCATATGTGGCCGCATAAAATATTAACAGTATTTTAATATTTTAGTGCAAATAATGAGAGCTCTTGACCTCTGTATTTAAATTTAATCATTACATGCAGAATTTATTAGCTGCATTTTCCCTTGTCTGTCTAGGAAATATTCCCAGTAATTTTCCAAGGAAGCCCCGAGTGATGAAAAGCCTGTCTACCCGTAATAGATTAACACAACTGAAAAATCATGAAGCAAAGAGTGTCATGAAGTATCCATTTTCAGAAGAAAAAAAACAATCCACTAAATGAGGAAGCTTCTGATTCTTAACACTTAACTGAGTATCAAAGCAAATATTTTGTCTTTGGGCTCTAGTTATAAAGGTGGAAACTGTGAGACTGTGATAAGGTAAAAGGGGCCAAACGTGAAGCGTGTGACAGCTCCATCACAGGGCGCCGTCGCATGCACAAGCTGAAGGTCAGCCGCAACGTAATTGCTGCGTCCCGTTCCCATTTGTCTAAACCGGGGCGTTTGCGTTCAGAAATCAGCTGCAGGTGAAAAGGCATTTGGCTGCCTGTCATCCTCAGTCACCTTCATCCCGGCCGATATCAACGCAGAGCCGTGACAAGAGGCCACAGGTAGAGCCGCGGCTCTTATCACCAGCCAGAGACACATCCCACCTCCAATAAAAATCACATATTGCTTCTATATATATTTATATCATGGATATACTGAGGGAAATTGCACACATACACACAATGTAAATAATATCTTTGCAAGGCGACAGGAATGTGACGCTAATAAGACTGCCACTAAAAAATATGCATTGTGCTTTTGCATAAAATAAAAGTACAGTTGTGTTTGTTGAAAACAAATAGGGTGATTGTATCGTGTACTATTTCTATTTCCCAGATTAGAAATGGCACACATTTCACATTTATTTAGAGGTTCACCCAACTTACAAAACAACATTCTCACTTGCTACGACACTTATTGTTTTTGAGATATCCACCTCAGATTTCTGCTTTCACCCTGATATAATCCACGGACGTTACCATCAGTTTTATTTGGAATTAACTGTAATCTACCAAAGAAAAACTATTCACAGTGACTCCATTTGATTACCTTGAGTAACAAGGACACTGTTCCTAAAATATTACTGTGGAACATTTTCCAGTCCTGTAAGCAACAAATTCTGTTTACCTCCATGGTTAGGGTGAAATGATCCTTTATCGACCCATGATTTAAAAATAGTTTTAACACATACCACCACTTTTTTATTTTCTGTCTTCGCGCACAGCTCGCAAAGCAAGTACAATATTGGACATTTTTATTACATTTTTTAAAGAATCAATAGTATAGTTTGCATATTAACCAGAGATGCAAGGACAACAGAACATTAAGCGGACCCGAACTGCACCTGGAGGATTCCTGGTGAGTAGCAGGCCAGCGTTAAAATGCTAACTGAAATGGGTAAATCAAAAAGAAAACAACACAGGGCAGCTACAGTCTCTTCAGAACTGTAGACAGTCAGCCCCTACCTGCTTTTAACTTAATGGTATGTCTGTCATTATAGTGATTGGTCACACGTACAGATGCAATGTTCAATCAGTGTGTAGAGGAGAACAGTGAGGAGAAAAAATGGACAGCAGCACAGAAAGAGAGAACAAGAGAAAGGGGAAAGGTAGAGCTGAAAGGGAGCTCATTAAAAGGAGAAACACCTGTAAGGAAAGTGCAGCTAAATGCTGTAAAATCTTCACAGCAAGGGACGTGTTTGGTGTTTAAAAAAAGATTTATATGCAACCTTAGCATGACATATCACAATACTTTTCCCATGTTGATTTTATGTTTTGAATAACGTAATCATGCTATGTAGGAAAGCAGGAGATACCTATGTATGGAAATCATTTGGAAAATAAAGACCTGTATATTCTGTCTGGTGGAAGTATCTCAAATTACTCAGAGCTACCGGCTAGAGATTCATGATGATCAACATATGTCCACTCAGAGATCTGAGGAAATGCCAGGTGCAAAACTAGAGCTCCAAAAGTAAAGTACACAAAAGTTATATATATGAATGTATATTCCAGGGTGCCAAGGTGCTTATAATGCAAAGGCTGATCGGTGTATGCCCAAGTAACTGCACTGGGTGTCAGCTTTATGTTCAGTTCTACATTGTATTAAAAAGGGTGTAACTGGCTGTGTTTTCCCCCTGTAGCATCTTTAATCTTCGCTGCTAAGTACTATATTTCTGAGCTGGGTTTTTTTAAACAAATCAGCAACAGACAACATGCTGCCACTATTTAGTCTAGTTGCTCTGATGCGCTGCTTCTCCATGACAAGTAACTGAGTGATTAGAAGCAGCTGCAGACCCATTTTCTGTCGGCTAATTAGCTAAACAACATTCGACTGTATTAAACTGTGAGACTGCAAACAAGCAAAAACATGAGGAACAAGTAAATTATCCAAATTGTTTACATGCTTTTGTGTTGAGGATAATATCACTACAGTGTTTGGCAGGAATACTTCAATACTACAATCTTTGGATTATGGGATCAGATCAGATACATAAAGCAAAACTAATCAGCCAAAAGGGAGATTATAAGAAAGAATAGTCTGTGCCAATGTTCTAGGTTACTGTACACTTCTGTATGAGCGTTTTTTTTCCACCTTCAGAAGAAGCCATTTGCTGATGTTCACCATGAAAACCAGCTGAAACAGAATGAGATATTCCATCACGGTAAACAAGGAGAAAGTTTGTTTTATCCTTATTTCGCTTCAGTGTTTTCATATCAGTGCTGCATAATGTTACTCTCTGCTTGGTATCAATCACCTGACACCCACATAAAGAAGCAGGTAATTTTAAGCAAGCTTCGAAATCTAATTGCATATACCGCAAACTGCTTGGGGGGATGTAAACTATACAGCAGTAGTTTATTTCTCAAAATCTGTTTATTCAAAGTATCCTGCTTCTCTTTCTCTGTAGCACTCTGTAACTGGTGTTTTGAAAAGTCTCACATAAATGAGTAGTAATTATTATAAATAGGTTCAGGCCCAGAATACAGTGTTTTCTCCTCTAATAAAAGATCAAACTGCTAATTTTTTTTTTCTCTAGAGAAATTTGTCTTGTGTCTGTTGTCTTAAAGAACTATTATAGTCTAACAATTCACAAAAATGCCTCTGCACCAAAACAAAATACAAACACAAAATCACACACATTGTATACAAGGTTGCCAAGTTCAGTAGCACCAATATTCTGCCGTCCTGTGGAATTGAACACACACCTAGTGCAAGGTTACAGTACATGACAAAATCTACAAACTATTTTTCATTAAAACGCCACATCTCTTCATCACAATAGAGACACAAAAGTGACAGCAATGTTACCCACTAGTGTTTTATTCACATCACAACCTGCAGAGCTTTTTGTTTTAAAGATGTCTCAAATTCATCAAATTAACTTATAAGTAAATCACTAAAAGTAGACCTTTTACATTACATATACATAAAAACTAAACTAGTACATAAATGACCCATATTTTCTCCTTCTGTTTTATTCTTATGATGTAAATATGCCATTTTGTGTGTGGGTTTTTTCCCTTAACATCAATCATCATCAGTAAGGGTTGCTTTAGCACATGCATCCGAGTCTGAAAACTGAAGCCAATGCAAGTAAAACTGCATTCTTTCTAATGACCAGCACTGGGTGACTCCAAAAGAAAAAGAACTCTGATTGTATTTTGGGCTTATGAGAAAATGATTCATTACCACAGTTAACGGTTTACTAATGAGTTTATGGTCTCAATCATTAGTTTTCTTCTTCTATAACACTCAAGGGGCCACTACCACCAGACAGCCGACCTCACACTGATGTTGGAGGAGCCAGCTAATAAACTAGCATGTTCACTGCCAGCTGGCAGTGGGAACTATTATTATCGCATCATATATAAATAATCCTTGGCTGTGTGTTTAAATATGTTATATCATCATAAAGACTGTTATAATTGAGAGTTAACTGTGAAAGGAATATTAGAAATGATAACTGTCTTTTTGCTAAAATAACTTGTGTTGGAGCTGTACTTTTTCTCCTGCTAGGCTGGGTGCCCAAAAGAATTGAGGGAAAATTCTGTGATAGCAGAATGGTAATACTGCAGAACAGTACAAGGTTTACAGTATGTGCAGCCCAGCTCGCCAGTAGAGTCTGTTTGCAGACACGGTGAGGCATTTCTGTCACACACGACAGGAACGCATATGTAGATAATTGATTTACCGAAAACAGTAACGCCCCATGTTACTGACCGCCTTTTTTTCTCCCAGTAACTTTACTGACTGTGTGCTTTTAAAGTGGATTTATGCATTCAGTTTTAAGTACTTGAACTCACTTTATGTCAAATTGTTCAATTAATTTGACCATTAGTGACTTGATAAAAAAAAAAAAGTGGGGCAAAGTAACTGTTTAGTGTTAACTTTAAGGAATGTTGTTACTGTGGAAAATGGCCCAAAACTTGGCCAAAAAGAATGCAAAGTAGAGAAGATAAAGCTCTCCAGCTAGCAAGAAAGCTAATGAAAGATAGCCTACCAATACCTTCTGCTGCCTTGGTCTGTCACATGATCATTGCCTTGGAGGATGGCTTGAGAGTCTCCCAATGGACAAGAGGTCCTAGAGATGCTATGGATAAAATCACAATGGTGACTGAGCATCCATATCCTTCACTTCCATGACAACTTACAGTTGAAAGCTCTGGAAAAGTGGACAGTGAGTTGTTATTGTTCTTACAAACAGTTATGACTAAGCAAATAACGTGGATAAAATAAATGTGAAGATGGGAAAAATGTCATTGATCCTAACTGGAAACCCAAAAAGTCTGCTGCAACATCATGTATGCCATGATCATGCACAGAAATAAATAAATAAATCTGATTGGTTGGGTTGAGGCAATGTAACACAGAGTGGGGCCAGAGTTACAATCAGATGAACAAGTGGAATGAATTGAATACAGGACAAAATATAACCACAAGAAAAGACAGGAACATTTAGGCCGAGACAAAGAACACCCCGAAGACTTTAATTCCACAAGAAAAGATGGATAGGGGATATTGATTCCTGTGCGTCTTTCACCTGCAATCAGATACTGTACAAATTGCCTTTTGTCAATTCGTAATTATATAGGTGAATGATTTCCTGGCAACTGATAAAATGTGCTTTTTTGCTGATGCCTGGGATAGCCATGGAAGGTAGAGAGAAAGCACAAGGGAGGCTTAAATCTAAATAACTCATGGAGCGGAGGGGGCTTTCCATCCCTGAAGTGTGAATATCGCCTTAATAACAAATCTTGGCCAGTTCAATGGGACAGCATTGCGCTTGTCGTAAACAAATTTTCATCTCAGTCAACATGACCTCGGGTCTCAGACTTTATCCATTGGGAATGTAAAAATAAATCTGTTGTGGTTCAAGTTCATGCTCAGAGTACTGTCAGTGACACAGGCATGGATTTGGATTTGATCCGTCTTCATTAAAGAGACGGATAGAGACAGATGAGAACATACTTATTCTGTCATTTATAGCTTTGTACTATAAATTGCAGAAGATCTGGAGACAAGCAGCAGACAGCAGTACATCACAAACGTTGCTCAGTGTTGTTCGTTCATGTAAGACTGCACCAGACTGATGCGTTCTGGTGCTGAAAAGTGAAAAATGTTACTCCCCTCCCACTGTGGCTCGGCTGAAATCCTAACCCTGCCCTGCTGTGGGCCTCTGCTCCTTGAATAATTTTTTTTTTTTGCAAGTCTGTAATGACTGTATCAGCAGACGATAGTGCAGGAGAAATAGAAAAATGGCAAAGGCGATAGTTCTCGGCCTATCTGCTCTGCTTGCAGCCACTTCTCAGGTGATTTACTTATTGTCATGGCAACGCTAAAATATTCCAATTTGGGTGTTCCACTAGACAAGATCCTTGAGGTGTCTCAAGAAATTAGTAGCACATTCATGCACTCAGGATTGGTGCCTCCACACAGAGCTTTGTCTACATTGAATACAGCAGTCTGATAAACTGTAACAATTAATGTTTATTAAAAAGGTCCAGTGTGTAGGATTTAGTGGCATCCTGCTTGTGGTGTAGTTGCAGATCGGAACCTCCTCACTTCAACCTTCCAAGCACAAAAGAGAAACTACAGTGGCTGCAAAACAAGCAAAAGCACAAACGCCCCTATCTAGAGCCAGTGTAAAGTTAGTCCCTTCTGGGCTACTGTAGAAACATGGTTCAACATGGCAAACTCCACAGAAGGCAACCTGCAGCATCAGTAGATATAAAAGGCTCATAAATACACACTTTTCATTTTTATTTTGGTGCTATAGCAGTAATAACTTGGAGAACAAACTTAAAGCTGCACTTATCAATATTTTTATCAATATCACCGGTCTCATCAAGCTTATTTTCAACTGCAGCAGTAAAAAAGCTCTGGTAAAACTACTGTGTGCTACCTGTTTATCACCAAATGGAAGACAGGCAAAGTTAGTGACTAGCTAGGGAACAAATTGGAGCAATAAGAGGCTAACTAGCCAGATATATTATTATGTTTGTGACTACTGGAATAAAATCACCAGTTGGCCAGAAACACAAACCCAAATGAATGCTAGTCTTGCACCGTGTCTGCTGGATGTGCATGTAGGTAACTGTTTGCTTACAAGTTAGACGTATCGACTTTAGAAGGGGATAAGTGAATGTTGTGTTTACACCTTGTTCTGCCGCCCCCAAAAGGACAAGGAAAAATCAGCTTCAAGGAATAGTACCAGTTTATTACAACTTGGAAATATTTTTTTTAATGTTGGCCATCATTTTTATCCTGTCTTATCACATGGTACTCACTAAAGTAATCGCTGATCTCTTCGAATGTGGCTATGGCTAAAAAAAAAGCTATGCGTTTAACAAGGTTTAACAGGTTAGCCACAGGTAAAGAAAGAAAGAAAGTAAACGGCCATCTCAACAACTTCCATGTTAAACTCTGACCATCTGCCCTGGTGGTACACAGGCAATTTTCCTGTACAATTAAGGATTATTACATCACAATGGCTACAGCTACTTTTTGTTTTTACCTCCAAATAAGGTCACAGATAATCTGGCTGAATTGTTGGCTTGTTTCCAGCCTGTCGAAGCTTCTGGCCACTCTTATTTTTTTGCTTGTTGGACTGAATTTTATCGATGTCACAGCATTTCCCAATTGCAGAAATGACTTTGGTGGAGTACAAAAATATCTGATAAAAATTATGATAGCAAAAACATATCAAATAATAGTAAAAGTTTAGCTAACAAGGTATATACTTGACTGGTGTTTGGGGATATAGCACTGCTACAAAATGGATGTGACATATTTTACTGTGATTCTTCATGTGAATCTTTCTCACATTGTTCAGTGCATACTGGCATACTGGCATACTGGTTTCCTCCCAGAGTAGATATGAACAGTGTGAATGGAGGGCTTAGAGAGAGCAGCATCAGCCCCTAAAATCCTCCTCCTAAGAGACGCCTGGCTATCTCCTCACCGTCCCACACCAGAGGTTTGACAGAAACATGTGCAAATTTAAAGAAGCAGTCTGGATTTCCGGATGGGCAACTTCATTCATCTCTGTGTGAGAGGAAAAGGAGAGATATTGTCTACCTAGCCTGCAGCCAAAATAAGAACCCAGTGGGGGTTTGGAAGTCAAGACACTTTACATGCAAATTACTTCAAACGTTCAGGAGCACTTTGTGGTATAATGAAAGAAAACAGCAAAATAAAAAAACATATTTTTTTCCGTTTTACTGCCGGATGATTTTGCGCACCTTTTAATGTACATGTATGCGTACTGTCTTCCTTGCTTGTGCAGTCGGTTCCATTTTCCGAGGGTGAAATGAGGCTAGTGATAAGACTGCGAGAAGGAATTGCGTCCCTGCTGCCTCCCATTGCAGTGGGACTGACCCCCAGCTTCGCCACAGCAGACACATCTTCAGATATTAAAAGATTATGCCGGTCAGAGGTTACAAAGAATGTGACAAGTAACTGAGACATGAACAACAATCTGAGTGGGGATATATCTCATATTAGTTTCCTGCCACGTCCCTTTATCTCACTCCTGTGAGAGGACACGTTTGTAAGCGTCAGTCAGGGTTCGGCAAGTCTATTTTGGTTGGCGTGTGTTTGGTTTTAGCAGCTTACTTAGGCTGTGTTCACAGCCAGGATGTTTTCTGAACTCCGCAGTGGTTCCTACTTTAGTTTGTCCAGCTGAGGATGCTGCAATTACCAGAAAATGACTACACAAAGAGCTCTGAAAATGAGAGTTTGAGTTCTATAAGAAGAAAAGTGTGGTGTGATTCATTAGTAGTGAGAACGTACTCCCAACTGAATCAAATGGCCCCGAAATGCCAGGAATTATGGGTAGGAGGAAGTGAAATCAGATTTGTTTTAACCTCACAGATGGGGACACAGTTTTTAAAAAGTATTTAACATAGCTCTTCTAAATGTTGGTAGGTTTTAAATGGAGAAAACAAAAAAGCTCTTCAAAAGACTCATTAGTCAGATACTTTCATGTATCTTACTTTCATGACAGGCTGGGTGTTTGAAGTAGGATCATAATGTTTTCATTCCTTTTGCAAAATGAATAAAAAAGAGGACTGCTTCCTGTTTTTGCAATATACCTTTACTGTTACAGCTTTTGTCAACTTTGAATAACACACAGACACAGACACACACACACACACACACACACACACTTTGACAAACACTGCAAAACCATAGACTGGACATTGCCATCACCAAACAATAGGTAGACAAAGTAAAGTAGTTATTTCTCAGGAGATGGTGAAGTCCAAAAATAGAGCTAAAATGAGAAATGAATATTGAATATCTTTGTCAGGTGGCCAAAAACATGACTGCTAATGTTGCTCTTTTTGTTGCTAGATGTGTAAACAGGCAAGTTTATGTTTAGAGGTTGTTTTGTATACATATAAAAGCCCATATATATATATATATATAGAGAGATGTTTGTTGTCCTTGTTTAGTTCTTGTGTTTCCAAGTTGTAAGCAGTTTCTGTAGCTCAGTCACTCAGTGACGTTGATAGCCATTCATATATGCTAATATAATAAAAGCTATATATATATATATAATATAATACTATGAGTATATATATGACTATTAAGTGCTGAGGGTGTGTGGCTTTCTTGATATGCAGCTGACTTCCATGCTCTCAGGTGAGTGCACTTTTCTTATATTTTGGTGAATGATCGCTCTCAATATATGTTCTTTTGAATAATGGGATGTGTGCTTGCTACTATTTCTTGTATTTTGAATCTGCTGGTTTATAATGGGTTGCCTAGATTGATCCGTTTTCTTAGCTTGCCCTTGGTTTCTCTCCTATATGTATTTTTCAGTGCCTACCATGCCAACTTTTCTATGAAAAGCTTGGATATTCAGGCTTCTTTAGCAATGACCTTTGCTGTGGCTAACCCTACCTTTTGGAGGGTGGCAATGACATGTCTTAACTGGAACAAACTGTCAATCGCCAGCAGTCTTCCCCATGAATATGTGTAGCTACTGACCCAGACCATATGGAGATTAAAAGACCATTTTAAAGGGCTCAGGAATCTTTGCCAGGTGTTTTCAGTTAATTAACTGTTAAGAGTGGGGGGGGGAAAAACTGTGAGTCTACAATATTGAACTATTATATTATTCTAATTTTGAGAATATATTTCTCTTCATTCTTGAGAATGGCTTGAACAAT
>NW_023339652.1:14347393-14357615 GCF_004916995.1 Morone saxatilis | reverse complement strand
TGAACTATTTCACTCTGTGTGTAATGAATCTATATAATATATGAGTTTCACTTTTTGAATTGAATTACTGAAATAAATGAACTTTGTCATGATATTCTAATATATTATTTAGCCCTCTACTGTAATATGTGCAGTAGAGGGCTAAATAAATAAATGTGATCAAACCAAATGAAAAGAGAAATATTCCCAGAAATTCCAACCACAATGACGTGCCAAGACAACAACCAACCCAAATAAGGCTTCATAAAAGCACAGAAAACCTTGATTTGTCAAAGTCTACTTTCACTTCAGGAGTTAATTAGCTCTTCCTCTGTCAGGAATCGTGTCTTGGCAGCATGTCATTGCTCTGCAGTGGCCAGAAGAAAGCAATGCAATATCTGAATCAGAAATCTGATCAGTCAAAAAAAGTCCTACTTCTACGCCTCTCAATGTCTTCATGCTAAAATGACACGATATGCAAATGTAAGAATACGTTTATTTAATTAAAATACAGCCCATCTGTGACTAAAACTGTCCAATAAATGAGCTGGAGTCGTGTTGTTTACGAGCTCTCCTTTGGCTTGTAATTGATCAGTGTCAAACTAAATGAAACCAAAATCAAGAACAAACCAAAGTGAACTTTTCTGCTCTGGACTTAAGTAAATGAGCAGCAGGTGTGATTGCACCCTCGCTGCTCAGATGGGAGACGGCTCCTGGTGCGGCGCATCCTGCTCTGTGCGGTTCGCATGGCAACAAGACCCTCCAACCTCAAGAGGTCGGCCACACGGGGTTCCTGGGAAGCTGGGCTGTCAGATCCGGCAGCCACTCAGGCGTAGCATATGAAGAGGCAGGGGAAAAGAGCAACACACACACACGTAGACACACACATGTTCACTCAAATTCCCCAAATCCATCAGCGTTACTCCCCATGCTGCATTACTGTCACACCACTCTGTGCTTGATTCCAGAGCTCTTTTCCTCCTCCCTGGCAGCCATCTCGGTGTTTTGCCCGGGTTAAACTGATAGTCTCAGGGGCCGCCTGGGTGGCAAGGGCCCAAACTGGCAGGTGGGAGCCAGGGTTTCAAGGGATGCAATTAATCTCGATCAAAATTCCCCCTTTAGGTGTGATTAGAAACGAGCTGGGCTGAGGAGAGAGGCAGAGCATTCCAGCAGCAGGGAGAACTGTACACTGAGACCAGGGATAATTTGTCTCGCTAACGAGGATGTAATATTGATCAGGATGCAGACTGAGATCATACAGCACCTCGGTAACATTTTCTCCTTCATATTAATTTCAAATATTCGACCAGGTCACAGCTTCAAATAGTATCTGATTTGATTTAGGACAGTTTTAGCTTTAGTTGTATGGAGCCCCAAAGTGGTCAATATTAGATAGAATAAATACAATGTAATTAAATTAATAAATGTATTAGTAAATTATGTAAAATATAGAGATAAACAAATAAAAAAGAAATGATTAAAAGTCAGCTAATTATTATTTCATTATTTATATTCACCATACTGTTTTTTTTTTTTTACCCAAATGCCCTTTCACAAAAGTCTGTTTTTATTTTATAATGCCAATTTCCCCAATAAGACCATTATTTCACTCAGTCACTTTTTTTTTCATAATGTCACTTCATTCATGACAGTTGTCATCAGTAACCACCCCTTTATATTTCATCCAATCAACTTCAGTCGCTAGGTGGTTCTCTAGCGTGACCATAGAAAAAGTTGCGTCTTTCTCTAAAAAAAAATCTCTCTAAAATCAAAACGCTGCCATGGTGACTCTAAATTAACCAGCTAGCTGCTACCTTTATCACTGGTTCTTCAGTTTGAGGCGCAGTAATACCACTCACCAATCACCACTCTGCCAAGCTACTTAGCCAGCTAGGTAGGTATCATGTGAAGCGTTGTTAAGCTAAATAAAAGTAGAGGTTTTGTCATGTGTTTGTGTCATTGATGTAAAAAGAGAACTGGATACAGAATTGGAGGCAGCGCTCCTTTCATTCCTATGAAAGCTGCTCAGTGGCGCATGAAGACAAAAAAAAAAACACTTCCTGCGGCAAAGAAATGAATGCTACGCATCCTCTATGGCCACAGTGGCACTAAAAATGTTATCGGACTGAATGGATCAAATTCTGATCAGTCTGTTTGCATGATGTATTCACTGTTTTACAGCCGCTTTTTTCACAGTGTAACATTACGGGATGAAGTCTTTTTGGACCAGCGTGCATCACGTGATAGACACCATTTCTGTACTTACACGGTATGGCCACTATGTCGAATTGGCTTCAAAGTCTGGCACTCATCCTTCCTTGGTTTGTGTACTGTATTTATTTTAACAGCAGCCTCTAGTTGGTTCTTTCAGAATTACTTTAGCATTGTTGGTGCTCTAGCTAACAGGAGCTAATGGGTTAAGTTTGTTAGCAGTTGCTTGCTTACAACAGACAGTAATTGGTTGAAAGGTGTTTATTCCATTATGTCTTACTTTTTAAATATTGAACACTTTGGGACTCCATAGTACCTGTGTGTCTATTGTGAGTGCTTCTTATGAAATAACTGTTAGCTGAAAACATAGTATTGTTAGGTTTATAACCATACAACTGTTTGTGCTCTGTTTCATTGCTTCTTCCTTGCATTTACTGTGTATCTAAGTGTTATTTGTGTGTTTATGTTCTAGTACTTCCTCTCTTTGTGCTGAATACCATCACTATTGCCGCTTCAGAAGCCCAATTCCCCCACAGGGATCAATACATTTTTATAAGATCTCATGTTGTGTTTGGATATTTGATTCAAAACCAAACACTGAGCAGAACCAGAGAAAAGAGGCTCGGGTTGTGGTGCATTCATCGTTTTGGATTCAGCTGCTTCCTCTACGATAAAGACCCTTGATCCTTCTGAGCTGAACCTTCCACATCGACTCACACTGAAGTTGTGATATCAGCGCTCGGCTTTGATCACCATGTCAACAGATATATCTCTCACTAGCAAAAGGCAAAGGTAGGAAGGAACAGCGACACAGGGATCAGAAGCCAGCATTTTCAGCAATTAATAGGGCGTTCTACATCATTAGTCTGGGTGAGCGTTAATAAAGCGGAGTGTTTGAGTGGGCCACGAGAGGTTATTTAAATGCAAAAGAGCCCAGGAGGCCTTACCAATCCATCTCATAAACCTGACTGTGGACTAAATGTTTGATTCATAATATCCTAGTAATGACTTTGCTGTCAGAAGAGGTGTCAGAGTCAGATTTCATCCTAACCTTGTTTGCATAATGCTGCAGGGCCTTTAAGGTGAAATGCAATGACAAAAACACATAAAGAGCCATTATCCTTCTAATGGCAGAATTCACTCTGAAATCACATTATTAAAGGAACGGTGCATCACAACCAGCAGGGTCTAAGCTGTTTACTTAAATCCTGCTGTGGTACCTTGTTTAGCTAGGTTTGTGTGCATAACACCACTTAACATTAAAATTCCTGTGGCAGCGACAAGGTTCCCTGAAAGAGCAGGAATTATTGACTTGTGCACAAATAACCATGGTCTCCCCTTCAATCTCACTCCTTTGTTATTCTCGAAACATCTACCCATTCACAGATTCACACTGTGATTTACTGATTATCCAATACATCCTTGATAAAAATATTTTTGGACACCACCTATATTCCTCAGTCAAAATCTAAGGCAGGCAAATTTATTTTACGTTGAACATGATGAACCTACAGGCTCAACATGTTTCTAGTGATGGTTCCATCGCTGTGGGGACATTTTCGAACTGCGAGCAGTTTCACTGAAACATGTGATCAAAGTCACCATTTGATTACAACATAGGCACTAGTTTTCAAACTTAATTTGCTAGCATTTGATTATCAATCAACACAATTGCAGTCAGTGACTTTTTGCAATGAATTCCGATATAATACTTAATTTAATCGAAAAAATAGCGTAGTTTCATGAGTTTCATGTGTGTTAAATAACATCCATGAATATCTCTTGTGAAGCTCTCTCTTTCTCTCTGAGAGATTCATGTGATTTCTAGTCACAGTAGCAGCATGGCTCTAGGGATGTCTTTCTACCACTTTGTTCCAGACTGAAATATCTCAACAAGTACTGGATGGATTCAGATGAAATTTAGTACAGACAGAATTTTAATGACTTTGATGATCCCCTGACATTTCCCCCTGAGTGCTACCATAAGGAGGACATTTGTGTTTTTTACTGAAATGTCTAAAGAACCAATAGATGGATTGCCATGACATTTGCTTTGCTTCACTTTGGTGACCCCTTATAAGGACCAGTGTATAAGATTTAGTGGCATCTAGTGCTGAAGTTGCAGATTGCAACCAAAATACCCCAATGCCTTCAAAGCGTGTGGAGGAACTATTGTGGTCAAGAAACTCTCAAAAAGCATGAAAGGCCCAATCAGTGTTTGGTTTGTCTGTTCTGGGCTACTGTAGAAACATGGTGGTTTAATATGTGTTTTATTAATGTTAGCATTAAACTAAGACTGTGAACGTGGTACACATTAAATCCTCTTAGCATCAGCATGTTAGCATTGTTATTGCGAGCATGTTAGCATACTAATGTTAGCTAAAAGTACAGAGCTGCTAGCATGGTTGTAGACCCAAGTTTGCCAAAACTGTTGGGATATATGTCTGAGCTTCTGTTATAGGTACATGCTTTAGTTGCTATGAGCCTAGTAGGTAAACAGTTTAACAGATACATTCAGTATTGTGACATGCCAGATACCAAGGAAGCATTATGTTTCCTTGAAAATGTATGTGTTGTTGGAAATTAGTAGTACATAGAAGTCATTTCCAGGGTTGCTTATTTAGGTTATGATGAAGGCCATGGTATATGATTCACTTAATGTTCATACTTCAGCCAGCATGGAAGCGTGTTTCTTTACCCATTTATTCAGGTTCTTTCTTTATGTTGTCACCTGCCTGAAAATACTCAAGAAGATTAAAGCAGCATTTCCATCGGCGAGCCATCAAAGCAAGCTTTAACTGACTTCTACTTGAGGTAAGAAATGGAACTAATTGCTGTGCAGTTTGCCTGAGTCAGACTGTACCTTTAGGCCTCTTAAAAATCTTCAAAACCAGATACTACACATAGGGATGCTTTTACGTGACCAGGGGCACACACACACACACACACACTGCCGAAGACACACATGCAATCAGTTCTTGGCTCCTGTGCTCAGTCACACAAACACTTCTTTATTCACAGCAGCTCAGGGACTCCTCATGTGACCACCATTAACAGGAAGTTTTCCCATCATCACACTACCAAACGTTGCCAGACGTTCGAGTCCGCCGGCTGTGAGTGTTTGCTGAGAGAGCGTCTTGAGGAGATAATAATGCTCCACTCACATGCCTTACAGCTTTTCCGTTGGTTGGACAGAAGACAGTGGAGTGGTGTTGTCACCTATATGCACAAGATATGATGTTGTCAGATCGATACAGCGGCGAGTACAATTAAGGTTAAAGACATTACTGAACACTTTTTACGTGTTGATAGATCTAATGAAAGGGTGGGGAACTGGTAGTTTCTTAGACTGGAAATAAATTATGTATGTTACTCCTACAAACCATATAATCCCCGTTTTCTAGATGGGGATTGTAGAGGTGTTCATTTGCAGTAAAAATAAAGATTGATAGTTCTACTGTCACAATAACGGTTCTTACATTTTATGAGGTATAGCCGGTGCTGTAAACCATGACAAAGTTTGGTGGTGCAGATACACAGAGTGAAATGTTCCACCGCTGGCTGATTTGAATTGATGCAGAAAGCTAAAATGAAAAACATGCATAGATATTTTCAGTGCTTTAAAACACTGTGCAGCATTTGAGAGCACGAGGTATGAAGCCACTGATGTCATTAGCTTCTGCATTCATATTCCGAATGCCTCACAGCCAGGCAATTACTGCCAAGCTTGACAAAAAGCAAGAGGAGAGACGATAACTGCTGCTTGTGCATTTATTTGCCAAAAAAATCAGCTTTATGCTCAATGATTTAAAATAGTAAAAAAGCAGCACCCATCTGATCTCCATCTACTCTATGATGTGAGGCTTCGTCTGAAGCGCCAGCCTGGTGCGGGACTATCCAGTGCAGGTGATATGGAGATCAAATGGCCTGCCAGCCAGCCAAGGCGACCTGTGGCAGCCAGCGCCACCCCCAGCCGCCTCTTGAAAGGAGACACAATCCCGATAAATGTATTCCTGTCAACATTGCTGCGATGCCTTTTTAATACAGCCCCCGGAGGATTCAGGGCAAGAACAGCCTGAGTCAAACTCCATTTCTCTGGGCTGAAAGAGAGATGTGACAAGAGCCTCGTGCAGGTCAGGGACAGTCAGGGACTGTCTGGCAGCAGGCAACCATGGAGGACAGATAAAGGCTGTTAGAGGTTTTTGTTTTTTGAGCCTGAGTAAACCAGCCTGAGCAGAGTGGAGCGACACCTTTTAAGCTCAAACTCCATCAGGTATTACTGTTTGATTGTTGAAGAGAAGAATAAACTGGGTCAGTGGTTTTCAGAAACAGGCCAGCACAAGTGTGGAAAGAGCAATTTAGGGTGCAGTCACACGTCCTGCACAGTGGGGTAACTCCAGTCAGAGCCAGAGTGGAAAAGTTGGTTTTGTTGCGTTCTGGGTTGGTTTGCAAATGTCATGCACATAGCTGAGAAGTCCTGTAAAAACTCTTCTGGCTGTAGTCCAGCCCAGGGGCATTGATCAAAAGCTGCATGTTCACTGACATTTTTAGTAACTCTTCACCCTGCTGGTTAAAAGATTAAAAAACAAACAAAAATATTGTTCTGCATGATTCTAACAGGAGTAACGGCATCTCTCTCCTACTGTTTTATAGCATTGTTTCCAGTGTTTGGCTGGGAATACCCTGTGTGCACATATTTATGGCTGACACACTGCAAACCACAAGCCAAAGTGGGGGTCAAACACTAATTGACTCCCATTTCAAATGAATACAAAACAATAGCTGCCATGCACAGCTTGCCTCGTGAAGCTACAGTGAGCAGCTCTGAGTTGTGTTGCTTGCAGCAAATCTGTGTAGTGTTGCTGCAATGTGGCTATCCAATCAGAGCCAAACAAAAGACTGAGTCCATTTCTTAAGAAAAGACAGATTTTCATACATAGCCCATTTAGCTCATTTACATAAATAAATAAAAACAAAAAACTGGACTTTTATGCGTTTTTTTTATACATTTATTTTTCCCTGGGCCTCCATATCTAGCCATGCAGATATTACAGTCTGAGCTTTATCTGCTGAGGCTTTGTGATATCTGTCTCTGAGATTTCTGCCACCACACTAATTAATACGATAGAGATAAGATTTTAATTACATCATTGTGCACTGTTGGATAACACTAATATTATTTACAATATAGATACATAAACCAAAACTCAGAAGCTACCTGCTCTGGATGGGATACTATCTGGCGAACACCAGAATGATACATTGGAAGCAACACAGAACAGTTTTCTTCAGTCAAAAGTAGTTCACAGTGACGTCCTTGAATTACCTTGAGAAAATTGATTCTGGAAAGATCAACTTTTTAAATGTAATTTTTCCGATGCTGTGAACACAACAAACAAACAAAAAATATAATGCAACTCCATTATATTTGGGTCGAAAAAATATGAAAGATACATTTCAAAACTCTGGGGACACAACAGCAAAACCAGAGATTCATATTTTCAGGAGCATCTGTGTCATCATTTGCTACTAAACCATGCTCCATTCTCTGAGCTGCTCATGGAAGAAGCTCTCATCCTTCCAGACGATGGGATGCTTTAAAAAACACTTCCATCCTTCAAGAAGCCTTCTGAAGGTCCTTCACCCAGTGGCCGATAATCGAATGTTCTCGATGTCGTGGCCCGACATTACAGTAGCACGGCTTTCATGATGGGCCATCCATCGATTTTATGTCAGGGAGGAAACAATAAGGAATTGATTGCGAAAGCCCCTTAGACCTTTTTAAGTTCAGCTAATCGCATACGTTTCTTTATGGGGTTACAAGCTAGTTTGTAGTGACCGGTCGTCCGTGGCACATGAGTGAAAGGTTGGTTAAGTTTTGTGAGGGTTAAAGGTGCAGCAGCTGATGGAAGATGAGGTGGCTCAAAACTTTTGGGACAAGTGCAGGCCAACTCCTCTAACCGATCTTCTCTCTGTCCTGATGTGGCCGCGTCACGCCCTCAACATTTATCGACATCTGAAAGGTTACATTTGAGCGCTGAATATTGAGCCTTGCAGACACAGTAAAAAAGCAGGGCAACAAGGTTGTAAGAGGAAAGGGAGGAAGCATGCTGGTGGGCAAAGGCTTCGCTTCGTTTTTACTTGTCTGGGTGAGAGTGTCACGCCTTTTTTATCACACGGAAAATATAGTACTTGTGCATAATATTGTGCACTAGTCTCTTCTGGTTGAGGACATTCCTGCCTGATTACAGCTAAATTAGAACAGGCTGAAAGAGCTGCAGTGGTGTGTTATTGTATTGTTGAATAATTGTTTTTTCTTTCTAAATGAATTATTCATTTAAAAGGCTGTAATTGAATAAGTTTGGTGTGCCCCTTATGATGCTAAATTATTTCCTTGGCTCTTAATGAAAAGTTTCAGTGTCTCATGATGATAACTGTTGTTAGAGGTTTTTATTCTGTACTTCTGCAGATGCCTATTACTTCAACTTTTAGACATAAAGTGGCCCAAGTTAAAGATATTGGATTTTTTACTTCGCTTTTTTGTCTTTCATCCTTATTGTCTCTGATTTATTTTATTTAATGGCTTTGTATCTATCACATCAGTATACTCTTCTGATTTGATTTCCATCTTTTATGTAATTGAAGTTATTTTGAGTCACTGTCTGTTTTATTATACCACTGCTGTAAAGGATTCTTACACTGAAAATCAGTTCTGCATATAAGGTATTGTACACAATTTAACTCTGTCTTTATAAGTCTTTAAGAACACATTAGCTGAACACGAGATCCACAACTTTTGCATTAGGTGCTCTCTGGAGTGTTTGCCCTGTCTGAGATCAAAGTGGATTGGAGGTACAGCCGCAGAGTCAGTGCAGATTACAGCGGACTGCCTGGCTTGGTTCGCTGCCAGCAGGCTACTTTGGAACAGTCATGCAGTAGCAGTTTGCTGTTAGACAGCGTTTCTTTATGGTAAATCACTGACAGTCCATATCAATAATCACACCCATCGGATTTCTGGGGGAAAAAATTCTGTGCAGCCCTTAAACTATTCTGCGTGTACACCCTTCACTGCACATCTGCACCTGCTACAGCAGTGAAGTACACTGTGAATTACGAAGAGATATTAAAAAGGGAAAATCCATCACAGGTTTAATGATCAGTGTTTGGCAAGTCCAAATTACTCTTTTTTTAAAGTAATTACTATACATTAGTGTACTTTACGATTTACTGAACAGCAAAATTACTTATTATATTATATATTATGTCACCTTACAAGTATTACATTATATTACGTTATATTATAAGAATTGTTCAACTCTGAACAAAACCAGGTGATTTTGAGTGTAGGCTCACCAGTGGCTAACATAAGCAAGCTAGCTAAGAAGACACAGTACATAAATAAGATGATTTTGGCATTACCATCTTTAGGTAAAGGTTAACTTCCCGTTACCCCCAGCCCCTTCACCAAGCTAACATGTCCAAACTGAAATCAACCCTCCATCAAAATCTTGGTAAGACAAGCCCCCAAATTAAAAGTACAGGAGCATTACCAAGATAATTAACTGTCAGGGGTATAAGAAAATATTGAATAATATTGTATCAATACCCAAACATTACTCACATTACTATAATTCATTAATGCCCTGGTTACAGAAATCTTACTAGGGCAAACCTAGTAAGCCTGCCATCACAACTTTAATGTAAAAGTGACAGGTTCTTATGCAGACACAAGACCAGTGATGGGAATATCGGCGTTAAATAACGGTGTTACTAACGGCATTACTTTTTTCAGTAACGAGTAATCTAATTGCTTACTTGTTACTGAAAAAAGTAATCATCTTAACCATCTTAACCGTCTTAATAACGCTGTTACCGTTACTGCCAAAAAATGCGGCGCGTTAGTTATTTTTTTTTCGTCAGACCAACTAGATCTCTGAGCCGAGAGGCAAAGATTGTTTTTACTGTTCTTCCTTGGTTAGTAGGCAGTGCACGAGACAAGTGCATAAATGCTGACGATTGGCTGAGGTTGAGT
>NW_023339652.1:14331571-14347293 GCF_004916995.1 Morone saxatilis | reverse complement strand
ATAATTTGTAACTGAGTAACTAATTTAATAACTTTTTGGAAAAGGTAACTAGTAACTGTAATTAATTACTTTTTAAAAGTAACTTGCCCAACACTGCACAAGACCAATATGTAAAAACTGCCATCACATTTCGGTTATGTCTGAAAAGGACTTAGATGCCATTGGTGTTTAACACATCCTTGGGGTTTACTGATAAAGTGGTTCAATTACGTTTTTTGTGAACCAACTTTCCCTCCACCTGAATGATCTCTTTTTGTTTCAGTTCTACCTCTTTCACACACAAGCTGAATAATGAGCACACATTCAGCCTGCTTTTGACTATTCATACCAGACTGAGTCATGGACAAACACTTGGCACTGCCTGTTCACACAAGAGCAGATACCACAACTGCCACGACCAAAGAATTTAATTAAGCCCTTGTACTGTGCAACCCCAATTTTTCGTTTTTTAAAACCAGGCATGGTGTATGTTATTTTTTCCTGCAATCTCTTCACGGTGGATGAAACAGACAAGTGTTATTTCAATGACATTTAAACATCTTGTGACTGAGAACTGTGAAATTTATGCATGAGATCGCATCAAATCACCCAAACCTTTGCTATTTGATCATGAACCAAGGCCGACAAGAGCAATTCTATACCAACTAAAGGCCATAATAGAAGAACATCACAAAGTGCTTTAGAGATGTAAATTTTATTGAGCATATTGTTCAGCACTGCTCTATGCACGGTATGTTGTATATAAGGGTCATTATTGTCTCTTAATTAACCCCAAAAAGTAAAAGAAAACCTCGTAACATCGTAATATTCTGAATATAATAACTCCAGTTTGATTAAAGGTCACACAGAACATTATAATCCCCACTATGTACTTGTGCTCAATACAAAATCATACTTTCAGAGGAAGCGCAAGCTAATTTTGGCTTCATTGTGGGTGGTTTTGTGAATTTAATAACCAAATAACTCTAGATGAAGACAAGGCTGCTCACGACCTTCAGCTGTTTTTATCTTTTATGGGGCTCTTGAAGCATTGACAGCTTTGTTTTCTTTGTTTTGAAATTCGAAACCCACTTCAGCACCGAGTTCTGAAGAACTCACGTTCTCTTAAAATCCTTAATTGCTTACAGCAACAGGCTGCCACAAGTTACATTTTAGACTGCTAATGATTAGCTCAGTATTATCACAGTCTCTTGGGACTCTTTATGTTGCAAACCAGGAAGAATGCCATACAAAATTGCTTAATTAGGTCTATGATTGAGTATTCAAACTATATATAAATATCTCTTTCTATCCATTACAGCTGTAAGATAATTTATTACCATTTTGTATAAATAAATGTTAATTTAGCTGCTTACTAGTTCTATACAGTGGCGTTAATATACCATGGAGGAAAGCTTTTGCATTTGTTATTCTGTTGCTCCTTTACTGAGAAAAGCTTCCGCTGCACAGAAAGTCAAAGCATATTCCTATTTTCAAGACGTAGGTTAACACTGTGAAAATAAATATAAAACCCATTCTGTTTCAAGTCAAGGCTGGAAATAAGCAAAAAAATCTTCCTTTTATACCAGTGGAAAATCTTGCTCCAACTTAAAGAAATTGGACTTATTCTCTGGAGTTCAGCCATCTGAGTTGTAATCAACATCCCTCCAAACCAAACATCCCACATCTCATTTCAACAAATGATGTGCTGACAAAATAATACACAGGGTACAAATGCATTTACATATAAATTAAACCCTAAACCCAGCGATGGCTGCACAGAAATGCTGTGTTATGAGTCAATAATTTAGACTAATGACTGCAATAATAGCAACGTTACTGTAAAACAATGTAAGTGGGATATCAGTTGCTTATAGCATGTGTTCCCAACATCCTTACAGACACCAGCATCAGTCTTGTGTGTTTATTTTCTCAACAGCTTACAGAATAATGTGCGTCAGACAAGATGAGAGGCGACTGCAGAGAGCTCTTCTCATTTTCAAGCGTATTATTGATCCCACTTTGGCGAGCTTTAAACGTTAAAAAAAGGCTTAATGTTGCGTCTTTATTTTTAATCAGTCAGAAAGTGTAGAAACGTGGCCTCGATGACTCTCGTGTTCACACATCCCCAAAAGGCTCGATTAACACTGAGTCACAGCTTTGAGAGTGTTGTTCACTAATGTTGGTGCAGTTATTATTAATTATATGGTTTTATCTTGATAACTTGACATCTCTAAACCCACATTATATTTCCATACTTAAATAACAGGTGAAACATCGACAACTGAGGTGTTAATGAGCTGAAGACGAACTTAAAAAAAACACATCATCACCAAAAGGTGGAAAAAATAAAGACTTATCTAATGTTTCACATTATAATGGGAAAAATACTGGTGCCATGATGTACTCTAAAATATCCCTAGTTGAGAATATGGTTATCTGCCACATACACCAGAGAATGCTTCTCAGATTGAATGTGCCACACTCAAATTTGAAGGTATTTTCTGCAAAATTTCAAGTATTTATGAAGCACTTCTGAAATCTGTAACTTTTGATTATTTTAGTTGAAGCTACTATATTAATACATTTCTAATAACAATGGATCAAATTATTATGTGCAAGGTGATGGGTGTCATTTATGCTGACAAACCCACAGAGACTTGGCACTGCGGTCCCCCTGAGGGTTTTACTGTCTTTCAGCTCAAAGTTTTGGTTTTTTCACCCTTACTTTTTTGATTCCTGCCCTGCCTTGAGTCAACATTGTTTTGTCAAACTACTATTGCCACGATCAAGATAAGACTTTCATTGTATGTCCAGCTCATAATAGAGGTACAATGTTGTAAATAAGGGAAATAAGAGTCCCCACTGGTGGGCTTGACATTACAGAGTAGTGAGTGGCTGTCTTAACTGCACCAACACCAAACTGCATCTGAAGATCAGCCCAATAAGTGAGAGCCCAAAGTGTGTTTTGTCAGCTAAACAGGAGATAATTTAGTGGTGTGAGATTCACAGTCCACCAGGTCACTGTGAAGCTTTTCTGCTGCTCCTCTAATGAAACTGTAAACTGACCCCTGGGGATCGCCTGCCATGCCGATTGATTGCAATTTTACCTCCCCTGCAGTTGTAGGCTACTGTAGATTGCCCCCACTGTGGATATGCTTATGTGATTAGGTTCACTGTGCTGAAAAGAGATGTAAAAAAAACAAAACGCAAGGCCTGTCGGAATCACGTCTGCAGTGGGGTGAGGTGCAACGCCGCAAATCTGAATGCACCTCCACTGCTTCCACTTTGCCCCCACAGCTGTGCCTTCAGTTGCTTTTCACTCTGCGAAAAGGTTAATGTGTTTTCCCAAAAGCAACTATGTGCAGGGATGTTTTTCAAACTTTTTTACACTGAGTTAAACTGTCTGACGGCGAATCATATCCTGATCTCCTCCCTGGACCATATGCTGCAACATATGTTTCACAGGATTCTTGATAACGGCAATATTTTGTGTTTTGTTCTGTCGCTGTCATCTTATCAGCCGTCCTTTTATTCTGAGGAACTGTTGGTGACAAGTGCATTGCAAAATCATTTCTCTTACTAAATTGAATACATTAAGAATCTTGAAGATCTTTTCTTGGAAAACACTGCATTGCCTTTCTCAGGCACCTGTACATTTGATTTTATTGTAGTCTCCACAGCGCTGTGTCAGCACTGGAGAATGGTCATATCATAAAAACGCTCTGGCTGGTTTGTATTTTGTTAAACCAATCTCAATCTTGGGCGGCGCTAAACCCAGGATGCAGTGACGGTGCCCCTACAAAAGAGTGTTGTTGGGGGGACTTATTTTGGTTGAACAGTTGCATGTGGGAAGACCTGGAATTAAAAGGGTTAAACCCCCATAAAGAAGCCTGATTACATTTATTCCATTAGTGACCAGCATGTTGTTTGCGAGGTTGGAGGTTGTTGTTGCTTCATGTTGTGAAGGGGATTTTGAAAACATTAACACATAGATAGCAGAAGGGGAAAAGAATACCCTGTAAAAAATACACAGGGGTCCTGGATTGCCACCTTAGAAATACACTTGTTTTAAACATTAAATTAAAAATGCTGCCATTTTCTAGATACTGTATGCCCTTGAAAAGGTAAACCCATATCCGTATTGGTTTACATTTTTGCAGCAAAACAGCCAGTAGAAATCTATAACAAAAGTATATGCTTATTCTACATAAACTATAAAAACGATTCAACTAAATGAATAGTTCTTATTTATACGATACAATATATGATAGCTAGGGCTGATCACAAAAGCATGCACTGTGGCACGTTGTAGATACCCCAGCATCACCTGCAAAAGGGTATGAATTTATTTGCACTATAATTCCATCCAAGTATATATAGTTTGCAGAAATATGAATGACGATAATATATAATATCACTATTTTGGTAACAGGTTTCATACACCTTCTATAATAAAACATCTAGAAATCTTATCAGATGGCGGACCCTGCCGGACAAAATCATACAAAATGGGAGTCCGTAGTCTAATTTATGTCAGTTTAGGAGATCTTGACATGAAAAAGTTTGAAAACCACTGCCTTATGCTACTGAATACACAGCCAATGGCAGGCTTATACCCACAGTCTCTATCAGACTACTACTTGATTACTAGAAGAAGCCTAGCTGACAAATACAAACCTGTTTTTCTTTTGTTAACAAAAGAAGTTCTAAAATGTTAAAGCTTCATTGATCAAAACCTTTATATATCCAACCGGGCACCACATGTAGGATGTAAGGTGTCTCATATCTCAATCTCATATGGTGTAAACACATAAAGAATCTAAACTTCTGTGGCCTCTTTCAGGTGTTTTGGTGTTACACTCACAACTGGTTTCACTCCCATCCACCTTATTTCCAGTAGCAAATGGCTGTTTTTAGTGAAAAGGTTCACTGCCTTTTACCTGTTCAGCACCAAACAGCAGACAGACACAGTTAGCATCTAGCTGGGGACATAGTGGACCAGCTAAAGCTTTTAGCAGCTACAGAGCCAGATATTCCCCTCAGGAGTTGGTAGAGACCAAAACAGAGCTAAAAGGAGAGTAAATATTGGATTTATATTAGTCAGGTGACCAGTAACACGATTCCAAATGAATGTTGCTCTGTCTTTACTGGATGTTTAAAAAGCTCCTGAGGTGACAAACTCAAGAGATGTCCTTTAATCCGCTAAAAGCTCACTCGCCATCAACCCCGCTTCCTTCAAAGTGCCGTACTAGCATCTGTATCGGATGGATTTTTTTTGGAAGGAAGATGCTGCTTCAGGAAATCATTTGTTTCCTTTTTGCAATCCACCCCTCCTTAGGACCTTCACATGCCCAGCAAAGGCAATCGTTAAGAGCTTCTTTTTTCTGCTGCCATTAAGGTCTAATATATCAGTTGTGCAGTCAATTGTACTTGACAGGCAGCTTCTTGAACTTGAACTGGGTCATCTGGTGACAGATAACATGGCCTGTTTGTTCAATTTCCTCCTCTGCAATGGCATCGCTCTGAAGTGAGTTATTATAAATCACTGTGGATGCGTTCATCATGTATCTTGTCAGTGCCGGGGAGAGTGCTGCAGTGCTTTTGTGTGTGTGTGTGTGTGTGTGTGTGTGCTTGAAACAGAGAGAGCGATGGTACAGCATGTGAAAAGGAAAAATGAGAGAGGACAAATAGGACAGGTAACAACTTGAGCATTGAGTTTGTGTGTGTACGCTTCTTCTGTGTCAACGTGTGTATTCCCATTCAGGGAGTCCGTTTGTGCCGTGTGTTTACATGTAGGTGGGTCTGAGTTTGTGCATGTGAGGGTGTTTACGGGCGTGTGTTTTTGTGTATCTGTGCCCCTGTGTGTTCATATGTCTGTGGCGGGTGAAACCACACAGCCCAGGTCACCCCAGGGGCCCTGGAAAGGCTCCGATGTATGAGCTTTAATGTGACACAGAGATAATGAAGCTCTAACCCCCCGCCCGCCCGAGAGAGAGGTTATCGTCTAAAGTGGACAGCAGATACTGGGGGAGGAAGGCAGATTACTTGGCAACGCTGTCCTCATTCTTCAGCCACGCTACAGGGGACAGCTCTAATATTACGGAAAATATCAGAGCGAGAGCGTGCGCTGCTTTTATCTAAGTAATAATCACTGGCATTCTCATATAAAAGTACATTTGTTTAGCGGCTGTGTGTGTCTTGTTGTAACACAGGCTACATCCTATAGCCTCGTGTTGGTGCTGGGCAAACAAAGCCAAGATGAATTGTATTGTTACTACGTAATCAAGAACATGAAGTGCACCTTTCTCACTGTCTCTGTAAAGCTTTGCCCAAGTCACCAGACTTTATTTACACACAAAAGACTCAAGAGTCTCTCCTTAGACTGACTGAATTTGAGATTTGACTGTTTGCAAGATGAGAAACACCATTTTTTTCCCGTTAGACCTCCCTCCATCGTGTGTGTTTTTTCCATTTGGACTGTTGATGTGTCAGCCAAACACAGCTGGAGCTGAAAACGCTAATGACGTGTGCTCCTGCCATTACTGCAGAAATTAATAAGGTAATCAGTCGCACCTGTGTTTGACATGTCAAAATGTCTGTGGAAAAAAGGTACTTATTTTTCTCTACGTAGTTTTCCACATCACGCTGAAAAGGGAGCACCTGCATGTGTGGGTTTTTTTTAAGACCATTTTTCATATTTGCATTGTAAGAAACATTTCAGAAAGTGTTTTTACTAAAAGGGAACATTTTATATGTTCAACCAGTGATGATGATAAACATAGTGGGTTTATGCAACAAATTCCTCAGTGTTTCAGTGTTTGCTATATCGGCTGAGAAATGGTTGCAAAATCTGTTCTTCTTCCGGCACCAGCGCTGCCGTTTATCACACAGCGATGTAGTTGGTGTCAAGGAAGAACTACAGGCTATTTCGGCTTGGAGCTCGAAGGTAATGATATAGCTATGTGTGAAAAAGAAATGTTCAATCTGCAGGTTTTCATTTGCTTGGCACCATAACTGCAGCTAATGGCAAATTCTCCCTTTAAAGAAAAGGTCCAGTGAGTAACATTTACAGGGTTCCCAGCTATTTTTAATATGATTTTTCTGCATTTGTTCATGACAATTCAGGACAGCACTTGCTTACAAACCATCATATAATTTAGCAGTTCGTTTAGCATTGACTTTAACTCCTCCTCAACTGCCTCCTTTTTTAACGATGTCTCAGGTTCATTACGACACCAAAATGACTTCTAAGTGTCATACCTGAAACTGTTGAGTTACCTAGGTTTATGTAGATGATCTGAGTGAGAGGCTAAAATACCATAAACATTTTTCAGGAGAACACAGATTTTTTTCCAGGATATTTGGTCATTTTATTCAATTTCCAGGTCTTTCCATAACTAGAAAACTAGTCTCTAAATTTCCAGATTTGGCATAAATAGAATATAATATTTAGGTGTGTTTTCATTAGTGCATAATCACCTGAAAATAAGAATTGATGTGTTTTTTGTTACCCAAAATCAGCGGAATCAGCCATCCGTGGAGTCCACCATGTTTCTACAGTAGCCCAGAATGGACAAACCAAACACTGGCTCTAGATTTTACTGTTGTATTTGGTTGAGGGGGAGATAATTGTTCACTATTTTGTTAAATACCAAAAAAAAAGAGAGTCAAATCAAAGTCACTCATTCACAATGCATTTTGTCCAAACAATAGTGCAAACCTCAAAATTATTAAAAATATATTACAATTATTAAAAAGGAAAAGAAGCAAATCCTCACATTTGTGAAGCTGGATGCATGACATGAGAAATAACTAAATATTAATCAAAATAGTTGCTGATTATCTGTCTGGACTAATAAATGAATTAACAAATTATTTTAGCTCTCTTAGGAACATAGTATCTAGAGATTCATTTGTCACGCTAGCTGTCAGGTACTGCCAAGGACACAACTCAGACGCAAACTGTCCACAGTGTTTGAGGCAATTGAAGTGGTCACACTGGAGAGCTTCCTCCAAGGCCAACAGTGGATGAACGATGTGGCACAGGAAGGAAGTTAGAATAAACTACGATGGCTGCGAATTTAGCAAAAAATGTGACTAGTGCCAGTGTTTGGTTTGTCTCATCTGGGCTACTGTAAAAAATTGTTGGTTCAAGATGGCTACCTCCGTGGAGGGACCCAGTGTCCTGTAGTTAACGTCTCATTCTAAGGTAACAAAAACACAACAATTCCTATATTTAGGTGATTAGAAACTAAAAACTATGAATATTATATTATATTTCTGACAATAGATCCTCCTAAATGTTACACACTGGACCTTTAAAAAGGTTTCCAGCATACAGTCCTATATTGATGTCCTGAACAAGGGGGAGCCCAGATCTTTCCAGTCAAGAAATCCTAATCTTGTCACTGTAGCTGAAAGCTCGGTTTGCCCGTTGCATCCCTCATAAAAAAAACCTGAAACCGGATGTGTGGAAATAAAATAATAGAACAGGAAGATGAGGTGCCTATCTGTGTTACAATAAATATGTGTTTCTTAACAATACGTAAGATAAAGTGATTCTAGTATGTTTAAGTGCCATTTTATAAGTATGACGTATATTTCCATGATTACCGTGATAATATCGTGTATCGAAATTATTTTTGCCAAGATAATGGTGATTTCAAATTTTTATATTATCCCATTACTACACTGGAGTTAGATGAAGGCCCGCTCCATCTCAAACAGACACTAAAGGGCACCATGTGTGCTTATATGGAGATGCCAAGGGGCGTGACAAAACGTCCCTATTTGACGCCCTGGGAATGTTAGCAGACTGGGAGAACAAGCTGTGAATTTATACCTTAATTAGGCTTGCACACCTTGTCATTTTTTAATCAGCCAAACAAGCCTGCTGAGCAGTCAACACAACTTACAAAAAGCAAAGCATTTCAATTAAATACAACTGAAATGACAATGAAAAATACCTAAATATATAGATCAACAGTATACTTCACATAACAGATTCACAAACAGTGAACTAAACCTAACCAAGACATTCAAAGATTTTGTAGTTACAGGTACTAGTTGAACTGTCTGCTGTGGAAGACTTAATTAACTCAGTCCTTAGAGGATTTTCCACAAAAATTGGGTTCTGAATTGACTTGTGGAGGATTAATAAGGAACAGAAGCTGGCATATTTCATATCATGTGGCATTTAATCATGTATAAGCCAAACAATAAAGAAAGATTTTGACTTGAAGCCTGCATCAGCGCCCTCCAGCTCTGCTATACAGAACCCTTGAAGCTGAATGTGGCTTTTTATCAACCAATAAGAATGCCAGGCCCTCGTCTGACATTGCCAGCGTCTCAGTGTTGTTTTGTTGACTTAATCATCAGAGCAAAATGAACCACTCACTCCATCAAAGCTTTACTCCTTTCTTCAAAAACATTTTCTGAGACTAAATAGAAAGTTTTACTTTTTTTTTTCTCAGAAGAGAAACAACACCAAACAGATTGCGTGAGAAAAAAAAAATAAAGGCAGACCAAACCGTCTTACTTGAAAAGACGCAGAAGCAAACCAGCTCCACAAACCAAAGTGAATTAGGATGAAAAACATATGAACACAAACCCGGCCGCTCAGGGAATCACAGCGGCCCTCATTCCTTCTCATTAGCTTCTCAGATTCCTGTGAAAGAACTACCTGTACATCACAGAGATCGCAGCAGGCCAAGAATGAGTGAGACGCCAATTTGTCCTGACATGTTAAGTTGTGACTCGATCAGATTACGAAACGCAGCACTGTTAATGGACGAGCTGAGCGTACCGGATTTAGTTCCCAACAGAAGCCTATGACCTTGCCCGTGTCCATCACGCAGTGACTTATTGACAAGATCATTGTCAGATTTCAATCAAACATCATCTGACAATTTACTGAGGAATCACCTCTTCCTACTCTCCATGTGCTGTTTCTTTCCGTTTGTCTTCAGGCACAAAGGGCTACTGCCTTAAAAGAAATCCTAGATGAAGCAATGTTTAGTTTTCGTACAAACATCCATTAGGCTTGTTTCTATATTGAAACATATTGACTATTATGTCTATATTGACTATTATGATTGATTGATTAACTATAAGTATAAATATATATAGTTAATCAGTCAATTTGTCAATTTGATCTAATACATGGCAAAAATAAAGTAAAAATATCATCATTCACTTCATCAACTTCATTGATTTCAGTAGCATTTTTAAGAATAATTGCCAGTTTTGAAAACACACACACATTTGTGCACCTATGCTTGTTAGGACATTACATTGACTTCATTCAATGTCAACATAACCCTACCCCTTACTAACCTTAACCATAACTAATTCTTAAACCTTAACCTAACCTCATTTCACACCTTACTCTCTAACCAGAACCTCAGAAATAACCTAAGACTGGCCTTTGGTCCCCGTGAGGACTACTGGTCCCAACCATCAACATGTATAAAAATGGATGCCATGACAGTTCTCCTGCAGTAGAGGTCATAAAGTCTGTGGCCTCTATGTAAGCAGTTTCACATCGTGATTGACAGCTGCGCCCTGCTCCGACTGAGTCAGCCAGGCGTATGGGCGGGACTTGATACCGCAGAACCAACCCCGATCACTACCGTGCAGACTCTGGCTCAGAATGACGTCACCAGCACAAGATGGCAGTGGTGGATTCTGGCTTCATTTTTGTACAGCAGAGACACAACATCAGTGTTTATACCAGAAAAAGCCCCCTAATAGGTACCAATAATGCACTTATGGTTCAAATGCACTCACATTAAAGGCAGACTATGTAAGTTCAGAAAGAAGAAATAACACAATCTTCCTCATACGGTGAGTAAAAACTCTCATTCTCATTTAATATAATGTAATAATAATAATAACAATAATAATAACAACAACAACAACAATAACAATAATAATAATAATAATAAAGTTAAATTAAACATGTTTTTTCCTTTTCGTAATTGCTGGTCAGGTTGACAGTACCCACCTGGCTAATATATGCATTTAGTGTGTTATTGCCAGCTGTCCCTTAACGTCAGGTGTCCAGCCATCCTGTGATAGTGCTGCCCTCACTGCCCTGTTCCAGTTGTGAGGAAATCTGTCGCCTTAAGCTCGTCAAGGGCATTACTGCTGCCTGGCGCACAGCTCCATTCCTCTTTCTACCTTACTTGTGTCACACTTTTACAAATACAAACTTTACCAGCAACATTTATGTAACTTTGCTTTATAAAAGGAGAAGCAGCAGCAGAGCTGAAACTCAATTTCCAGCCCTCAAACAGCACAAAAACAACCTGTGCAGGGATGAAATATTTTCCATGATGAGGTCAAATTTTATTACAAACGCTTGGAACAAAACTAATTACAATGATTACATGAATATGTCACCTTGTTTATCTGATTGCTGAGCAGGCCCTTCAGTAAAATCAATTTTCATGGTTTAAATTGAATCCCTTAATTAAGAGAGGTTCTTTCCTTGTTTCTGCACACGTTGAATTGCATTGATTGATGTCTGATTTAGCGATCACCGGAGGGAAGCAGCAGCGAGGCAGCTAATACTGCATGAAAAATGTGGACTCGAGCAGACAAAGCAAAATGCAAAATGAAGTTCTGCCAGGGGTTATGTTATTAAATGATGTCTCTGTGTATGAGTGTGTGCGCGCACATGCATATCTGCACCTGTGTACAATTATGTTTGTGCAAACCCACGCTGTCTGACATGTTCAGTTATAATGATCTTGGTGTGGCATCTGGTACTTTCCCCGTACAATGTTATTTCATGAACACCAGGAACCCTGCGGTGACTTGCAGCACTGTGTCAGAACAAAGCTATTGTTAATGACAAAGAGCTGCTGCCATGCAGTGGCGGACTCAAGCTGTTTGAGGGGCAGGGGCAAAAGAAATAAAAAGGGAACCAGTGTGCAGAAAGTTGTGATGAAACAGTTTTGTTTCAGTTAGGATTAGCACCCTAGAGGGCACTTTACTACATTTTGTCCAATGGAAGGGTGCCTTGTGACCACACTGTATTGTGTTTTCTCTGCTGGAGGGGCACCCTGGGGGCACTGGGGGAGTTGTAGACTACAGAATCTTGGTTAGAGTGTATGAGATATGCCTCTCTCTGTTGAACCTACAGTTCAGTCAGACAAAGCCCAAGGTTAGCATAAAGCAAAGTCACCCGATGGCAAAACACCAAATCTATCTCTACAGCCCACCTCACTGATGAAGAATATAATCTGTAGTTGTTTGTACTAACAGAGAGTAAAACAGAGGAGCATAGTATTTGAATTTGAAGCAGCAACAGAGAACATTAATTTTTGGTTGACTCTGGCGACCCCTGTGGACAAAGGTGGCAGTGTTGTTGTTTATTGTTTTTTTTTTTTTATTGATTTCAATGGGATTCTGACAGAATCTGACCTAGTCAGGTTTTTTTATTGATGGACAGCAATATACATCTTTCCTAGAATTGTTGCCAATAAAAGCAGTACGTATCTAAGAATGATTTGTTGGAATGTGTAATTAAGCTAGCACACAATGACATGTCTCTATTCTTTAAAAGTAATCCTGCTCTATAGCCTTCACTCACATGAAAAAAACATGAAAAGAATATATTAAATCTGATTTGTTTGCGGGATGAAGTAATCCATCAGATCAGACTTCCAGAAGTGTGGACGCCTGTTAAGTTTGTCCAGACACAAATCTTGCCTGAACAACACCAGCATAACATTAGCATGAATCAACTCTGAAAGATGATTTATTGCACAGCTGCACAACAACAGTTGTGTGTTGGAAACAAAGCACTTGCTCCTAAATTATTCATGAGATATAATAAGAGGATAGTTGCTATACAGAGTGTTTGTCGATGAGGATAGGACTTGGTAGATAGAAGACAGAGCGGAGAAGAGCGAGATGGAATTTGGCCGCTGAAGAGTAAGGGAAGTATGTTTCCATGTTGCACGCAGAGCTAAAGCCTTTAAGAACGGAGAAAGACTTTCTGCGGAATAGCGAGACCTCTGAGTCGGCTGGCTGCAGGGAACCTGTTTGTAGTGTAATGTTATTCTGGCCCGTGGACACATCGAGTTCTGCCACAACAAAAGGAGACTCATTCGGGGGGAGGAGAGAGACGGCTTTCAAACAGCATATATTAAATGTCTTCTTTTGCTGCCTTCACCTTCTGTGTTGCCCGTCCTTTGAGTTTATCTCACGTCCGCGGGCTACGGTGCTAACAAGGCTCCCTGCTACAGTCTCTGGTCACACTGTATTTACCACACTGTCACTGCAGCGATATGCGGTCAGCACGGAACGTGAATACACCGGTTACAATGGCAGCACATTGTCACTAAAGTTGAATCTTTTGGGTCACACTTTCGGAGATGTACAGCACATAGTTTGGAACACTAAGTAAAGAACTGCCGCCAAGGTTGTTTGGACGGTTGTATCAAGAGAAACAGGGATCAGATATCACAGCAACTCACATGAATTTCATGTCAGCAATTCAGTCTGAACCCAGCCACTTATTGTGAAAGTTCAAATAATTTAACTGTGAACGTCTTGCTCATGTCTGGGCTAGTCACTGGCAGAAATATCACAGCTGTCTTGAGGTGTTACATTAGTTCTTGGGTCAGTCAGTGCCATTTTAATGCTCGCTAACGCTGCACAGAGATCCACCAGTTCCACCGAATCAAGTCAAACATCTCATTTGAGCATTTCTCTGTGGAACAAACCATTTACACACACACTGCAGTGCTCCCTTAAAGTCCCTGTGAAGAAAATATGTCATTTTTAAGTAATTTTGATTGTAACATTATCTTATTTTTGTATGAACGTGTAAAACAATATTGTGAGACCCACAGCCAGGATGGTCTATAATATTCTAAAGGCTCATAAAGCCAATATCGGTCAGCCAGCAGTTCTCCTGATTAGGGTGGGAGAAATTCACTTTTGCTGACGTTATCTCTTTAAGCTTTTATAAGCTGTACAGATAATAATTCAACTAACACAACCTTAGTATCAAACTATTTTTAAATGTTCTGTGAGCACTGTCTTAACACCCTAACTTGCGATGTAACACGTCCTGCTGGTGCAACAGACTGCAGGTTAATATAAAGTTTTCCCACCTGCACTAAACTCCACAGTTGGCCTCTCTGAGCTGAGCTGAGCAGAGCGTGAGCCGGTCTGCAATGAGGCCATGTTACCATCAGGCAAGCTAATGGGTGAGGAAGAGTACATCCGATCCATAAAAGGCAAAGAGGTTCAAGGGAAGAGTTGGTCCTCTTCCCAGGGAGCAAACTTGAGGAGGGGAAGTCATCGATGCTACCTGACCTCGCGAGGCAGCACTGCGCCGCTCCACCGTCAGGAAGATTCACTGCAGCGGCACAGAAAGTCTCTATCTGTGAGGCAATTTGGGGAACACATTGAAAGTGATTCATTTTTATGCTCTATTGTTCTTTATATAATGAGCAGAGAGGTGTTCATTACAGGGAAATGGCTTCTACTTCTGCCAATTAGGGGGAGATGATTAGCAAAAAGATGTGCTGAAATTGCAAATCCAATTCTCTTTGAGACAGGTGTATTGATAGTACTACCCTCCTCACTATATGAGTCCCGTGCGAATATTTGTCCTTGATGTCATTTTTTTCCCCAGAAGCTAAGCTAAACTGCTTTCCCTTAAGCTTTAACTATGCCAGTCTTTCTCCAGCTCAGTATCCTCCCAAATGATTCTCATACTGGAGAGTTCCACACCTCAGGATTTATGTCCAGTGCCAACATTGCAGGAATCATTATGCCCTTTATGTAAAGACGCAGAAAGGAAGCATGTGGAGGTTCATGCAGGAGACAAAACTCACAACTCTGCAAATAAAGTTTGTTTTATTAAAAACTGTTGCCATTTTTCCCTAGCTAAGCCGAGAAAGACAGAAAGAAGCATTGGGTTGGAAGCTTGAAGATAGTTGAGTCTCCCAGGGTCCCAAAACGTCTGTATTTAACACACAAAAAAAGTATTTTTATAAAAATGACCTAGTGCAGCTTTAACCAAACCTTTTTAATAACCACAGTGTGTCCTAACCACAATCATACTGTGTTGCAGTGCACAAATATTGTAGAATAAAATAATTTTGTCCTTGTCTGGTGACAGTATTGCTTATATTATTATTCCAAATATATAAATATTCCATATTTCGCCTTCCACAAGACCTAAAAAAGTGGAAAAATGATTGAAAAGCCCATTTTTGGGCAAACAAAGAAATACAGAGTACTTACATGTTTTGTTTGTCAAATATGACAAACGTTTCATATCGAAGCAAAAACGCATTACATTGAAAGATTCACATCATGTGCCGAGGTCAGTGTGAATTTTCCAGTTTAGTGCAACATTCCTAGGTTCCTTAAAGGCCCCGAAAACCTATTATTTCAATCAGCTTTTTACAGTGAGCGATGTAACAGTTTTGGTTATTTCATGAGAGGTTGTCTGTGTTTTCACCAACCAGAATTTAACAATATTTGAATTAAAATTCGTGCAGAGTTTGACACTAGAAGGACGTTTTCACAGTAAAAGTGGAAAGTTTCTCTGTGCTCATTGAAAATCAGATTTTAAGGGGCGGGGCCTACCAGCAGGATTTACAAATAGTTTAGCAGTCAATCCAGTTCCAGTATGCAACTTCTACAAGTGTGATGTAGAAACTTGAAGCAACCAGTGCACATCCACTGAGAATGGACTACAGTGAAGTAGG
>NW_023339652.1:14323398-14331471 GCF_004916995.1 Morone saxatilis | reverse complement strand
AGAATGGACTACAGTGAAGTAGGAAACATTTTGTGTCCAGTAGGAAAACTTTAGAAATGAACAATATTTGCATATCTAGAGATTCTGGTATTTTTAATGAGGTAGAAGGAGTAAATGACTTATTAAGGATTTGAATCAATCAATATGTACAAATAGTCTGCTAGTCTGTCGGATACTGTAATACATGTCTGGAGGGGATCTTTAAGATTTGAAACTAAGTTGGGCTTTAAGACATGCTATACTCACTACAGTTTACTGTGGCCAAAATATTGTTGACATGTGCAAATATCTTGCACAACTAAAAAGAAAAACCCCTCCAACATCAGGCGTGTGATGAATTACAACCTCAGAGGTCTATTAGTATCTGGTGCAGTTTCACCTCACAGAGCGAGAGAGAGGATATGTTTGTTCATCCACACTCTGACATGGTGCCCAGACAGGTGACCTTTTTACCTCACGTCATGGCATGAAAGATGCAACCTGCTGCTGTATGAATTCTGGGTAACCTTGCCCCCGTAGGCAGGACACGCCTAAGTATAGCTGCCTGCAGTGTGATAGGTCAGGAGGCGGTCTGCTGGTCAGAAAAAAAAGCTGGCTCTGTGATTAAAGCACCCTCATGTCCTGCTCAAACCTGTGTTTGCATTTCAAGAAAACACGCAGGAACCGTCAGTAAAAGGCATCCTGAATGGGTGCAAAGAGCGTACGGTCAGGAATCACTATATGGTGATGTGATCTGACGTTAAGTGAAGCTGGATGGGTTTTTAGCAAGCCGAGAGGTGGGAAGGAGTGATGTGGAAAGGGCTGGAGACGTGCTGGCACCTGAGCCTGAAGTGAACTCAAACTTCCTGTGGTGACACTCCTACAGGGCGGACGAGTGTAATTATATGCCGGACCGATCAGAATTCAGCTCAGACCTGCGCGCGGATCGGACTTCAATATTTGTACATCTACTCCCAATTAATATCTTGAATAATGACGTTAATTCACATGCACAGGACGCAAGGCTCCTGCTGGATGCTGGGATCACAGTATCTTTTTATGGTTACGTAAAACAGTTGAGTAATAAATTATAGCAGAAGCAGACAGTGCAAGGTGCTTTTGCAGGGCTGCTGGTGGGATAGAGACGAGCGCGAGAAGCGTCAGAGAAACTGCTGTGACTTGCAGCATATTAGTTTGTATGTCAGCAGTTTGATTGTAATTAAATGCCAAACCGGTGCCCTACTTTTGCCCAACTTTGGCAGCCGAGCACATAATCTCAGCACTGCCGGGATGAAGGACATGATTAATGACAGCGGCATGTGAAACGAAGACAAAAGTCTGTGTCATCTATTGTTTTTGTTTGTTTGTTGATTTTTTTTTTACCCCCCCCCGTGTGTGTGAGGCAGGGGGTAGTTTTTTTTAACACCGGTCTCAGCTGTGATTTATCTCCCAGTTGTGTGTGCCTTTTGTAAGATGGTCTAAAATTAATTTCAGGGATTGTTTTTTTTTTTTAAAGAAGAGCTGGAAATACTGAAGTTGCCCAAACTAGAACATGGGGATTCCAGGAATACTTATTATTACTTTATTTTCTTAATTTTATTTGTTTTCCATTACAATTAGCATTTTTGCTCCTGCCTGGGTTTACATGCACACTAATTTCCTACTATTTATTCAGAACATGACAACAACGCATTTGTTAAGGGTCATGTAAACATGGATATTCCTCATTAGGCCTTATTCTGAACGGAGCATTAAGAATATCTGGGATGTGCCAATATTCTGTATTTTGGAGCATTCACATAAAGCTCATTCGGAATATGTGTCTCATTTGAGGTTTTTAATCGCAATTATTGACAGACTGCCTCTTTGTTGTTTACGTTCAGCTGTGTGCGTTGTAAACAAACCAAATAGTGCATGCTAAGTTATGGAATACAAGGAATGGAAACCAAAAGCAGACTTGCAGAACAGGTGCAGATTCATTTGATTTAAATGCAAAAAACTGGTGAAACATACAGATCTACGAGGAATTAGTCCTAAAAACAGTCAAAACAAAAGGCAGGCAAAAGTCCAAAACTGAAAGTAGTATGTACAATATAGAGACGACATGAGGGGGCAGGCTGAAAGCTTGAACGAGGGCGAACTCGCAATGAAACAAAGGAACATAAAGCCTAAACACAATGGTGAGGGGAGGGCAACTAGACAAGTGAAACTAAGCAGGTGGGGGCAGACAATCAAAACTGGAGTGAAAACAGACAAAGACAGGAAGTAAGGTGAATTATTGCAGAAGTATTGCAAAATAAAACAGGAAATACCTCAACTAAACACAAAACCAGCAACACTGACCTTTTCAAGGTGGTTGAATAAATGAAAGAGAAGCTATGTTCTCACGGTTGAACAAAAACAGGCAAAATGCCTCATGAACAAAGCTACTGTGGATGTATGATTTGCGTGGGTGATTCATTACTTATTAACTTTTTAAAGTGATACTGCTTTTATGCCATGACTATTGAAGTGGGCAGCCCAATATCATTAACTTCAGATCAGAACATATATATAAAATAAAGTTTCCTAGTCCAAATCAGTCTAAACAACAGCTGACCATTATTCATTTCTCCATTCTGTAGTCAGCTTACCTGAATTTCCGCAGCCAAATCTGCAGAAATTGTTGTGTTTTCTGACGCTCTGATGTCAGCACATACTCTACTAGCTTTATGCTTAATGGTGTGTTTGTGGTGTCCTTGTTGTGTCTTATTTGTTATGCTGTTTGCTCTCTACAGTTCTCAGTGCGTGTCCTGCCAGCTTCTGCCTGTCCTACTTTACTGTCTCCTTTGATATTATGATTGTTTTATCACATTATCAGTCTTGTTGTATTGTCTTCCTGTTTTCACATTGTGCCATTCCATTATTGCAAATAGCAATTAAGCAAGATCAACAAAATAAGCATTATGGACAGTTTTAATTAACTCTGTTTTTGCTTCCTGCTGTCTAAAAGAAGATACAAGCAATTTCCTCTTATTAAGATACAAGATAAGCTAAAATCAGTATTCAGATTTTTTACTTAAACCTAAAATCAATATTTTTATAGAGACACTACATCAAATGATAGTGTAATGTGCAAGCTCTCACTTGTAGTCACTCTCACACTCACAGAATTATCACCAGCCTTTGCAGTTTCCCTAAGCACTGTGGAGCATTTTACTGTCTTTCAGTTCATTGTTTTGGATTTCTGGCACGCAGCTTTAATGTTTTGGTTCAGGGTCACAGCTTTCATCGTTGTCGTCTTTTTTGGCCAAAGCAGGCAACTGTTTTCAGTGAGAAACTGTACACTGTACACTACCTGCTCAGCACCACGCAGCACACAGACACAGTTAGCGACTAGCTGGTAAACATAATGGAGCATCTAGAAGCTAAAGAGACACATATTTCCATTGGTTGATGGAAATCAAAAACCGAGCTATTAGGAGATGTAATTTTGAACGTAACCAGCTGGCCAGAAACTCCAAATGAATAATAATGTTGCTGCATGTCTGCTGGATGTTTAAATAGCCAACTGTTTGCCAGTTTTCAGGTTCAAACAAAAAAAAAGACAATCAGTTAATAAAAACTTATTAATGCAGTAAAAGTATATCAAAACCATGCTATAAAATGACTCATTTAATAAAGGTATTATCAATAAACTGTACTTAAAGTATCAAAAGTAAAGTTTGCATCAGGCAGAATGCCCCTGTCAGTGTCTTCTTATTATATTACTGGATGATCATTATTACTGATGCATTAACTGTACTTTAATTCTGTAGCTGGTCGTGGTGGAAAAAAAGTAAAGCTGTTTGATTTATTTATGATAGTTTAATCTGTAACAGTGCATCATATTTTATGAGCTGATCATATGTCTGCACAATATAATCAAAGTATAATCAAAACTATAGCTGTTTAAAATAGAATATTTTCCTCTGAAATGCAGTGGAGCAGAAGTATGAAATTTTATAAAATGGAAATACTCAAGTCAAGTACAAAATTGTACAGTACTTAAGTAAAAGTACTTAGTTACTTTCAATAGTAGTTACTTTAGTAAGTTCAGTACAAAACAAGTCTTATGCCGCCAAAAGACACTTCATCTGACAACAAAGAAATGAAAGCAACTTGCTTGTTTCTGCATAATTACAGAGATTCAAACAAATGAGTTTGATCCTTATGTAATTATGCAGAAACAAGCAAGTAATCTTAATTTCACACAAGAACACGAGAAACCAATGACTTTAAGAGAAACATGTTGGACTCTGATGTACAGTCTGCTTGTTAGTTATTAAAGGCTGTAATTTCCTTGTGAAGCAGAAAAACAACACACACTGAGGACAAAACAAGGACACGCTGCCAAGGAAAGGCAATTTCTGGGAGACATAAATTTTGGCGTTTCACTGGTAGAAGCTGCCAGTCTTCTTGCCGATGGCCTTGTTTGTCTGTGGTTTTGTGCCGGTGTCTAAAATTGAATGTGGACATTATTTATGGGTGTGAAATTTCATCAGGAACTATGGACAGCTGACTCTTACGCCTAAATTGATAAACCCTGATCAGCTGATAAATATTACAAACAACGACTGTAAAACCTGCTCTAGACAGCGACACTGAGGCTGACAATGAGTGATTCCAAAGCGTTTATTTGCTTGTTTTTGAGCTTTTACACCCAAGGCTTATTTCATAGTCAGGCTGACAGCTGTGCAGCACAAAACCTGCCCATAAACCAGAAATTTCACCCTCAGCGCTGACAGGAGTCCACAAATTTGGCCTCCCACTCACTGTCAATAAGGCCAGAGAAAGTCTGTGTGTGATGACGGCACATTTTGTCTCTTCATCTGAGCCGAACTGTCCGAAATCAAATGAGAATCCTCCTGCAGGGTGGACTTTTGCTTCAAAAACCACTGCTGTCGCTGCGAGAGAGAGACGTTTCAAGCCTTAATTTGCTATAATTTTCTTTCCCTAAATGATAGAGATTAGGGGATGTGAAGGCAGTCTGTAAAGTTGATGACAAAAGACACCAAGCTGTCCTTTTTGTCTCACACAAAAGCAAAATCACCTCAATAAAACTTGCTCTCTCTCCTCCTTTGAAGCCAGCCTCTATAAATAACTTCCCAGTGGTATTACATGGCGGGACTGCACAGAAAACCGAGCTAAGAGTGCCCTCTACGTGCAGGCTAAAGCTTTGTGCCTGCAAATGTGGCACACAGTCATGCAAAAATGCTCAGAAAATGTACACTGAATACACAGAACCCAGGCATGTCTCAAAAATATTGAGCTGCAGCTGCTTTTGCACAGGATGAGTGGGCTCAAATTTTGGTCTTTAAAACATTTTCCCTTTTAGTGTTGCCTCTTAAGCAGCTGAGACACTGCAATTTTCCATATGGGCTGAATATTAAGAGCATCTAAGGTGAAAGTCAGAGGGAAAGCTTCACGTTCCCAGTGCCCTCTTTAAGTGCAGTGTCATCAGAAGTTAAGTAGGAAGCGAGGCCAGATCAAAGCAGTAAAGCAGATCTTCACTGTCTGACTTCATCTCTGCTAAAGCCAGAGAAACCCTGTCACAACCTCAGATGCTCAAAAACGATTTTCCTTCTGGACTCATTATTCCCTCCAGCGCCGGATGATGCTACACACAGCAGTCACGCTTGTGTAACCCAAATCAAAGCGGTCCGTTTGAAGACTTGTTTGGTTAATAAGTCTATTACAGAGCTATAAAAACTGCAATTAGATGGAAAATCTGGAGTCAGTGTCAAAATCCCCGCTGATTTTCTCCAGTCAGATTATGCAAACACAGGGTTTGTCACCTGCAGTGACTCACACTGATAAATCGAATGGATTAGAAGTCATGACCCATGCAATTGTTGATATCATGGGAAAAGAGCTACATTAACATACACAGACAGATATGTATATACATGAGCATACAGTATGTGAGGCAGTAAATAGGGTAGATCAGGATCTGTAAAGTCAGGTTGCATGTTTAAGCTTATATAGAGCCAGTTTTAATTAATATTTCTATATTTAGTAGAGCTGCACAATATGGTAAAAACATTTTGCGATAAGTCACGTTTATTGTGGGTTTATACATTTTTTCATCACAAATTGAATTTTCACTAAAACAAATATTAAAATCATCCATTTTGCGGGGTCAGTACAAAATAAACATGTTTTCGTTGTTTGCCCTCCAGTACTTTATTATAATGCGGTTTTGGCACACATTTTAGCTTTATTAAAACATTGCAGCTCTTGTGATTTGCATAGCGATTCTGCGATCTGGGTACTGCACTTCGATTTCAAGAAACATTTCAATTTTTGAAATGTTTTGATTAACTGTGCAGCCCTAACTTACAGTAGTTTTGTCAGTGCTGTAGTCAAGACGACCTTGGTTGAGTCAAAGACAAGCCCAAGACCAGGACTTGTTGAGACCAAGTAAAGACCAAGTGATAAGAGGTTCAAGTCCGAGTCAAGGCCAAGTCCAAATGAGAGAGACAATACCGAGACAGAAAAAAAAAAGAATGCTTTTGCCATTGCCAATGAGATGAGTTATGGCAGCCAGGCATAAGATTGGTAACCATGGTTACCAGGCGGCCAATGTCAGTGCCAGTTTTAGATGGATCTTCAATTTACTCCATACAAGCATGCTTCATCAGTGGTTTTGTTTTGAAGGAGGAAGTAACTTTTCAAAACATATATTGCTGGATTTGTTGCTGAAGACCAGCTAGAGTATTTGGCAAGACCAATGGCCCAGTCTGAGACAATGGAAAGTCCTAGACCAGACCCGAGTACAGCAGCACAGACTTTTGTGCATTTGTACAACAAGGAAAGGAATAATGTCATATGAAAAAGTGCAACCATTTACACAAAAGAGACATGAGAGAAACTCAGCAATCACAAAAGTGTGCGGGGGAAAAGGACAACATGTCGCAGCAAAGGAAGGACAAATGCTTTCAAAGCTTTAAAACAGGAATTGGCTTGTTAAAATTTTTGGAGAGCCACGGTGGATAGACATTTCTAAAACTGAATTAAAATGATGTCACTGAATTTCCTCAACCTGACAAATTGGTCGGAAGGTCTATAGTGCAAAAAGGTAACAACAACAGAAACATATTGTGAGTAGAAAAAGCTTCATGATGCTGAATAATGGAATAATAGCGCTGCTTCACTGCTCCATTTTTTGTCTTAAGATTGAGAAATGTGTAGCTGACCATCACTGAGCAGTTTAAAATGCCTGGATGTGTGTGTGTGTGTGTGTGTGTGTGTGTGTGTTGAGCTGGGGCGTCTTTAAGGTCAAAAATATATAACTGATTTTTCAATCTACCTGGTTTTTGTCCATATTTTGTGGACAACCTCAAGCAAGATAATGTTGTTCCTTCAATTCTTAAAGCTGCACTTATCAATATGTACGTATCAACAATGGACCAAATGACTAATGTGAGAAGGGTCTTATAGTGAGGAACCCACAGAAAATTATTTCCTGACTGCAGATCCCCTCAGCTTTACAGAGCATTGTAGCATCTTGCAGTTCATTGTTTTGGTTTTAATGCCTTTCCTCTTTTGATTTAGTTTGACTGTTGTCATCTACATCATTTCATTGCAGCAGGCAGCTGTAATCCGCCAAAAAGCTCTGGTAAACCCACTGTACCCTTCCTGTCTAACACCAAACAGCAGACACACAGTTAATAAAATATGTCTACTTTTTAGCGAGTAGCTGGTGAACATGGTGGCACGTATAGCAGCTAAACAACAGCTTAATATATTTCCCTCAGATTTATTAAAGACCTAACCTGACTGTGACCTCATGGCAAAATATAAAAAGCCTCTTGCAGGTTTCTTACTCTGTCAATAAGGCTACGTTCACACTGCAAGCCCTCGTGCTCAATTCTGATTATTGCTCTAATCTGATTTATTTGGTTTGTTTTGTTTGGCTGTTCACATCATTTGTTTAATGTGGCCCAAATCAGATTCCAGTGTGAACATGTCAAGGTCCTGAAGTGATCCACATGATGAACGTCAATATAGAGTGAAATAGCAGTCACATGAATTCTGATATGACTGTTCACACTGAGGTCACATTGCAAAGAA
>NW_023339652.1:14306655-14323363 GCF_004916995.1 Morone saxatilis | reverse complement strand
TATATTTATCAGTATATTTTACAGTATATCCATTTATTTAAGGAAATACTTTCTAAAATTATCTTGTACTTGCGCATCACTTCACATCACTCATCATAAGTGAACTGAGAACAGAGAGTGCAACCAGACTGATGCTGAACATCATAACAACAACAACAATATATCATTTAATATTAGGCTACATTCACTTTAATTAATACCAGAACCAACCTTGTGTTAATAGCTAGCCCTCCTGTCCTCTCTGTGTCTGTCTCTGCTGAGATGCTGTGTCCACACCATGGTCCACACAGGTGTCCTGACTTACCTAAATGAGCCGGCATCGTCTTCCGCTCTCTTCAGCGGTGTGCCCACTTAATAGCTCCGCTGGACAGTGAAAGTGAAACTGAAGTTCTGGCTGGCAACTTCAGGCTTCATAGTGGTATTTCACAAACCACAGGGTGACATCATGTTAGGTTCACACTGGTTTTAACTCAGAAGTGCACTTTGGTTAATAAATAAATAAATGAAGCCTTTTTTGGCTAACTTACTGCCACGAGGGGGTTCAGTGAGCCCCCTGAACCAACTGCTCAGTTAGCAAGGTGCTTTCCTGATATCATGAGTCCAACTGCCTCGCAAGGTTAATGAAAAGCAAAAAAGAGAGAGTTAAGTAGTTAGAAAAACAACTTCAAATGAATGCTAATGTTGCTCTTTGCAAACATGTGTTGCTGTGGTGTTTAAAGCTTCTTGCCCTACCCCCATATAGTCAAAAATAAAAATCAGTTACTGGTACCGAATTTTAGATAGCTCTAGCTCATACATTTCAACCTTTTGCTGGGTTGGCACAGTGTCTGAATAGTTTCCTTTAAAAATCCGACTCATTGTCCCTTTAAGATCAGGATAATGTCTTTTTAAAGTGTCTTCCTGACACTGAGCTACAGTGAGATCCAGTCAGTAAGTGTCAGAACACTCGCAGGAGAACGAACAGCCAGTTCTTCTCTCCACAACCTGGCGCCGGAGCAGACAGATGTGCTGATATGCCATCTATAGCCGCAGGCCTTTTCTGACTTCTAAAGGCTTCCGCTGTCAAAGTGGGGCGCCTGGGAGTGCATGACACAAAAGTTAAATGAAGGTTAAATGGAAGCACTTCAAAGTGGGAGATCTCCACAGAAAAATAACGGAGGAAAGGTTAATGTGTGTCTTGTTGAGACACCAGAGCAGCTTGTAGCTTTTGGGCATGACGGTTTGAGGTCCAGCTTGGGTCAGAACGCCTTGGGGCCGCTGATTATTGGTTTCATTCACGCAGTTGCTGTGTGCAGCGCGGCAGGGTTCTACACTGATGCTTGGAGAGCATTTTTCTTGCAAGTCAGATTCTTCTCTGTTATAGTGGCAGTACATATTCTGTAATACTACAGGCAGACGGTGTTGGCTTTGTTGGATAAGAGGAATCATCTACCTCTGATATCATGGATGCTCCTCAGTGATTGCTAAAAGAGGCTGGAAATGCTCTCTTTTATTTGTTCCAGTTGTTTTGCCCTACAGGAAATGTAAAGGATTGATTTAAGGACGTTTTCTTGTCAAAAGTATGTCACTGCACCCAGCCAAGAAATTGTTCGGACAGGGTCAGGCTAATTGTTTCCAACTGCCGCTGGCTGTAGTCTTTTATTTAACGGACAGAAATGAGAGTGGTCCCAATCTTCTCATCCAGCTTTTGGCAAGAAAGCAAGTTGAGACGTTTTAGACGAAAAAAATAACAATTTGTATATATGTCAGTGTGTAGCATGTCAAAAATACATCATGAAATAGAGGCACTGATATGCTTTTGATGATGATTAGATGTGATGTTTTAAACAAACCTTCACTTTTCAGCTAAATTAAAGGGCAGGGAATGTTTGATACAAACTTTTTTGTCATACAAAGTGTTGAATGTCCAACCATGTCTGAAGCCAAAATGGTTTCTAGCTGTTCTGAACAGCAGTGACGTTGTTAGACTACCTGATATGCACTTAGTTTGAAGCAAACTGACAACTTTAGTTCAACATTTAGATGTTTTTGACCTGCAAATGGCCAAACACCATCCTTAGCGAGTGTTAAGTCATTTTGTTACTTTCAGTCGGAGGACGCATCAATTAATTTATTGTAACAAATGGTTAGGTTTGCTCTTTGAGAAAGTATTCAAGCAGCAAAGATTCTGCTATATCTGAACCCCCCTTCATAAACAAATATGTTAATCTAAGTTAACAACAATACCAAAGATTTATAAGGAGGCAGTTGAGGTTGAGGTGGTGATTGGATTGCCCCACAGCTGTAAATGAGCCAGTGGTTGAGAAGCACAACTTCTGCGCTGTGCCTAAAGTAATGCTGTGCTTCGTTTATTTTATTTAGGAGGCAAAACTTCCCCACAATTAGCAGAAAATTTTCATTTTCATCTAAATAATCAAAAAATGCACTGACAGTAGCTAAAAGTGCACAGTAAGTGAGCGTTGGCATGAGGCCATTCATGCACAAGTTTATTTGTGCATAAAGCAGGAAAGACATTCAAAGTAATAAATGATAAATGCAATCAGTGATTTTACTTTCCTGTATTGTGGCTGCTGCTTTCATCTAGACGCACTTTAGATCTTCAATAAAAATAAATGAAATAGTCTGTTTTCATGTTTATGCAGGCCATGTAAAAGAGAACAAAAAATCAGAGGAATTAGAGCAATTGGAAGCAGGTATTATTACCAGCTCAGTGCCACTTCAAAAGAGTGGTAACATCTCTACTGGGACGCCCGCATCCCTTCAGTATTTAACCTATTATCACAACATTGTTAGTGAAGTACGGTTGGCTTGTATCCCAATGTGACAGCTAATTGCCAACCGCCAGGACTCAAAGGCAGCCGACCTAAAACTCTGCAGCTTTACAGGGAATAGAATTAGACACTGTTTTGAAGGTCAACTTCTTCTACACTGAAAACCCCAACAGGTCCCCCCCTGGGGTGCCCGGTCCTGCTGAAGCGCCTATCACAGGAAACTGGAGAGGCTTATTGTTCTCTCCTCTCCCGTTGACCCTTACCGCCCCATTAAAATCTAGCCTGAAACTCTGCCTGAGGGTCTCCAGCCATCATCGGCACGCGCAGCCTCACCAAAGCACGGAATACTAATGAGACAGAGAGGTGGAGAGGTCCGGGTTTGCATCTTTAAAATGTGGGTTGGGATTGGTTACCAGGCAGAATTAATGACTGGCTTGTGCTTGATTATTAGCATGTTTGATGCAGGAGGAGTTGCACTTTGGATGTAATGAGAGCTGCTGGTCTCATACAGGCGATCCTAACACATAGATTATTCATTGTGCTGACTCACTGAAGGATTATTACCATCACCATGGAAGTTCTGTTTCCACCCAGCGGTTTGTTTGTCTCTCTGTCAGCAGGATACCTGAAAAAATTGTAAGACTTGACATTTGGTGGGCAGGTCAGCCACTAGAATTACAATTTCTGTACTTATTAAATTAACCTGGGCACCTATTGTACCCTGATTGTATGCATTACATAGTGTAATTATTTGCTTGAGTAGATATAGGATGTATTGTGTAGGAGGTCTTTGACTTTTCTTCTGCATGGCCATAAAGTCCCTCTCTGGCATTCAAAAATCTCAACTTTAAACTTAACTGATGCCGAAAAACTAAAGTTCCTTTGTTGTTCTTTTAGCATTCTACATTTTTAATTCCCCCCTTATGTGTAATCTCACTAATATCATCCTGCCTTTGAATAATTACCACTTTCCCCTCAGTAGAAAACATGCTTCAAATTCAAAGTCAGACAGACTCATGTGACTTATGGATATATACTTTATTTTGCTACTGTGATAAGTGATAACATTCTATCAGAAATACAAAAACATAAATCAGTTTTCTATACCCGTGTGGTATTTCCTCACTCTTAACATGACGGCTGCAGAGGTAGTGGAAGGACTGACACAATCTCATAAACGGTTTAATGCCATACAGTAATAGTTGTCCTGATGAGAAAGCACACAGTATATCTGCTACTGGAAGGACATAATGGACTGAGTTCACTGCTGAGACCAACTACAGTACTGAGGTCCAAACGTGAACACAACTGTCCTCCAATGTGTTCATACACAGAAATATTTACATCCTCCATTATGTGGTCAAAGCCCAATTAAAACAATATATAGCAAATACTGACAAAGACTAAATAATCTATAAATAATTAGACTATATGGTGTTACAGCTTATTGATCATTTGACGTAAAGGAGTGACTTTTGGATGAGTAGATACATAAGGTGATTATTTACAAAAAATGATAGACTGCAATGGTTTGTAAACATACAAACAGTAGGAGCAAGGACAGAAACTGAACACAATACCTCTGGTCAGTATTGCACAATAAGGCACAGTAAGCTTAACAGCCAGAGTCCTTCAGCCTCCCAGTAGCAAACCACCTTGTATACAATCAACACCATAACCTGCCGATCTTCTTACCACATCAGTATACAAAAAAAAAAGAAAAAAGAAAAATGGAAGTTTGTTCAAGAAGTTGCACGATTTGGTTCTGCAGAAGGGATTTTGTTAAGTTATGGGACACTGAAATGGAGGCAGAAATGGTCCCATTGGCTCAGCGGGCAGAGATTTGCTTTTTTTTTTTCACCTTGGTTTTTAAAATGAGTTTTGAATGTGAAAATCCTGAATTCAAAATAAACTTTTGAAAATTAAAATTTCCCAAAATCCTGATGAAAATAAAAACAATAAATTTTCTCAAAGTACATTCATGTCTAGATCACATAATTCAGGGTCAAAACAAAATTTAAATTAAGAACAAATATTTAAAATGAATTCAGCTAGTGGCAGAACACCACACTTACTCTATTGAGTTTCACTCCACAGGAACGAAAATGTTTTCTCTTATCGGTCTTTTAATGTTTAATTCACCCAATTTCTGCCTCATGACTGAAACTGTAAGAAACTCCAATCTGCTGTCATTACTATTGGCTTGAGACAGTGCTAGCTGCTACTGTAAGTGCGTTTTACTTGACAACTGCATGATGTAACCCAAAAGGAAACTGAAGAGACATCCCTTCTCTCTCTTACTCTAAAACCTCAATATTCTGCATTCCATCAGAAAAACAATGTTATATCTTCAGCTTGCATATCCTTTTTTTAACACTTATGTGTGCTTACAGAAATAATACAGTAGGGTGAAAGTTTTTAATATTCATTTCAATATAAACTCTGTTAATTTGGTCTTCAGCAAACCACAAAATAAACCTGTTTCTAAATATATACTGCACACATAAAAAGAAAGAAATACAATATATATGAGATGCTAACAATATAATTAATAAGGCTATCGGTGCATGTCAAATTTAAACAATTATCTGTATTTGAATTAAATCATTACAACTTATTTCCTTTTGTTCTTAAAATAAACATTATGAACCAACAATAGAAATGTATTGCTTAAAGTTGAACAAATTTCACCATGGTTTTTCAGTACAGTACAGAGAATACCATCAAATTCCAAGCTTGTATATTATGGCTAGCCTCCCTATTAGCAGAGAACAATTAATGTGAATATGTTTGCAGGCCTCAGGGGATACATCTATAAAGCATTTCACAAGAACAGTTATAAAGAAAAGAAAAGAAACACAATTGTGTGATGCAGATGATATTTTTGATTCATTCCCATCTTGCTAATCATCTACTGAACCCTAAGATTTGTCCTGCGACCCTTTTGGGGGTCCTGGGAACCGCTGCTTTGGACCATTCCAGATGCAGCAGTTCTTGCTGCACGCTTCCTGGACTATTGCTGTTATCTCTGACGTGTCTACACGAGGAATTACCTTTTCTTTTTACTGAATATAGACAAAAACATGGAGAATAAAAAAAATGAAATTCAATGGTATTCCCCTGGTGCATCAAAACATTACAAGGTTGTGTATTGTTCCATTTGTATTCTTTAACATAACACAAAGAAATTATGTTCATTCTGACAAAGCCTCCACCAAAAAACAAGAAAAGTACATTGAAAAAACCTGAAACCTTGCTTGGTGTTGGTCAAAATGTAATTCATGCAAATTAATGTGTTCCCCTGTTGAAAGGGAAGCTTGGCTTTCTTTACCATTTGGTCTAGGACGTTTGAAACCAGCAGGGGGCAGTGTTATTTGGTAGAAAGTGGTGTACAGCAGTCTATTACCCTCATTGAGAGTCATCATGTACAATGACCATAGTGATTTCAGTGAAAGACAGTAGGCCTCGTTTCCACTAATGGAGTGAAAGCAGGATAAGTTAACATTCATAAGGTGTTAATGTTATTCGTTAATCAAAGCTATGAGGATGGTGTAGAGATGTCAATATAAAAATACTGCACTAAGTGCATTATGGGAGACTGAATAGCTAAGCAAACTGTCCACATGTTGCCGTGGCTGCAGTCAAAAACCAAGACTAGCTCATCTCAAAATGGAAATATTGAAACCAGGTCCAAAAGCAAGCTCAAAGAAGTCAAGTGTGCAAAATCTTTCTAAATGATCTTATTAACAATAAATGGCATAGCAAATATTCTCGACAACGTTGCATTGATAGCCTCAGAATTCATCCAGCAGATTTCTCCGGTTCCACCATAAACCAGAGAGTACATAGTGTTTGGTTGTAATGAGTCTTGGGTGGAAACGCTATGGATTGAGAGCCGCTGCTACACAGCTGGACATCCATTTTCATGACTGTGAACACACATTCAGCTATTCAAAGCATGACAAAAAAGCACAATAACATTGTTCTTTGTTCATGATTGCTTTGAAAAATTACATTTGTTATTAAAATGTGTTTGGCTTTGTTAGGACATATGAGACAGGACACCGTTTTCTCAGCATTTGAGACCAAAGCTTGAAATGAAAAGCGATCAACACCACCGCAGGATGGCATTTACAAAAACTATCACATGGAATGGATAGAATATTGAACAATATTGACATTTACAACAACATTTAGATTGTTACATGATATGTCCATCCAGAACACATTACGAACGGTAGCATTCATTAATTAGTAGTATCATTAGTAGTCCTTCAGATGTTTTAACATACTGGTGTGGATGTTAGTGAATTAGTTAATGGAGAGACTACACAGAACATTACTTAATCTGATAGCTGTAACATTTCAACATTTACAGATGTGTTAGGAAAGAAACGGATCAGATTACACAGCTTTCTTGTGACTTTTAAAGTTAATCACAGCAATAAAAGTGGGTCACATTTAACACAAAGGTTTATCAGCTTTGTATAATACTATCAAGTATTCTCTGTACAACTCCCCTGCATTCATTACATTACATTTAAGGCAATGTATCATAGAATGGACTGTCACACTGGCCACAAGACATACATTTACATGTATATCTGCATTAAAATATGAGAGATTATATTGCTCATGGGCTCTATATGTAGAAAAACCACTATTATGCAGATGGTTTTTGGTCATTAATACCTTATTAAGGCCCACAGAGGAAATTACATTCAACCATAATTAAATTCAGTGAATTGCAGCAGTTTTATAAAGATGTTTGGGGTGAAGTATGGCCATTTCTCTTTTAGTGCAGCATACTGTATATGAGTGCAATATGGAACAATAGACGAGTCACAGGAAGCATTTCATGACTTGATCAAAAGTAATAAAGTGGGACATTTGTGCAGGTTTTACCACACAACATTACAGTGCTCAGGCGGGCAGCATAATACACGGGCACCAGCGTCACCAGCTGTGAACACATCTGTTCTTTATTTATGAAAGTGGGAATTTTAGGGCACCCAATTGCCATATTAACCACAGCGCAATTAGGATTTTGCGTTCTTGCTTGACACGTATCAACAGATGGATCAACCATTTCCAGTGCACTGGGATTGCTAACGCTGCATTCACACTGCGAGCAACACAATCAACAAGTCATCAGGAGTTTTTGCTTCCTATAGCGCTGACCAACCAGGGAAAAATCAGCCAAACTTTTTAGACTTTTTATGCTTTTTAGGCGTAACAGCTGCCAGATTTAAGCTCCTCTTTTGTTCCCCATTGGTTTGATTCACGAATATTAGCATAAAATAGGAGCAGTTGATTCTAGCCTTTCAAAGTGGCCCAGTTCTTCACAACTTTGATGTGAAAGTACTAGAAGAGGCATCTTAAAAGCTGGATGCCTGGGGAATGGGTGTATTCATTATTATGATCAATAATAATAGTTTAGTAGTTTAGTTAGTTTTCTACACCAACAAATGGTACATTCAGAGCCTCTAACTGTCCATAATCTGTCCAACTGCAATTTATACACCAAGTTACTCATTGTGTGAATGCTCAGTTAGGGATCAGTGTCACTCAAAACTTCACCAAGAACGAACACTGACTGTTGATAGCATCAAACCAGTGACCTTTCACTGGCATTAAGGTCCTTCTGGCCACCAAGAAATTCTTTTTTTAAACAGAACCTTTGATCGTTTAGCAAGACGTCATTGTGTTGTGAAGAGGACAGATTTTATTTTGAACATGAGTTCAGTTTGCTGGTGCTGTTGGAACAGTGCTGATGCTGCATTCACGTCATATCGGAAGACAAAGTAGGAAAAACGGAAGGACGCTTGTTTCTATAGCGTGGAATATATTAACTCTTTGTAACACACAAATATAACTATAATCAACCACAAACAAACTGCAGCCGATAATACTTTTCTTAATGAGAGCTGATTGTCTGACTGTGAATTTCATTAATTTTCTAATTATCTGCCAACATCTGTGGCTTTGCTGCTGTTAGTTCTCAGTTGACACAATTTTGGATACATTCTTCCTATAATCTCACATCCTGATCGTAACTGCCACTAGGTGCCATGAATGTACTTTCCCCAGTTGCAGTCTTGTATTTACAGTAAATCCGATATGAGGTGAACGTGGCAAAAAAGAAAATACAGTTATTAGTACACTGTTTTCCCATTTACTGACTTTTAGCTTCTTCACATGCATAAACTAGCTTACACTTTTCTCTCTGGTTAGTATTTCTGTTACAGTCACAGCTGATGCTCTTTGACAAACAGACATTACGCCTCACAGCTTCCTACAACACAGTTGTTGCTTTGGCAGTTAGTTTTAGCAGAGGACCCCAGATAGAGCCTGGTGGAACACCGAGAGGGACCTCTTGGCTTGGAGCTCAATTTGATTGTAGCGGAGGGTGTTGTAAAGGTTGCCACGGAGGTGAAGGTGAGCTGTTGGCAGAGCAGAAGGATCTAGATGTTGGTTTCCCGCTGCATAGGTTCCTCTTCTTTTTGACATTTGTCGCCCAGCTTCTCTGACACCTGGGTTTCCCCATCGGCCTCCTTCTGATCCTGAACATGGTCAGGATCTTCTGTCTCAGTCCGTTTGTACATCTCTGCAGCCTTGCGCTCACGGTCCAAGAGTCTGTAGTTAATGAAGTTTCCAATAAAGAGCCAAATACTTGCCAAAATCACGACAGCTCCACAGCAAAAATACATGTACTTGTAGTTTTTTGTGACATCGACCAGTTTCCCTGTAAGACAGCACAAGGTTTTTAAATGTTTAATCTGCACAGATATGAAATCTTATGAAAGTATTGCCAAGTATAATTAGGACATAATTTTCATGTTCAGTGGGAACTCTTATCAATTCCATTTGAATAAATATTTTTAAGAAATCAGTTCATTTCAATGGATTCACTTGCAGGGGGTGAATTAAGTCCAATTCTATTGCATTAACTTTGATGAACTTAAGATGACCTACAATCTCGACATTTCTGACCTTCAAGGGAGCAGAGGGATGTAGAGCCCAAAACAAGAGAAACTATCATACCTTATTATTTGTGTTGTAATAATTCACTTATATTAATTTATATTACATTCTACCAGAGTGTAAAATTTTCGAGGCAGGGTTTGTGGACAGTTATGAGACAAAAGTCAGTGGTACAAATATGTTACATATTGTCTAACATATGTTAGCAATCAAGGTAGCTCACGGGGCTTTTGTGAATGACGAGTACTAGTGTATTTATGGGTGCCTACCATGTTAGCAGTTAGCTCACCACCAGTCACTACCTTCTAAAACCACTGTACATTTCTGGTGTAACTGGGCCTTAATAATGTTGTGGATTTAATTCACTGAGTCTAATGGCCAGAACTATTAAGAACACTTAAACAAACTGTACATGTAAGTAAATTAAATATGCTCTCAGACAGATCGTACCTGCTAGAGGTGGACCAATGAGGACCGGGCAGCACTCCACAATGGTAGTGAGTCCCACAGCACTGGAGAACCTCTGAGGCCCAACCAGGTCCATCAGTGTTTCAAACAGCACTGAGCTGACCATGCCAAAGGCAAAGCCGAAGAACATAGCATACACCACCAGACCAGTGTAGCTTTCCACCAGTGGGCAGAGGATGTGGCACACCCCATTGTACAGCACAGCAAAGCTGAAGAAGTACTGGATCTTCGGCCGGACCCAGCGCGAGTTGGCCAATAGCCCCATGGAGGGCCTAGCAAACATGTCAACGAAAGCCAGAATTGAGAGAAGGAAGGCAGCTGAGTACTCATCCACACCCATGTCCTTAGCATAGGCTGTGAGGAAGACAATAGGTGCAAAGAAGCCCAGGAACATGATGACATTGCCTGACAGGTAAATGAGGAAGCCGCGATGCTTGAAGAGTGTCAAGTCCAGGTATTTGTTGACTGTTTGCCAGGCACTGCGCTTCTCTTTTGTTGTGGTGGTAATGACTGCTAACTCTTCGTCTTTCTTGATCTTGCCGGGTGGTGGTCCCAGAGGTCTCATGAGGGAACCAGCCACACAGCAGTTCAGCAGCAGGCCGCCCAGGATGAGGAAGCTGCCTCTCCAGCCAAACTGGTTGAAGAGGTACTGGTTGAGAGGAGCCAGGGTACTGAGGAACACCGGACTGCCTGCCATCGCCAGCCCGTTAGCAATGGGACGCTTCTTATAGAAGTATTTGCCTATCATGGTCAGTGCTGGCTGCAGGTTGAAGGCTAGTCCAAGTCCTATGAGGAAAGAGGACAGATTAGATCAAATTAGACTTGTAACGCTACAATGCTACAACTGTACCAGTACTAAAAGCAGGATTTATTTTACTTCTTACTCACCTAAATAAGAAACCAATTATGTCTGATACGTGGGTACTGCTAGTGATTGTCCAATACTCTGGTTGATGACCAAACACTAAACACTAATTAGGAATGTTAGCATGCTAACATGCTAAACTAAGATGGTGAAAAAGGTAAAGAGAACCATTTTAGAAATGAACAAAATTTGGACATTTGTAGATTCTGGACTGGATGCCTTTTTGGGGGTTTTAATGTGGAAACGTTTTTGCAGAAAGACAAGCGGACCTTTGTACATACATCCTAATATATGTCTGGAAGGGATATTTAATTAATGGTAGCCTACATAATCCCACACACATCCCAATAATGTAGTAGGGGGCACCAAAAAGCTGTGGATTTGATAGTTATACTGTATTTACTGTATCTAAAATATTTGATGAAGCCCAATAAAGGGAAATGTCAGCCTTCATGAAGGAACAAAAACATTTTGGTGGAGGTAGCCTGCTAATTATCCAAGAGAAAATTGCAAGTAAGCATATAAAATTATGTTACACATAGCATAGCATCGTAAAATTAAGGCAATGAACCAAAATAGATAGAAAAACAAAGCCAATGTTCTTCCTGCTACAACAGTTTTATTTTTAACCTGCTACTTAGAAGTAGAGGTTAATCAAATTAACTCAAAATGGACTTGAGTGGATTTAAATGGACTTACCGCCAATAAGTCCTATGCAGAGGTAAAGCTGCAACACACTGGTGCAGAAGGAAGCTAAGATCATGCCAGTGGCACAGAGGCAGCCCCCCATCATGACAATGGGCCTGCAGCCGTATGTGTTGACCAGTATACTGCTGATGGGACCTGGAACAAATGGAAAACATTAAATCAACCCACATATGTCAGATGTTTACAGTAGTCAGGATCACTGAAAGTGAGTGCATAATGATTTAATCTGGTTAGTGCTGCACACCAACGGGAGCCCAGCTTCTATTAATAGCAGCAACTGGGCTGTTTCAATTTTTGAACACGGCACTCCCATCACCTCGTCAAATCAGTTTAAGAGAGGTAAGTGACAGTGTGGGGAATGAGAAAACACTTCCATATATAAGAGTGTGATTTTTCTGTTCTACATGATGTTTTCTAACATGCATGGAAAAATAAAAGTTCAAGTGTGTCAAGTTATATTTTATCCTCCAGCCTGTGTTTTCAGCTGCATAATGTGCAAAGGAGATTCACAATACATTTCATTCACAAGCCAAAATAGAGCAAATGACAAAACACATTCTTATTTCTGTAAAGTGTTGAGTATGTAGTGTTTATATTCAGGCAGCTGCAAAGCTGTAAGATATTTTTGCCAATCTCTTGTCACTGCAGCCAGCAGAAAAAGTCTTAAATGAGGTTAATTAGGTTGAAACCAAATCCTCAGTTTAACCATATTATCTAAATGACTTAATTAGATGTGAAAACAAAGGTCAATTGTAATATTGTTAACCAAACTGTCCATAGTAAATGTCCATTAGGCCCTGGTTCAACTGCAATTGTTGATTTATTTTGTTTTCACTGACAGAAAATTTAGTTTTGATAATCTGGTAAACCAGGGTTTACCAGATCAAAGCCTATTTGATCATCAAATTTCAGAATATCAGAAGTCCAATATTCACTCAACTAAATGCTTCACAAGCTGGTTGCTAATTTTGTCAGTGTGCTGTTCAGTCACACTGGGTTTGTCATTATTTGTTATCATTTGTCATGTCAGTTTATTTTCGCTCACTGCTGCTGGAAAAAAGGTGGTGAGAGTGGTGAGACTAAACAACAACACTAAAAGCCAAAACAAAGAGCTGAAAGGCGTTACAACCTTCTGTTAAGCGAACACAGTTTTTTTCTGTTGGTTCATCACTATGAGCCACATCTTTGACATGACGTAATGTGTTAATAGTATATTTTGACCACAAGGGGTTTTATTGTTGTAGTATGCCTCGAAAAAATGCCTACGAGAGCCGAGAAAAGATGGCTGTGGTAGCCGAGACAGTAACATGTAGCAGTGAAATTCACAAAAAAAAGTTCACAAAAGAATTTAAATACTTTTTTGCTGTGGTGGAGTTTGAGTTCGGAACTTTACAATGACATACGGATTTGTGTCATTGTTAATATAAAAAAATCCATTAGTGCAGCTTTAAAATGTTAGCATGACTCGTAGGGATGACAACGACATGCATTTGTTGTGATTGAAATTCAGCACTGCCCACATTAAAAGCAGCCACAGAATACATAATGCACAGAAAGAGCATTCCCATTCAAATGACAATGATAGGGCAAGTTTCCTCTACTAATGACTCATCTGTATTCTCAGTTATCACTGTCAATGTTCAGTCTTCTAATAAGGTGAATCATGGGGTGAGTAGGCTTGTTTTTATTACTAGGACTCTTAATATATTAATTTTTTTTACTTATGACTCTACTTTACTTTGTGTTCTATTGTTTACATTTTTCCACTTCAGGTATATCTTTTATATATCTTGGTACATACAGTAATATCTTATAAATAATGTAGCTATTCAAAGCACTTTTTAAGAATCTGCATATCTTCTAATTGACACCTTCTCCCATCCCTTTGTTGAATTTCAAGTACAGGAGGTGTAAATCGAATAGGGAGAGAGAGAAGTAATGAAAGATGTATTTTTAAAAAAATAATGCTCTCATTACCAGCCAGAAGATGTATGATATTTCTGCCAGGCCCAGCGCAATTTAAAAAGCCACAACGGGCGAGGAGTCATCTGACTTAATTTGCTCTGCATGAATCTTTTTTCGACCTTGAGGAAAGTTCCCCTCATTTGCATCCACAGCAGTGATCAGTATTCTCGGGGGCTCGGCGGGACCAGAATCGGCTGAGTTGAGGAAGCCCCTGAGCCTGCACATTACCTCCCTTGAAAAAGGCTTATCATCTCCTGGCCAGACACAGCGCGGACTTCATTACACAGTGGACAAAACCCCAAACTAAATATAACCACCTAGATCCCAAAAGGGAATGACACATATAGAAATGTGTCTAACAGTTTTCTCCACGACCCTTTAATGTCAGCTGCGGCGAAGAGGCTAGTACAGCTCATGATGTGAGGATGCGGGCTATCCATCACACTTCAAATAGGATAAAGTCGACAGAAATGGAAGCAAACAACATTTAAAAGAGGACACGGACATGGTTTTCTGAAGTGACTGTGTCTCGCTGCCCAGCCATTTTGCAGATATTTACAGGGACACAATGAAGGGTAAACCAGCCTAAGCCCAGTTTATGTATGTGATAAAACTTTATACATATTTTCAGGTTGACACAAGGCTTTGAGGTAAAGTTTAGAGCTGTGCGACAGTAAACAGCATGACACTGGATGACGTTAACCAGGTGGCCTGAAGGTGGACTAGTGGACTAGTGACAGGAAGGTAAGACTGGCCAGATAAACCTGGGTGGGAAATGTTACCATCACTGAGAGCTGCTTGAGTGCCTGTTTGCACCATGGGTCAGAGAGGACTGAAATTTCATCTATGCTGTATGTCGTGCATAGTATAGCTACTTGAATAAAGTTGACTTGACTTGAACAAAGCCCTTTCCAGTGGAGCTGGTCAGTGGCTGTACACGTTGGAAGATGATTTGAGTTTGCAGTACCGTTGATTCAGCTCAATGACACTCTCTAGCCAGTTACAACTTTGTAACCTACAACTAAACTGTCATTTTACCATGCAAGAACATCATCTCTCGTTGGAGCACACATTGTGCAGGCGTATTTCTCGTTGGATTTCAGAGCGCGATTCAACGCAATGCAACTAACTAACTTACCCTAATCCTAACCCAACTGCAACAGTGTTGCAATCAAACACCCGATTTTGATTGAATCATTTTAATATTGTTAGTTAAATAATTGTTCAGAACAGAAATATTTTTTTGATTTGTAGGGATGTAACGATACAATCAACTCGGGATTCGACACAATCCAAGATACTAGGTTCAGACTTAAAGACGGTAAGATTTTCTCACGATTTTGTTTAACAATATGAGACTGAAACAAATTATGACTAAAAAATATTTCTATATTTCTCAGACAAAAACATTCAAAATATATTTTCTTTATCAAATTGAATACTTTTTTATTTCTGCCGTAGGGTATAAACTGTGCAAAACAATGCATATTTCCCACCAACTACAGAAAACAGCCAAACAGGATGGTGCATCCTCAGTTAAATTCTGGCTTTACCTGCAGCTGCCATGTCTTTGTGCTTTGGTACAGCTTCTGATGCAAGTGATATAGGAAGACAGAAGTAGATAGCGCCCTCTGCTGTTTAACAAGAGTATCATGATTAATTATTCATCTCACTGATTTGAATCTTGAATATTTATAACGCAATTTAACTGTCTTGCGAAATATTGTTACATCCCTATTCACTTAGCACCCCACTTCTGACACTGCTTCAGTAGCCAGCAGATCAGACTGTGGTTGTACCGGCAGTTTCCAAGCGTGAATGTGTGCAACTGAGACAGACTTAGACAGAGAGCAATGCTCTCAGAGAAACATCTGAATAAATAAAGTAATAATCAGGCTCTATGAAATTACACATTGGCACACTGAAAAGTAAACTTCAGTGTGCCCCCAAAAAGAAAAAATAATTCCTCATATCACTGCTGTTATCTAACCACAGTTTTTGTTTTGTGTTACTGGTTTTGAGATTTCTCCGAGGGGAGTAGAAAAATTTTATTACAACTTGCATGCAGTAAAACCAACCTGTAAACAACACTGACACATTGTCGAGAGTTGATATGGTGGACTTATTAGCAAAGAGCTGCTTATTTACACATCCAGCAGACACAGACCAACATTAGCATTCATTTGGAGTCATGTTGGAATGTAGGTCTAATATTTACTTTCATTTTAGCTCCATTTTGCACTCTGCCAACTCCTGAGGGGAAAATTATGTCTGTCTGGCTGCTAAATGTTCCAATGTTCACCAGCTACTCGCTAACTGTTTAGAGCCTTTTCACGGGCAACTGCTGCAGCCAAAAATGGTGTTAATGAGAACGTAGAGGATGAATACTATACTGAAAGATGCTTAAAAGGCCCATATACATGAGTGGAACTGCAGCTCTAAATGTTTTTCTGGGAACAATCTCTCCATTACTCTGGACAATCCACAAACATTTTTCATTTCAACGACTTTTTAAGAAATATTCCCTATGCAACCTGTTACACATTGCTTTATGGATTATCCCATCTACTGTAACATGCACACAGGAAGACTGCAGGAGTGCTCAATCAGTTTCACATGCAGTAAATCCTGGGAACCTCAAGGTGCTCTTGAAGTGGAAAAGACTTCACATTTAAGAAAACGTTCTTCAGGGATTTTTAGGCAGAGCAGAGAGAAAAATGCTGTTAAAGGCCTTTATTTAGTCAAGCATAAAACACAGACTGGTTTTTCATCAGGGTGGAAATAAAAACTAATGACACCTGGTACTAAAAGTACAAGTGTACATGTTTGCTACCGTTTACTTGGCATCCTGCCTACCAGTCTTTATGACTCACAGTTAATGTAACACAGGTGCGCACTGTTTCCACGCTACCTTGACCAAGGTCAAGTCTGTGTGTGTGTGTGTGTG
>NW_023339652.1:14301006-14306583 GCF_004916995.1 Morone saxatilis | reverse complement strand
GCGGACACACAGCCTACAGCTTAAACGTGTCATCACAGAGCGACGCTGGCTGTGCTGTGGGGATGAGAGCTTTGTTGCTTCCCAGCTTTCTGATGTAATGCAAGGAAGGATTGCGCTGTAGAGCCGAGATGTGCCCAAGCCTGTCTATTTCAGACCTGGCAGCAAATAAAACAAGTGCAGTCATAGGGTTTACAGTCATGAACCACACCCACTTCCAATTAATTTCATTATAATATCTGTTTATCACTGTCTGTTGGAAAAGATGTTTGCCAATTGATTTGCATGGCTGGTCATGCAACTGACTATGCAAACCTTCAGAGAGGGTAAAGTTGTTATGGTAACAGCATTTTTATTTATTGGTGGGTACATGCTCAGGTTTGCTGATGACATTGTATTCCACTAGGAAGTCAGGAACAAAACTACACTGACATCAGGCTGAGTGATGGCTTTGCACCGACACATTATAAAGTTATTACAGTATAAAGCAGCGGTTCAGAGTCTGCAAGCATCAGTTCATTTACAATCTCACTGATTGTGATACTTTTAGCTCTGTAAAACCATTCTCACATTTCCACTTTACACTGCTAGTTAAGAAATATTACCTGCTGGCTGTGCTTCAAGAAAAGGCCAGGGATTGAACAGGATTTGTCTACTAGGGACCATGAATGTAGCATAGCAATCCATCAGGCAGTTGTTGGGATATTTCAGTCTGGACCAAAAGTGGTGTATCTAACTAGACTACCTATCCATAAGGTCCAATATTGAAATGCTCGGCTTTACAGCAGAAATAAACATGTTTACAGGGTGGTGCAAAAAACTGTTTTGGTCTCTATAGCTAAATAGACCCTAGAATAAATATATAAATAGACTAAATTTGTTTACCATTTACATTTGTGAGGCTCTAACAGGCACAGGGTTGGTATGGTATTTTTAGGACTTGATGAAGCACTAAAAGGATTATTGATTGTTCAATCTGGAATTTGATTGCTTAGTCGACTGATAAAAGACAGTTAATAAACTTATTGACTGGCAAACACTATTGTCTTCTACAAAAGATTTAAACTTTTGTATATAATTTGCATTAAAGCTTCTGTTTGTTGAGTGAAAACCTTGAATCTCTGTTTTTGATGACTTTCATGTAATCATTAAACTGAAGTATTACACACTTTCATACACACTCACACTGATCTGACATTTCTGGCTCTAAAATGGTTTGCACTGGACAACAGTGATAAATAAATGGTGATTTTTGCAATTTGGAGTGATTGGATTAATATTTTTCTGGGTGTCTGGTTGCTCATAATCAGGCAGCTTCACAGTAATGAAAGAGCTGTGTAAACACCAACACACACACACACACACACACACAAACACACACACAGCGCTGGGGAATTAGAAAGGTGTTCAGACAGCGATTGCTTCTTCAGCGTAAGAGTCAGAACAAGAGAGCAGATGTTTAATGAATAGCTGATGAGTGCAATCAATGTGAATGAATGAGTAACAACAGCCAATCGCTTAGTAACTGCATATATTGACAACATCACCACATGACAATGACATACAGTCACTGTAAAGCTAAAGCACCCATTGGCGATCGGTAAGAAACTGTCATGTGGCAGTGTGTTTTTTTTTTTCCACAGAAGCAGATGTGAGTATGAGCCATAGAATAAAACCACCACAAAAGCAAATAAATAAATAAATAATAAATACATATATTTAACATCAACACTCGACTTTACCACATTTGATTAGATTTAATTTAGCTTTATAACGAGCATCTGATTTAACAACGATGAACGAGAGAGATACATCCAACTCAATTTATTAAGACTTTTAATGCTACTGTGATGCTAATTATGATGAGCAAACTATATATCCTATGTTGAACTTATAGTAAAACATACTTGTTTTTAGTTGCAGTGGCTTCAAGTGTTAACTAACATTAAGCTATTTATTATTCACATCTGACACAGAGCTAAAGCCTGTATGACACTGGTATAAAATCTATAACACATAATATAAACTTTTTTGAGAAGGGCCCTTTTAATGTAGCAGTATATTTTCCGGTGCTCTCTGGTGAACAAAGTCTGCAAAGGAGACTCACCTCTTTATCATCATTATGCTTTATTTTTGTGAGGTTTACCGGTACGAGAATTCAAAGTCAGATTCAGCCAACTTAAACCGCACAAAATCGCTCATTTAAACCTGAAAAATTGCACCTGTTCATGAGAATCTCTGAAGAGATCTCATCATTAGCCTAATGGATACACCAAATCGTGACATAAGGCCACCTGTTGGGCAAGTTTCAGTCACCTAAAGAGTAAAAGAAGAAGAGCTTCAGTGTGCAAGATTTAAAGTCCTGCTGCCAGAAATCAGCAGAAGAATAAAGAGCAAGTATAGCAGTGTCAGCAGTGGTACAAAGGGACCCAAAAAAAGAAAATAATGCTGTAGCTGTCAACTCTGTCATGGCAGACACTTCCTACCTGTCATACATACAGTTTTTGCATGCGGCTCAACGTCTTTTAATGACCTCAAGCACACTTTATCTGTGTTTAGTTATTTAGTTACTTATCGGCCGACACGTATGCTGATATTAATATATTCAACAAGCTAATATTGACTGATATATTGGCCAGGGAGATTTATTGGTTTAATTTAATGGGGGTCATTTTGGGTGTAGATATAAAAGCGTATTACTTATTATTACTTATTAATTAGTACAATATTACTACTTCTAAGAATTAATTTATTCACCAACATTTGCTGCTGTAATTCCTCATGTTTGACAGATACAGTGCACACAATACCAAATATAATTAAAACTCATTAAAATATAAGACACAATATTTTACTTAACCTTGTATGACAATCTTGAGCAACAAGCACCTACTCTGAATGAAGCCCTTGCTAAATTCTCTTACTGCTCTTGGTGGACGCTGCTCTACACAACGCAGGAAATGAGCTTTCCAGGCCTGCTGTTGACCAGTACAGATGGTGACAACAGCAGTAGACCGAGTGACAGGAGGATTACAGCGTGGACAGATGGCAGTCGTGGCACTGCCAAACAGAAGGCTGCAGGGCCGAAGCCAAAGTGGGAAATACAGCAGGTGATCAGAGCAATATGCTGGAGAAACTGACTGGCTGAAAACACATTCTGACCATTCAGAAGGTTCATTATTCAAGAAGCAATGCAAGACCAGCTGTAGCATTGTGTCGGTATTTCATATCATAAAAGATTTGCCTTTCTACCCTGAATTTGATTAGTGATTGAGCAATAACAATATGTAGCAATAACAAATCTTTTTAGTGTTTTTTCTGTGCTGCATACTTTTACAATAAATGTCAATTTTTCATTTTATCTGCAATTTTCTCTTTCTGCCAGTCAATTATTTCCCAAAATCAACACGCTAATTATAAATCTGTAATTGATCCTCAAATGAATCCTCGTTTGTTTCCTTAGCTTTACAGAATATGATGGTTTTCTGGTTCTCTGGGGGCTCAGCATGTGACACTGTTGTTTCAAATCCAGGCCATGATCTAATGACACAACCTTATTTCCTATCTCGAGGCAGAAAAAAACAGCAAGTTGTACAAGTCCACCGAGAGCCCGACAGGACCAAACACTGTTAAATAGATCACTACAAGATAATTCCAGTGTGCTTCCATCTTTTCTATCTGGGCTTTTGAATGGAGCATTTGGAAACCGCGCACCACCTCCTCGCAACAATGATAATCCTCAACAACGACAACACGTGTAAGAAAATGAAATCCTAAAGAGATTCCCCTTCACACTGTGATTCGGAGGACTATCATTAAGGACCTGGATTCAAGCTCCTGTGCCCTACTGGGGTGAATGCCATTATAATGATTGTTAATATAACAAATAAAGCAGCATAAGGCAACATTACACTTTTGAAAAAGCTGATTTCCTGTTTGCACAGTAGATTAAAGTGGTACTAAAATAAAAGCAGATTTTTGCTAAGAAATCAGTTTACGCATATCCTTAGTGTAGAATTAGTAGAATTGACTTGTACTTATTTGGTCAAAAATAAAATGATTTCTGTATTATCATTTAAATTCCAATAGGGAATTGGAGGATTAGTGGGAACCAATGTTGTTAAGCGTTGCTTTCAACCCATCTGTGATTTGAAAACTTCTTACGTTACTCTGTGACTTCGTACGTATGACATGTCTGGTGAATCCATGTTAACGTTACTAGCTTCTACTTTCTGACTGGAATACAAACTGAACAGCACGATGGGTCAAAATGTTGACTGTTGTTAAGGACAGACGAAAAAAATTCCTGCACGTCTATTTCATAGGACAGGTTGCAAAGCTAAAGTCTTTGTCTAACTTGTAATATAACATTTATTCCCGCCGTTTCGGTACTAGACCTTCATCAGGCACATAGTTTGTGACAATGAGAAGCCATCTTGGTTGCAAATAAATGTTATATTGAAGGGTAGACAGTGTGCGGTAGTTTATCTTTGCAACTCTTTCAATGTTGTTAGGGGACGGACAGTTTAATTCACCAGCTGCTGATAGCTAACACTAAGTCAGCTTTTGGAAAAACGATAAAACATATTGAATCAATGTTCGTAGGCGATACAGTATGATGTTCTGAGGTCAGTAGCACACCATGGAAGCCAGAACGTCACCTAGCATCACCAGCACTCAGATTTCAGTTGGTTGCCATAATAAGCATCAAGCTACTGGACATCCTCTCTGCATGTGGCTGTATAATTATAGTTTACACAAAAAGTACAGAGAATTAAAATTTTAATGTGACTTAAAAGTTAGATAACGGTAAAACCAACCAATGACTTACCAGCAGCATACATGACTGCAAGCATGATTGAGGAGATCCATGCAATCTGGCTGTAGGAGACATCGAAGATGACCTGGATGTCTTTGAAGTAGACCGTGATGGCCTTGGGGAATGCGTACGAGAAGCCTATGGAGATGAAAGATGCTAACACTACAGCCCACCCCCAACCGCCGTCTGGTGGGGGCACGGCAGGGGGACTTGTGGCTGGGGGCGGCATCACTGGCCCACCTCAACGCTGATTATTCACTGCAAAGACAGAAGAGAAAGGGAGAGAGGGAATTAAAATCCAGCAGTTACCGCCATCATTCTGTGTTTGTGTTTTTACTTCATTTTGTCCTCTGATTGATTATTGATTAGTCAGATCTAGGCAGGCTCTCCTTTCTAAACTCAAAGGATTTTAAGGTTAGAAACAGATTAACCTGAACCTGAGCAGTTGTTTACAGGAAAATGTCACAGATCATTACAGACAATATATAGACAATTAGATCACCAGCTGCGGCTCATATTGACAGTATACAGACGGCTGTGGGATTATCAAAAGCTTTGTCCTCTCTGTCGTTTACATGAACAACTGCCAGCAGTAATGTGACACATGAGGAACAAGGACATACCAGAGCTCCGTATCCTGGAGAAGACGTGTGCAAACACACACTTACCCAGTATTAATGGTCCATTGCACTGGTCATGCACTCACTAGACCTGAGAGACCAGACCTGCGCCGCCCAGATGATAGTCACCCCCCCCCCCCC
>NW_023339652.1:14300628-14300906 GCF_004916995.1 Morone saxatilis | reverse complement strand
CTCATGGCACATACTGAGATGATGGCCGCCAGTTTGGTTTCACATAAATGAACAGCCAGGAGGCTGAAGAATCAACATGTTTCCTCATGTTAGCATTGCAGCAACGGCAGACAGTAATTACTTGAGATTAACAAGACGTAGTTTGGTGATTATGGTTAACTGCCATATGTGGTTACAACAGCTAGTTAAAAGGGCACTCCATCAGTTTTCAATTCACATCAACATCCGTTAATGTGTCATGGTTATACTACTACTACAAGTTATTTTTTTGGCCTTTT
>NW_023339652.1:14275598-14300554 GCF_004916995.1 Morone saxatilis | reverse complement strand
GGGCCGCAGGTCGGATTCGAACCCTGGGCCGCTGCAGCGAGGACTCAGCCTCCTGAGTGTCGCCAGCTCTACCAACTGAGCTAACCAGGATAAGCATCACATCCTCACAGACACTTCAGAAGCTGGAACCAGCAAATGTTTGGCGTTTTAGCATGGAAAATGGCAACTTAAAATTGTTGCTGATAAATTTTCTCTTGATCAACTAATCAGTTAATGGGCTAATTGTTGCACCCCTTTCTATTCTCCACATTTTAATGTTGACAAGTTTCAAAATAACCTTGCACAAATAAACCGTGTTTTCAAATGAATCAGCACTAGTGTAAATCATGAGCCTTGCTGCATTCAAACACAAGCACACAAGAAGTTGACGCACAAAGTGTTTAAAGGGTTAGTTCAGGTTTTTTTGAAGTGGGGTTGTATGACGTACTTATCCATAATGTACAGTGGACGGCGGTTGGCCAGGCCCCAGTTTCTTGTGTTATTTGGCGCTTTAACACATTAGTTCGGATCCAAACTAACGTTACTTGCTGCGGATTGAGGCAGCGATAGACCAGCAACTCAAGTGTGCTTCGATAAAATTACTGTTTTTGTCTAAGGAGTCCAGTGGCTTTGAAGAGAACAATGTAAACGCTTCAGTTTCCCGCCGGAAAGGCCTGTCTTACAACAAGTTAGTGAAAATAATTTAAATATAGCATCCAATTAAAGGTTTTTTTAGGTGCCAACTGCTATCAACTTTACCGACTACACTAACTATGGATAATACCTCATACAACCCCATCTCAAAAAACCTGAACTATCCCCTGTAGCAGAAAAAGACAGCCCAATGCCTGTAGTAAATGGTCAACAAAGCAACAGGTTACTGTTGTTTATAGTCATTCAGCATTCAAAAACTGAGCGGCCTTTAGCTTTTACAGTCTGTTGGTACAAATAAACTGTTACTCTTTGGTCTCTTTTGTTAGGGTAACACTCTCGCTGATAACATCTTCCCCCATGGCAGTTAACTGGACATGCCAAACATTTTTTTAGGCTCTATCACCTGCAGCCATACATACCTTGACCCCTGCCATTCGTCTGTTTCAAACAACTCTCTGGGAGGCTCTTAAAGCCTTTTCTGAAACAAAGTCCCACCAGTGAAAACAAACAATACCCCTCCCCAACCTCTCCCCTCAAATGTAAACTTATCAAACAAAACTCCATTCATTGGATAACCCTTGAGTGATTCCTTTGTGCTTTGCCAACATCCTTATTGATTTATTATTGAGTTATTTCTTACACTAACCGCTGTATTTCCAGTGGAATCCAATCTACTGTAAAAACAGTGTTTATTCTTTTGATTTTGCATTTTGCATTATGAGTTGACCCAGCAGTATCTAAGGTTGGATTTTCTGAATGCAAAACTCAGATGCTTTGTGGCTTTGGTGCTTTGGTATAATTGAGCAATAGCCAGCACTGGGTAACATTGGTGGAAGTCTACATTTTACAGCAGCAAGTTTCATTTATGAACATCAAAGCCTTGCAAGGGAAATGGACACTTCAGTCTGTAAATGACCCGTGAACATCAGCTACCAACGTCAATAAGTAATGTCGCTCTCCTTCCTCGTTGTCGCTCTCGCTAGATCAGGTTGCGATGTTGTAAAGGCTCACTCATATGGAGTTCTACTCCAAGTGTCAACAGGAAGCCATTAGTGAGGTGACTCACTGCTGTGCCAGTAAACACATTTGCCAAGTTTTTAAAAACATTAATACATTTGTCACTATAGAGTTTTATATGGGTTGAAGAAATACAGAAAATAAGGAATAGCTGCTGTCCTGTGTGAAGGCTGTAGAGTGCCAACACAATAACTGGGCTGGAATCAATAACTTCAAACATATATAAAATAATCTATCATATATGTTTGCATTTTCAATTTTATATCTTCATTGATCATTCGGATTACTTTTTAGTAGTTATATATACAGTTATATATACACAGTTTATAGTCAGTTTATATTTTTATGTGTGTATTCTAAGTGCTAATTATATGAGTTATAGTGGCAACTTCTAGCCTCAATAGAAATTATCGCAAACTGATTATTATAAAATATGATATAAAATTAAAATCTATTGATAAAATATACTGACATTTTCTGTACTTTTGGGGAACCATTACTCAGATCTTTAGTCCGACCTTATATTGTGGTGCAAGTGAAGTGTGACGCAAGTAAGGGCCTGTTCACCTCTTCGATGTGCGGGTTTAACCGATATTGATGCGGACCATGCATGTGTTGTAAATCATCTCATGGGATCAGCTAATCAAATCTGTGCATTCCAGTACAGACTTGCGACTCAGTAAGTGAAACACACACACACACACACACACACACACACACAGGAAGAGACAAGACGAGAGATGACAGACAGAGAAACGGGCAAACGGACAAAAAACTGCCTATTAACATTATATATACATATATATACTTTAGGGTTATGTATTGGTAAGAATCTTACGATATGTATCACGATACAGGGATTATGATTCAGTAAAAACTGTAAGCAAGGTGATAAATTGTGATTTCTTTTTGATTTTTTTTATCCAAATTTAGGAACACTGTTATAGCATAAAGAACATACCACCATATGAATAAAGTTTACTTAATGTCACCAGAATAGTGGGATTTGTATTCATCACACTCGCTGTAACATCAAAATCATAGCCGTCAATTTATGTGGGTGCTTGCAATTCGGGGTTTAAATACAAAAATCGATACACTCAACATTCATCACTACGAACAACCCCTTTTACATCACGTAATTTAATCCAATATACAAATATTTATTACTGCAGCTTTAAATATTCTGCTAATCTCTTATACTTTGCACTACAACTGAAATCCAAAATGGGCCAAAATGCGTACCAACATTTGAAAAACTGAAAATGATGATGACTGAGGTTATGATTTTTTGTGAATAAATTCCTTCAAACCAATGCAAGAAGTGGAAGATGCAGAAATTTGCCTACACTAAATGAGTTTGTTATTGTTAATTACTTTTAATGGTGGTTGCTTACACATTATAGGTACTGTAAAACTGGAACATTAGCATTGGTAATTATACCTGGTTTTAAATGGGTGGATGACTGAATTCTGACAAAACATCTCTAACTTAACATAACTGCTAAAACCGGCCTGGTGAATGGTAAAATAATCCTCTGTGTATATCCCTTGTATTGCCCCTTTAATCAAAGTTAGAGATTATGCATTTTTTTCCAGAGTTCCATACACTGGGTGTAATCCACGCTAATCAGATTACGGGCTGTCCGCAGCAGCACTCAGTGTAGATACTGGTTTTGATTGATTAAACGTGACGACAATGCACGAACGAGCCTCAGAACTCATAAGCAGCTTACACTGATGGGTTCGAATATGAAGCTCCAAAAAAGGAGCAGCTAAGGAGAAGGAAAAAGGCTAACTTCCAGACAAGCTTGACGAATTTGGTTTATGAGCAACCATATAAGCACATAAGAAGTCAAACAAAGCAAAGTCACCGTTGAGTCACTACAATGTCAACACTTCCCTCTGTGCTTTGTAAGCCCAGATCCTCATCATGTGCAGTCTCCTCTGTGTCCTTCACCTGACACCACTGACTAAAAGAGCAGCTGACAGAGGAGTGGCTGACATTCTGCGTTCACAGCCAGCATGTTGAAACACAGGTAAGGACCAAGTAATCTCACGCCAATATGCCTTAAATCTATCATTTGAGGTGTGGTGTCCACACCCTTAAGTCAGGTATCACTGCAAAGACTATTTGGGGCAGATTTTTCAACCAGCAGTACTTAACAGTTGAGGTGTCTAATAATAAGAATAATTTATTGATCCCTGTATGGAAATTATTCTTCCACAGAAAGGTCAAAGGTTAGCAGTTACAGACCAGTATGCAAAAGAATCACTAGGCGACCATGAATGTGTGTAAAAAATGCACAAACACAAACAGACACTGCCACTCCCAGGCAGCATTACAATGGCTAAAAACAAAAGATTATAGTCATTGATGAATCTGATGAATTCATTTCTTCGGTAAATAATAATGATAAAGACTTAAATATATCACGAGCAACAGTAGTACAAAGTCACAGCTTAAACTGCTTGTGTGACTAACAAGAATTCCATGAATGAAGTGGAGAGAATCATCAGGTACAAAGAACCACAGTTAAAAATACATGAACCATGGAGACACACACACAAACACACACACACAACACACACACACACAACACAACACAGTCACACACACACAGTCAACACCACAAACATCACACACACACAAGTCACACACACATTAATGCTTGTCCTTGTGTGTTGCTGGGCCGAGCATGCGGTTTGTTTTGGTCCGGTGTCCCCTGCATGTACTTGAGATGGCCAGTTGCCTTCACCTTGGTGAGTCTATTCAAACAACAGAGCTGAGTGGGAGTCCAGGAACCAAAATAGTCTTTGTATAATCAAATAATCTAACTGGCAAAAGCTCATCAGACTGGGTTACACAGTACTGAACTGCAAGAGTGCAACTCTGGGTGTGTGTGTGTGAGTGGGTGTGTATGTCCTCCAAGGGCTTTACTTAGTACATTGGCAGAAACCCTAAAAGATTTCATTCTTTGTAGCATGGACAGACACAGGATCTCAGGTTTGATTCACAACAAGGGCCACGCTGAGACCCCAGTGTTGAGTTTCAGGTGAGTTTCAGTAAAAGGAGGCACAGATGGGGGCAGCTATGCTGGGGGCAGTCACAACTCATGCACAAAGAGATATTAAGTCACTGATATAAGCTTATCCTGATGCAAGTTTCAGAAATCCTTGTGTTACAAGCTTCAATTGCCCCATCGCTATGCAACATGGCCAGTGTGTGTTGCACTTGCGCTGACTGTCGAGTGGGTTTAAGCGCGCTTTTTTTTGTTGTTGCTGAAAACAGCTGCCTGCTTATGGAAATGACGCTAATCAGAACTTCGACACTCAACCAAAACAGTCAAGTTGTGGGACCGCAAAATCACAACAAGCTGAAAGACAGTAAAACGCTCCGCAGAGCTGACAGGAACTGCAAATCCTCTGTGGGTTCATCACTACAAGCGACCTTTTTCACATTACACAGTCATTTGATCCATTGGTAAGAGAACTATATTGACAAGTGCAGCTTTAAGGTTTTTTTATATGATGGTTAATTATAAATTCCTGCGGTGGGAATTTTTTGTTAATTTAATTGACAACTAACTTCATATTTTGAGAGAAATTGGGACACAGGATTGAATACAGTTAGACCTTTTGGAGACATCCTTTCGTGGCCATTAAAGCAGAAAGAAAAGAACTGCAAAGGTACCATTCAGAGGAAGAGAAATTCTTTCCTTCCTTTTTCTCCACTAAACAAAGCTGTCTTTTGACTATTTGCTAAGCGTAATTACTTTTTTCTACTTTTACTGATAGTCAAAGGTCAAGCAGTGAGGTTAATATGGGCTTTTGTGAAGCTCTGTAGGACTCGAACTGTAGTGAAGGACAGCAGAAGGTTAGCTGACTGACAGCTGCTGGGGTGGGAACATGACTAAATCAGAGTTAGGGGCCACAAAGACATTCTCATTTATCCTGTATGAGATAAACAACACGTCTTTGAAAATACAGGTTCTGCTTCTACAGGATTATATTTGTCAAAACCTTAAGTATTCAATAGTTGCAGCTAAATGTCGTTCAGATAAACAGGTGCTGTAAGCCCTGTCAGGCTCAAACAAACTTGACCTCTACAGTCAGCGGTTGCCGGCATGACCCTCACCACACCTGCCCCCACCTCCACCCAAGGCTCATGGGACTTACAGTTATGGCAACGCAAGATTAGCTCTAAGGTAACCTTCGAGTAACACTACTCACTTTGTTTTAGAAATGGTTCATCATTAACCCAGTCAGCAAGTCCACGAACCCCACATTTCATTCCTCTTATCAACATGACATCTAATCTCACTACAGCGATCCGGTAAACACACTTGCCCATGGTCATGCGCACCAACAAACAGGAGAAATGCCACAGGAACAATGGCTTCCCCTGAAAGCTGCTTTCTGATCAAAAAGGCCACCAGGCAGGGGGTCTTCCCATAAATATACTTAGACTTTTATACCCTCTCTACTCTATTGTCAGCCTCTGCACTTTGAAGCCTGTGAGCTCATTCCTGGGGACGAACCTTGATTAAAAAAAAAAAAAAGTGGTCTAATAAATTTCCATCAACACACCTCTGACCACTAAGACCGGATTGCAAACCTCTGTAATTCTGCCTTATTTTCTTTTTGGGCTTTGATTTAGTGACAGAAAAAGCACATTTATGCAGCACTCCTTGGCAGTTTGACATCAAGACATGCCATTTGTAAAAAAGGACCACTGCAGCATGATAGGATCTGTCAGTCGACACCTGCACACAACTACACCTCTGTGGATACAAGAGCATGCTGAGAAGTCCTTCCATTTCACTTTTCCATGTGGGCTGCCAACACCCACATCCACCATCCAATCCAAAGCTCCAGCTCTGTTCCACTCCTCTGAACACGTCATGAAGGTCAGAGGCACTGATCTCTCTTACTTTTCTTCAACATTTTTAGCCTCTAGCTGTCAAGACTTGAGACAACAGAGCATCTTCAGAATGTGGAGTTAAACTCAAGTGCTTAATGCCACAAAAAGTAACACACATCCAGCTGCAGCCAGGTTATAAAGTCAGTATGCAGTACAGAATGAGTGACACTGAAGCTCCTAAAATGAAGGAATCAACAGGGAATCCAAGGAAGAGGACTTCTTAAATGTACCCACATAGTTTGATTGGCAGATGATCCCTAGGTGGTAAAGTGCTTAATTAAAACCCTGTCAATTACCAATTAGCAACTTCTCACTGCTTTTAAAATGGGATGTGACTTTCAGTTTTTCCATTAAAACCTACACTTCTAATAATAGCTATGTTTTTATTTTTTGTGTGTGATAGATACTGAGAGTGAGACTTGTCAGTTGTCTCTGGTGGAGAAACTATGATATGATGACACTAGTTCTAAATGAATTCAAACCTACAATTCTGTGCCTTTATTTTATCCAATATCATCGTTAGACATGGGGTCAGATGTGGAGGGAAATCTGTTAAATAAATCTTTACACAACAGGAAGAGGGCGCTGTTCTTCCATAGCAAACAGAGCTAAATATTACAGAATTGGGTTGACTAAAGCAGTGGTTCCCTACCTGGGGGTCGGGATCCCCACTAAAGGGCTGCAAAGCTTTACTGGGGTGTGAGGGGTCATCTTCGTTTTTAGAGGCATGTAAGAAAACTTAATAATAATGTAAACACGGGCCTAAATCTCAGCATTTGGTTCACTGCTGTGAAGAAATGTAAATTGTTAACTAAATTGTATAATAATAATAATAATAATAATAATGACAATAATAAGCACCAGAAAGAAGATAACAATGTATTTGTCGAAAAAGACACAGAAACATAATGTCACAAATGTACCATGTATGTCACCAATAAAAAAAACATACATGTTTTTTAGAAATGATTTAAAAAAAATACACAATGCAGACAGATAACTGTATAAAAAGGAAATCATCTGCTCAACACTCCAGCAAATCACAAACTTTTTGCAGTTTGTACAGTTACTGAGTTCACTATTTGGGTTCATTGTGCAGTTTTGAATATAATATGAAATGAACATAAAATATGTCATTTAAGCAGGGCTCATCTGTTTACTAAATGATAGAAAAGGGGTCCCTTAAAGAAAAAGATTGGTAACCACTGTATTAAAGGATGCCAATCATCTCAATCATGGACTTAATTTAATAATTAAATATATAATCATTTATTGAATTTATTGAATGCATTATTTTAATTCCCATTAAAATAACGCATAGAAATCTTGAACAACTTATTTGGATGTTGAGGTCTTTTCTATAGTTTCCAGGTCATTGTTCAGTTGTTTAATAGTAGCACATGTTCTTAATATGGAGTACAATGCCTTGTTCTGCATCAGGTGGTGTTGTTTTCACACAGCAAGTTTGTGTCCACAACAAACTTCCCCCAGGGAACATGGAAAAAGGTCCTGATCCTGAAACCTGACCCAAACCTAAAAAAAATACCCACAGAATGTAGTGCAACCTCACCAACAAGACTGAGTTATGACCAAATTGTTGACCATTAACACGTCCATAATGACACAGTATCACAGTTGAAAAAGGGTTTGGCAGTAATGTTCCTGCCCACATGATCTGAGAGGCCGCTGCTTTTGAGGGAAACAAACAGTGTGGACAATGATAACCAAAGCATGTTTAGCTTATCTACAAAATATGGCCAAATAAAGCAGCAGTCACAGAGTAATCAAAGTCATGTTCACTTTGATAGAAGGTTAATGCAAGCTTTAACGCTGGTTTAAAGGAATAGTTGGACATTTTTATTCACCGCTCCCATGTGTGTACGGCAAATAGAAGTTACCACCAGCAACAGCAGGTTAGCTTAGCTCCAGGAAGGGACTACATCTGACCAACAAAGAGCGCAGGACATCCCCCCATAAAAGTGTCATTTTCCAGCTCAGACTGTGTAGAGGTTTAAACAAAGGAGATATAATGTGTTAATTAATGAGCTGAGGCTTTGGGAGGTGGATTTTGTTACCTCGTTGCCAAGCTAGCTGTTTCTTCCTGTTTTCTGTCTTTGTGCTAAGCTAAGCTGACCGGCTGCTGGCTGTAGCTTCATATTTAGCGTACAGAGTATGGCGTCCATCTTTTCAACTTTCTGCATGAAAGCGAATATTTCCTTAAGTGTCACACTATTCCTTTAATTGAAAGCATTTTTCATTTGGGGGCTAATTTCTTCCAACGCAACTTAAATCTTACTTTGTAAACTCCTTTTACTGTTCAAAAGTTGTCATTCCAAACGCTGTGCTCAGATGTTTAAAATAAGGAGAAATAAAGTCTCCTTGATTTCTAAAAAAGATTATAAATAAGTGTTTAGGTTACCTTTAAAGCGGGACTAACTTTTAAGAAAAGAAATAAGTCATTCTTCATTACAAGAAATAAAACAAAGCCTGACTCATTTCAATACAATCATAGTAGCTAATGTAAAGCCAGCCTTAGGAAGATAATAGCATTGTGTGAGTACATCGTCTGTATATGTTCAACCAACTAAATTATCTGTAGCTGTACTGTGAGTGGGCGTGGCTTAAACTGGAAGTGGGTGGGACTAACAACACTTAAATTTAAGCCTCAGAATTGATATGGGTTGATCAGAAGTTTATTTATTAAAATAGTTTTTACGGAACTGCCTCAGTTTTTGAGTTTCAGAGCAATGTTTCTGACCACAATTTACAGAATAATATTTTTTTATAGAATATATATGATATTGACACACTGTACTCGTAACAGGTACATCATCAGTACTGGGCTCGTTTCATCCGAGTACTCGCTCAACCTTAGTAGATAATGCTGTTTAATTAACAATACTGAGTCAACAATACTCTTCTCTACATTATGTTTTAGCCTTTAGCCTAACATTTTGTTACAATTCAATATTGTGCCAAAGACTTTTTGCCAAAATTACTGCTGTTCTTGGGGCTAGTATGAACTTGCCTTAAAAGCGTCTGTGATGCTATTCCACAGCAAACCAGCTAGTGAGGAAAATTAAAAATGACAGGAAATGTTTACCCCGTTTTCAAATTCGTCATCTGACTGGCAGCCTGATTACAAGTCTGCCTGCCAGTTGAACTGTTCAGTCTAAATACAATGTGCAGTGATACACTTTCCAGAGGAAACCAGCACAATGTGACATGTCAAGTTATTTATACAGCTCACCAGCTGACCAGGACTTAAACGTCCTCGCTCCTGGTGCCAAACCTACTCCATTGACCCAGGGTGCCCACACCTGGGTCAATATATGGTTTATTATTCTTATTATAGTAAGCCTAATCTCATATTTTTTTATCTCCATTTGTATTTTGATCCTTACTTTAACTTATGTATATAGCCATACATACATTTTATCATTACATCATATATTCTGTATATTGTGTTAGATAACTGTAATGTAAGTATTATTTCTTTTCTTTAACAATGTGTGAGTAGAACAACAGTAACAAACAAATCCCTGCCCAGGATCAATAAAGTATTTCTGATTCTGATCACTTATTATTAATATATATTAATTATTCTCGCTGTCATTTTGAGGAAACCTGTAAAAGTTGGAGTCCCATCAGGAAAAATAGAGCGCACAGGCCACACACAGCAGAGTGATTCCTCAGCACTGCAGCCTATATCATATGATGCTGCTGATGTAAGGACAGGGACCGGATGAAGCAGTCTAAATCTCCGGGCCTACACGGACGTAAACCGGGCGCTCTGAGTCCAAGTAGCTACAAAAACAAATTCAAATTTCATCCAATTTCCTTCTCCAGGGACTGACCGCATGGCCGCGCGGGCAGGATACCCCACCCTCTCTCCAAAGGCTCCTGAACGCATCACAAACCCCATCAAAACATCCAACAGGGGACACTCACCGCATGCTAAGCCTTTCTCCAGATACAATTTCTCATTCATCGGCAGCACATGCTCATCCCCTCGCATACCCCGCCGCGGCGTCCACAATACGCCGAAAGCTCGGTTAATCCTCCCGATCACCGGCAGCGGCGGCTCGTCTTTCAGCAATAAACAGGGCATTAAATGTTACTTTACCTTCGGGGGGGGGGGGGGGATGGAGGTGTGTGTGTCCTGTGCAGGCTGCCGGCTCGGTGACCTTGGAGCAGAAAGATGCGTGTGTGTCTGTGTTGTGGACGGCTCTGTGTGTTTAAATTTCCTGAGTGAGCCGCTGCCTGACGTGGACGTGGAACGTGCCGCGGCCTGCAGAGGGGCCGCGCTGCCTGCGCTCCCCTTTCTATTTTAAACCAAGAGCCGCTCCGAAGGGTTTGACTGAGCCGTGCAGCAGTCGGTACATCCAGGGTAGTAAAGTACCTCTGTTTGGTGTGTGTGTGTGTGTGTGTGGTGTTGTGTGTGTGTGTGTGCGCCAAGCAGGCTATTGAAAACCGGTTGGCAGCTTATCTGATAAGTGGCGGTAGAGCCCAGAGGCGGTGGGTGGTTTGGGAGTAACAGGCTGCAGCTGACCAGTGTTACTTTCTGTTAACAAGTTCTACCTATGTAATGGTGAAGAATAGCCATAAACAAACTTTCCAGAATCATGAAGAATGAATGATCAAAAAATGCCTTCCTTTATTTGTGTTAGTGCTGTATTCTTGTATTCTGAAGTATTAGTGACAACAGTAATTCTATAATTCAGGTTGAACTTTAAAGCACGCGAAATACTTGAAGTTGCGCCAGTTTTGTTCGCCAAGTGTGTAAAATGGAATATAAAATCTGCATGTTTTCATTAGGGTTCAATCACCTTAAAACATGAGTCATTGTGTTTTTCTTACTTTAGAATGATCCATGAGTGGGAGCGGGTCCTCTTCCATCGAGTCCACCATGTTGAACCGCCATGTTTCTACATTAGCTCCAGATAGGAGGGTTTCAGGGCTGCCGTAGTTTCTACATGTTTGGTTGAGGCGAGCGATTTAAGTTTGTTACAATCTGTTAACTCACCACTAAATGGTACACTCTGGTGTAAAATATGTAAGCGGTTGAAATGTCAGTCGAAATAGTGACAGATACATTTGATCTTGATTAATCAACAGTTGTTTCAGGTCTAAAACTCCAAATGTGATTCTCAGAAGCAGAAATTAAAAGTATTAATGGTCTTATATATTTTGTATCATTTAATTATTAGAAATACTATTAATATTAATAGTATTATTATTATTATAATGACAAAAGGCTAAATATTCTGATGTGCTTGCTGTTGAAAGTGTACAGTTTAAACATTTAGCATAGCTGCAGTAATAAAAAGACATTGAAATTGAAGTGCTGGAAGAAGCTGAATTTCCAGTTTAACTGACAGCATTGAATCAATCTTAAATTTCAGTTTCAGTGTAAGCAGTGAGGGAAGCGAAAGTATCAGTTCCATTGAAAGTGCTGAAAGGAGTCAAAGATTCTGTTAAACTTTGAAAGGTGAAGTGTCATTTGATGTTTAACCCCTAAAAGCACTTGAATTACTTAGTAGCCCAAGATATTAAAGCAGCTGAGATGTGACTTGAGGAGGAGAAAATGAAAGCCGTTGGTCAAAATAGTCAGAGATTGATTTTCTGTACATCAGCGTATCAGATGTTGTCTTTCTCCTAAATGTTCTTTGCGTGCATAAAGCCACTGGCATCACAAGCGGCAAACTCAATCTGGGTCATTTGAGCTCAATCCGCTGGATTACTGTGAAAGGGTCACAGTGAAGCCTGTGCATATGGTGAAAGTCTCTGGCCAAATGTGAAGACGATATTTAACTGCCTACAAGAAAAATACAATAAGAATTAAATGAAGTAACCGTGGAAAATACTGTGCACCACAGACATTAGGTAGCAACATAATAGCCTCATCCTCTGGGAATCCATATTTATTTATTTATTTAGTTATTTTAAAGCGCTGATATAGTCATATAAACCAGGATTAAAGAGATTAAGCATTAAAGAATTTGATTTAAAGCTAACGGTTGCCAATGAGGCTAGCCTTATTATGTGCTTCATTAGTCTTGAAAATACATTTGTGAGGATTGCATGAATGAATTTCTATCAGGATGATTATAAAAAGAAGTCACCAGAAAGACATTTGAGAAAGCTCTTTCTCTCTTTATCAATTAGTCTGTGGTTGAATGTAACTGAGTACATTTAATCAAGTAGTGGACTTAAAGTGTGTGTAGGATTTAGCAACATCTAGTGGTATAGTTGCGATTGCAATACTCCGCCTCCGTCAAACAGTCCAAGCACCAATGTGGCAGCAAATGCACGAAAAAACGAAAATGCCAGTGTTTGGTTTGTCCGTTCTGGGGCATCTGTAGAACATGGTGGGTCAACATGGCGGCATGGGCCTCAGAAGGCAACCTTGCAGCATTTGTAGATAAAAACAGCTAAAAGTTAACAAGTCTTATTTTTAGGTGATTATACACTAAAGAAAACATACATATGAATATCATATTCAATTTTATTACACACTGTTACACACTTTAAGTACAGTTTTGACATTTTAAGCGAATATTTCCATTTGGCTCTGCATTGGTGAATTTCAACACTAAAATGCTCTTACATGTATATGTTAGTGATAAAAACAGAATTATATACTCATATACTAATAATATCACACTATGAAATGAGTCATTCTGCATGAGCTCTGTTTGATACTTTAAGTAAGCTACATTTTACTGGTAATACTTTGACTTGTAATGGAGTATTTTTTATCAGTGCATGAACTGAACTACAAAGGTGCCAGTTCCCTAATCCAACACAGCCCTCACCATAACATGATCCAAACCCTAATTCTTCTGGCATTTTTACACAGTGTTTTTTCCCCACCTATATTCCATGAAGACCTGACCCTATTCTCTAACGTTACATGGGTGTTTTCGTGGGTAGACAAAACTCAGAAGTGTGAGTACCAGCCCGGTTCAGCGACTGATCTTTAGACCATAATATTTCTACTGGTAGTTGAGGATCTAATTACATCCTCTGCAGTCTGAGTCTTTGCTCCTATGTCGAGTCTGGTTGTGGGAGTGACTCAATCATGTGAAAGATAACAATGTTAATTTTTTTTCAGGAGGATTTGCAAGATAATCAACTAGACAATCGCTGAGTCATTTCTTTAATTCCCTGGGTGAGTCATTTTCAGTCTTATGCTGTGGTCTACTGTATGAGTAAACCTGGATCAGGAGCAGACTGACAGCAGAATAAAGCTTACACAAGCATTTTGCTTCTTACTTTGCTAAATTTTGCAGTTAGTTTGTTTAGGTTCAGTAGCTTACAGACTAAATAAATGGTTCTCCTTCCTGTAACTGTGGCATGGGCATCTCTGCACTTTTCCTCTATGGTGTTTCTTGCCAGAAGGACACAATGAATAAAAATAGCTGCATTGGAGCATCAATCCAAACATCATTTTCTTTGTTTGGCTGCTTGCCTCTTTGTGTTTGAACTACATCTATCTTTTTTTACCCATAATAGCCTGCCTTGTAATTTAGGTGTGCTGCTTTGGTGAATTACATCATTTTCAAGTGGAGAAATGAAGCAAACTAAAGGAGGAAACTGCAGTTTTCTGAGCTTGGAAGCTGGTGGCTGTTAGAGTGAAAGACCATCATTAAACTTTTATTCCTAAATTGCTTCAGTAGCAGAGTTGCTGAATATAACTTGGGGGTGATGCTCTCTCTTCTTACTTCCTGTGAGGGGTATTTGCCATTACATTTTGATGTCCCTGAAATATGAATTCACGGTATCAGGGGATAATCGCATGTGGCCAAATGACACAGCAGATTATTACCTCTTCCAGGAAACATATCCCGGGCCAATTTAAAGGTATAGTGTAAAAAAAAATCTATCTTCACGTTTGTAATCAATAGAGTACAAAATGATCCTAAGAACCTTACAGTTTGAAGATACATCAACAAAGAGTGGGTGAAACCATAGTCATTTTATTAGATATCGCATAAACAAGAGTTCATGTGTTACCGTCTGATTATGGAGGCTCCATAAAGGCTGGAACTCCTGAGTTTGAATTTATTTTTTCACATTTTCTTAAAGGACCAGTGTGGGATCTAGTGGTGAAGTTGTAAATTGCAACCAACTGAAACCCTTCGTCTCAACCAAGCATGTAGGGGAAACTACGGTGGACTAAAAAACAGGAACGGTCCTATCTAAAGCCAGTGTTTGGTTTTTCTGGTTCTGGGTTACTGGAGAATCGTGGCGGTTCAACATGGCGGACTCTGTAGACAAAAACAGCACATTCTAACGTAGCGGTTCTTGTTTTCAGGTGAGTATACCTTAATGAAAACATACCTATGAATATTAAATTCCATTTCTGCCAGTAGATCCTCGTGAATGTTACACACTGGATCTTAAATTCACTGAATTGTTTTGCTGTTTTTGTGAAATATATGTAATGCATTTACCCACATGGTGCCCCACTCTGCCTTAAAACAGCTGTCTACACGTTTTGATAATCTGGTTTCAGTCTAGAGTTTGAGAGCCCTGTGCTGGTCCAGGTGTTGCTTCAGAGACTTTGCCATACTGAGACGAATGAAATATCTACGAGAACCGCGTTTTAGCTAAACATAAGTGATTTAGCAGTTCTTTGAACCAATGCACCTGCAGTTGGCCACAAATCATATGACATCTTTAGAGCTCTAAAAAGTCACATATCACAATAACAATAGTCATTCAGTCCACTGTGGATAAATTACCTCAACATTGAAATAATTTTCAAAGAAGTTTTTACATTATGTTTTTACTCCTGCACATGACTATAAATGTGTCACTTGTTGACTGTTGGATTAAAAGGAAAGACACTTGGCCTTGCATGGGTATGTCCACACTGACTCGTGTCCTTAATGTTAATGACGATGTGTTTTACAAATATGTAATTCATCAATAAAAAAGTGAGTTAGATAATGAAAATGACTGTTACATTTAATTTAAAGCTGTATACAATTTTCTCCCTTTCCACTATTCAGTAAAAAAATAATAATAATAATAATAATAAAGTTAAAAAATGTTTTGTTTGGTTTATTTGACAAATCCAAGAAGAGGGACTCAATTGCACACATCTGCAAATGATGGTGTCTGTGAACTTCCAAGTAGCTAGCACAGGACTTTCAAGTCAACATTGTTACTTATTTAAAGTGACTTACGTTATAAACTTAAGGTTCAGTACCCCTGTAGCTGGTACTCTCCACTGGTCATTGGCCTATGTGTCGTTTTGGGAGTCATTGGCATTTACTTCTTCTGTGGTGTATGTAAGTGAACGTGTTGGTTTTAGCCACCAGCATTACTTTTTACACTCCAATTTGATTATTTAACTAACAATATTGGTGTGTTCAGTTATTATTTGACTTGATAACCTTTTACAACATTTTGTCAATTTAGGGTCTCCATATGTTTGTACATGTGGTAAAAAATTGTTATAATCGGGCACTGTATAATGGCAGCCTATATAAGTGAGTTTATAGACAAGAGGGTAACAGGGTATTAAATGGCATTTTATTTCTTTAGATTTACACTGAAATCTGTCTCTTCATCGGATCTTTTATAGTTTTTGAAAACAGATTTATCATTTTCCACACCAGACCCCTGTCTAATGATTATTTTCAATAAAGCTTTCCAGTATCAAATAAAGCCACTAGGGCTGTATAACACTTCCTTCACTTGGTACTTTCATCTCAACAAAAACGTAGTGTAGTCTTTGAGAATTCACATGACAAACAATAAGCTTTCAGGTCATGGATAAAAACACAAACATTAGATCTCAGATTAAGCACGGCGCTCCCAGTATCCAAACAGAAACTTCAGACAAGCTTGCACTGTTGAGGTAGAGGTGTGGCTCGCAGGGGAAGCCAAGAGAAATATGTTTTTTTTCCCATAACAGAGTATAGTAGAGACCGGTGGGAGGGAGCATGTATGCGATGAACATGATCCATGAGAGAAAATCGAAAATATTGGAATGTAAACATTGCTATTGTTTTATTTTTCACACAATTCTTCCCAGCGTATGAGACCATCAGAGGAGTCTGTGGACAATATGAAAACAAAAGTAAACATGAATATTTTATCACTGGATGAAAATGCAAACAAATAAGAACAAAAATCGAATTTCCCAAAGGGAATATTCTTTTTTTTCTTCTTTATTTTGATGGACCATCTCTCCTTAAAGCTCAGTATTTCTCTGTTTTTGAATATGTAAATAATACATTAGCAGCTTGCTGGTTGCACTTTCCCACAGCTCAGTCCAATTTACAACAATGTTTGATTCCCTCTGAGCTGATTCCTGTGTGACCACAAGTTTAAAACATTAAAGCAGCGTGGAAAATGACCATGAAGAGCTTTCATTCTTCTCTTTGGAGAAGGAGCTAAGCTACCTAACACTTCTGCCTCTTGAAGACATCAAACAGCTCCACTGCACCTTAAAGTCCAACAGTGAATACCAAGCTTGAGAGTCACTCTTTGGAAGTTCGTCCTTTTAGATGACCCTCCCAGTTGGACATTTTTTTAATGTTTTTTACAGCAGTTTTTTAAAGCAATGTGCTTTAACATAAATTAGTCAAGGACAAGACATGGATCAGGAACCACTAATGGACGTGTTATATCCTGCCAGCAGGGGGCGGTGTTGTGAATGAATCCAAAAGGTCACAAATGAGACGAGGTTGTCCTTGATTCCAACCACAGTGGAGAATTAGTTCAGGTTCAGTGAAAGAAGTATGGTGGAAAGGTCAGTTTAAAGGGGGCTTGACATATTGAGATTAGAGACACCAGCAGTGTTGGGCAGTAACTCGTGACTAGTAATAATACTACAGTAATAATATAACTTTCTCCAGTAAAAAGTTGTGTATGAAACAAATATTTATTATTATTTTTACTTTACTTTTTTTCTCACCCTCTTACAAATTTGAAATACAACAATCCAGTTACATCCTTGGATATATTTTTGTAATCTTCGAGGAAACTAGCATGGAAGATGGCAAAGCTGATATTCAGTGGCTGGAAATATTCCAATTACTTTGATTTTAACCAACAAAACTGTATTTTAATTGCCATAACTTTGACTTAGAATTGACATGATTACCAATTTTGTGAGTAGTAGAAAAGTAATATAACTAGGAGTGTAACTAATTACTGTTGGCAGTAAGTAATACGTTAAGGAATACTATTACTTTTGAAAAGAGTAATGAGTAATAAATTAAATTTTTTAGTAACTAGCACCAACACTGGACACCAGACAATTTTCTCACAACTGATCAGTTGTAAGAAAGTATTTAATATTACACGACCGTAGTGCAACGAACAACCAACGTGACGTTATTTTTTATATTTTTAATACCCAGAGGTTAAGAGGATATTATTTGTGTAGCTGAAAGTGTTTCAATGGGGCGTCCAGACCCGGATCAGGAACAGGTCTCCAGTCTAAACTCTCTAAGAAGACAAAAAAACTCTCCATGAACTTTAGTACAATCTATGGGAAATGGTAAGAAACCAAGGGAAAGGCAATTTAAAGAGAGATTACCTCTCCTTGGACGGCTGGGTGAGTGAGTGTGTGCACTTGTATTTGTATATTTGTGAGGACCATTTTCTAGTTTTACACTAGAAAACTGAATGCAATTGCAAAGTCAAGTCTTTACCCTCAAAACAGCCCTTTTCAAAGCACTGTTTGGGGGTTAAAACTGTTTCAACTGATGAATCCTCACAAGAATAAATGTTTGTGGAAGTCTCTGTTCCTGAGTGTGCAATTCTGGATCTGTTTCTAGCGCTTGCTGGAACTGAAATCTCCTCTGAAGAGTTGTTTTGCACTACTTCATCTTCTTTTTAGCAATCTGGGTCTCAAGCTCGTCTAGCTGGAACTTCATGGAGCTCTCTCCCTCCTCTCACTCCTGCTCCTTTTCTCTTGAGGTCTCCTGTGCCCTGAATTAGGGACGGCATGTCCTCCTGCCACGATTGATCCTGATACGATTACTCTCTAACTGCTGCTTCAGAGCGGCCACAAGGGTGTTGTTCTCCCATCTCCGCTTGTCAAGCTGAGCCACATAGAAAGCTGTGGATTCCAGCTGTCTCTCCCTGCAGTCTCCGGTGGGTCCTCAGTGTTTTTTTCAGGGCAGATGCAGTCTTCCTGGTCTCTGCTCTGTGTTCCTCTAGCTGGGCTCGATAGGAACATTGCAATCATTTTTTTAGAGGAGCTTCCTCAATCTCACTCAATTTTGCTTGCAGACTTGAGCTTGAGCCCTCTAAAATACAAGATCGCCCTCCAGCTGTTTGGCTTTTGAGTGAGCTTCAAACTATGCTGCGTCTTTGTCAAAGAGCTACGCCTTAAGGCAATGAGTGGTCATCTCAAGGTTGTTTTCAGCTCGGACCTCTAACTTTATTGCTTCCACTTCATTTCGAAGGTGCTCATTCTCTCTCTTTATCTTCTCCAGTTTGTCGCTGGAAGTCTGGCTGCTAATGGAATACACCTTGTCATCCATATAGGACATGGATGCCCTTACTTTAATGTGTGGCTCCAGGAAGCTCAGATGCCGGAGAATATAATCCTGCCTGGCAGTCTTCTATCTTCTTAATGATATTTAAGAACAGATGAAGAGACTAGCCCACTCTGACAAAAATAAGGTCAGGCTGACATTACTCTGATGCTCAATAAATTTATCTACCAGGGTGGGATAAAGATGCAGGATGCTGATAACTGTTATCAAAAACCGCACAGAAAATAATGTTCTAACTCACTGTTGCACTGTCTCATAATAACACAGACAGCTGTGTGTGTGTGTGTGTGTGTGTGTGTGTACATGGACTATAGTGACTTAGACTAGTCTGTATATGTTCGTATGTTATTTTGTATCTGAATTGTAACAGCAGATACTCTTGGCCTTTGTGTCCAAGACAAATTTCCTTTGGGACCATGCAGTCCATCTTATCTGGTTGGCTTCACTGTGTGTATTGTTTGACCGTAGGAGCTCAAGTGTTTTTGGTAAAATTCAAGGTAGCGTCTGGGCTGCTAGCAACTGACAGTTTTATCTTTTTTTAACCACAATGGTCACCTGACGTTAGCTACAAGAGGTGTAATGACACAACGTTAAATTAAACATGGGTATAATAAAGACATTAGACTAGCTATAGGCTATGTCAATCAAATTTGGTGTTCAATACTACAAGGAGAAAAAAAAATATCATTTTCAGTCGAGCTGAGATGAGTCAGTTCACACCACTTTAATTATTCCCTGCAACGTTCTAAAACGGTTTAGTCTCGTCGTGAATCTTTGGTCTGAACTGGTCTTAAGATGAATGACAATTACAAATATGTTGTGCATGAAAATCTTTGTTAATATGGCTGGAATATGGAAATGCACTGCACTTTTGTTCATACTCTTTTAAAATGGTCCAAAAATTATTGTTGTTGTTATTGTTGCTGCTAGTTATGATTACAACCATATGTGGACCCCATATCCCAACATGTGCATTACAAGCATGCAAACAATAAAACAAATACACGCAATGCACAATAGAGGCTCATGTTTTACAAGAAATGCAATTACATTATAACACTGGAAAATAAAAACAATGAAATGACAAGCACAAATGAAGTTCAGTGTGAGCAAACTCATTCCTCTCCACTCGTTCTGCCTCTAGAGGTCACTATGCACCAGAAAGCTCCTTCACACAAAGGAGAGGAGTAGCACTGTGCTCCCACATCACCACATCACCTCTCACGTTATTTTTCGTCTCTGCTGGCTGATGTTTAGTAGATGAAGTTTACAGACTGTGTTCCTGATTTAAATCTGCATTTTTAAACCACACAGGACTGTGTGACTGATGGGACCACAGAGAGAAGAGGCTCTTTCCACACCTTGATGTTTACCTTTCCTGTCAGCTTGTTTCCACAGAGACATCGAAGATCCCAACTGTTTGGGTCAGAGAGACTACAGCTGGGGAGGGCCGCATTCTCACCTCAACACCTCCCTCTGGGGTAGGGGTGAAGGGGTACGGAGACATCCAACAGCTGTATCCATAGACAGCCTCCACCTGTCTCATGCTTCCATTTACATTCATAAAATCTTTTTTTGACAGTCATTCAGACTTATACCGAGGCCACTTTTTATGAAAGTGTCACTTCACACAAGAAGAGAATTGAGACTCAAAGTTAATTCTTGACCTTGGAAAGAAGTTGTCTAAACAATCTTACCACAAGGTCAACGTGTTAGCTGCTGAGGAGCTTTCAATTGTATCACACAATCGCCTTCAACAGATGGAGTTGGCCCAATTGTCATGGCATTGTAGACTTTAAAGCTGCACTAATCACTAAAATATCAAAGGAACATATCAGCTATCTTCCCATACATACAAGTTTTTCCCGCTCTCTTACATAAAAGTTTAGGGGGTTTTCTGGAAGGTCAGCCAGGTTGCTCCAGCCTCTCCGGAAACAAAAAGCTCAAGCCGGGCCTGAATGCCGTGCATCGTCGGTCACCAAACAATTGGTCAGGATGGAGAAACAGAGGAGCTGAGAAGAGGAGGGCGCGCATATAGGAGACAAGCAGCAGGAGGTTTGTGGAGGATAAAAGTTAGTTGGGGGCTGGGTTGAGTCATCAGAGTCCCTGATATGCTGTGAAGGTGCTCTACCCCCCTCTTGCTTTCCACAATGCTGAGCAAACACCACAAATAATCAGGCTGATTAATCCTGACAATTGGAGGGTTGTTACCCAGTCACAGTTGATAATCTCTCAACCAATGGACCTTTTTCACAGCAGCCATTTTGACATGAAATTGAACATGAAACTTAATTGGTATTATTGGTAGCACCTGTGTTTACCCTAATTTCATGTCAAAATGGCTGCTGTGAAAAAGGTCTATTGTTGTTTGTGTAGTGTTTTTAAAGTTAAGTACATTTAAGTACCATTACCTCCCTGAATTAGAATAACAAGCAGTCCGGTGACAGCGCTCGTTCCAAAGTGTCACGCTCTAACTGACAACACGTTTCCCCTGCAGGCTTTCTCCCAGTTATCTCCCATCAGATATGTTCACTTCCTCTAGTCTATTCAAAAATGAGTCACCTATTAACAGTACATTGTTTTCAGCAATGACCCTTTAACCCGCCATTGGCCTCACAGCAATGTGGCTTAATCTAACAAGGATTCTTTGAAATGCAAATGTGCCGACCCCCCTGACAGGCGCATCACATCACAGTTTTGTCTGTGCAGTCGTACCTATTCAGCTATCGGCCCCCTTTTCAGCTCCAGCCAGCAGGTGAGGAGGACCAGGCATTTTGGACATTTTGTTGAATGAAATTAAAGAGATCAAATGTTTGACCCTTAGTTCCACTTGTATACTCACCTTTCTTTTTCCTTTCTTTCCTTATTTTCCACACAGTGGTAGTAAAATGCATGTTCCTTTGACATTTGTTTGACAGGCATGAACCAAAATGCAAACAGACAGATATTCTTTATATCAGGGTGACAGTGGCCTCTAATTGAATATCTGATATGATGGAGGTTTCTTCCCAATCACAGCACCACACAACAGGCTTTATGTCTGGTTTATTTAGATGTTGTTTATTGGATGGATTTCATTGATTTTTCTTTTCTTGGTTGTAGTTTGTATTAGCAAAAAGAAGAATTGGGGACACTGCACTTCCTTTGGTTTCTTCTTGTTTCAATTAAAATGTGAATAAAGATCAGATCTGTATTTATTCAATCAGATCTTTGTAGGTTCATAACCTTGTGTTGACCTTCTTGTCACAAACCAATACAAAAAACAAACAAAATGAACCATAGCCACATTTTAGCTAATGTTCAAGCAATAACCAAGAGGCAGTTTTCCATCAGTCAAGTATCACTGCAGAGTTTTGGTATCCCAGTTTTAATTTCAACAGTCACATCCCTGACATTTAGTTATTTGGTGGTGCGTTGATGGCGTGCGAGGAATTTAATTTCTATAAAGTAAATATGCTGATGTATCCCTCCAAACACCCCCACTCTGCTCCCTCCAACTGTTTGAACAGCTGGGCTTTCTTTATCACTGCTGTGGACCCACCGCTGATTCTTCATGGTGGGAGGGGTAAGTGAGGTGAATATATGAAGGTGGGGGGTCCTGGGGTTGGAGGCTCTCAGCAGGAAGGAGCTCTGGTGTGACTACTGCCTTGTTTTACAGAACACGGAGAGTGAGTCACACGCACCCTCACTGGCAGACTTCCAGTACTGCAAGAGTCCGATTAAAGAAGCACTTGATAATCGTGACACTTATAGAGCAGAAATGTCTGAGATATAGTGTGTATATATATAGGTAAAAAAGAAAACTGTGTAACAGAGAAAATCCTAATGAGATTCCAGGGACACAAAAGTATGTCCTCTTCAACCAGGGGATCTGCTGAAGTGTCTGTGAGCAAGAATCTCTATCGACTTAAGTGGGCCATTTAAGATTCAGGTCAGAGGAAGGGGGAAAACACTTTAACAGGAGTCCCACCATAAATATCTACACCGTGGGTTTTGATTTATAGTTTAGCGTCTATTTTAACTTGCTGGTATCATCACAGCAACACTAGATGAATTGTGCCTAAAAAGGATGGAAGGAACTTTGCTGATAGTCTTCACAGTAACTGTGTTTGCGTTCGTTCACTCATTTATGATACAAGCAATAGTTGGATGGTTCGCATTGTTTTCGCTTCCAGGTGCGAGAATATTCTGTGTATTAGTCATGTTTCTACAGCGGCTTTAGGCTCTGTAGTTATGCCATATGCCTCTTAACACATAATCAACCTTAAGGTCTCATCATGTTTCAAACAAAGTGTTGTCAGATCGAACAGCATCAGTCACTGTCACAAACTTTCTGAAACTGGCAATGACCAGGTGTAAAAAAGCAAAGATATTTTGATCTTCTCTTTTTCTTCTCTTCACACAATTACCTCTATCGCCATTTTCATCACATAGGCACCAATGCAACACCATAAATGTGTTTGAGGAGGCACTGTCTAGAAGTATGCGCCATTTTCCATATTTGTACAATTCAACACATGCCTTGCTCCTGTCTACAACGGCAGGCTTTTTGCCTCACTTTCGAATGTGGCCATTAGGGAGTGGTATAACCACTTTTGCCTTTACACTCGGAAGTAACAAGGTCATTTGAATCATACTGCACCCTTTAGTGTGTCTGTGCTGGTTTGCTGGTCTTCTATTAGCTTTTTTTGACAATAAAACGTCCAGTCAAATGAAGCTTGCACCATTTTGTAGTTTTCTATACTGCACTGTGGCCGGCCTCTTTAGTATATCTATCAACATGTTAAACGCATAGAAACTAATTAAGTCGAGCACCAGAGTACGTTGTGAAGTAAATGTCAGCGAAAGAAAGTGCAAAAGGTTGATTGGGGAGTTAAATTGGATATTGAACTGACTTGTCTGCTTTTCGGTCAGAGTGTCTGCGTGCAGCAGGGTTATTATTGGATGAAAAGCACACCATGTCTAATAAGAGCTAACAAATACAGGAAGATTGGGTTACAAATGAGCAGCAATTTCACCTCAGGGTGAAAGATAATTACAATCAATTCTAACCTCAGGCAAAAGTTTTATCTGCTAACCTTGAACCCAAGGTGAATGTATTTATGCTGTGTTTGCTGGTGCTTTTCACATTTAGATATGTGATATTGATATTAGTAATGATTTCCATATTAGGAATGAAAAAAGATAAGTTTAGTATTACGAACGTGCTCCATGGCAAAGCTGTTGAGGCAAAACTGCTTGGTTTTCAGGCAGCGTGTGTGTGTGTGTTTGAAGTTATGGAGTGAAAGGACGCATGTTGACAAATCATATGGCCATCAGTCTGGGCCACCACACTCCATGCCAAAGTCAGTCGTCCCATTAATTATAAGAGGCAGGCATCCTAACTAGAGCTCCACACACAGCCCCATTTATCCCCGCTGACCTGTTCACACAGCAGACATTTTGTTTCGGGCTCGGGGACTTGTAATTGGCGGCGGCCACACAACGTAGACCTTAACACGGGCCACTTTGGAGCCTCTCAGACACCCGTCAACATCAACCTCACACAGGTTTAGCCCTGACAACATATACACTGTTCTGACGTTTAAATGCTCCTGTGTTGAACATGAATATGGCTCAACACCTGGAATGAGCCTTAATAATGCAGCATGGTCCAACGGTCCTCTCCTCCTCAGACATGATGCACATGTACTTAAAGTAACCTGAAATGTTTTCATGCAGATGAATGGTCAAATGCTGTAGTGTAACATGGATATCCAGCCTATTCTCCTAAAGTTCATTAAAATCCAGCTACACTAAAAAAATCAGATTTTCTTCTTGTACCTACATTATGTGCAGAGTTTGACACTAGA
>NW_023339652.1:14274483-14275566 GCF_004916995.1 Morone saxatilis | reverse complement strand
TGAAAGTGGAAAGTTTTTCTGTGCTCATAGAAAATCAGATTTTTAAGGGGCGGGGCCTAAAGCATGATTTGTGACATCCTGGTCCATCCTGCTCCAGTATGCAACTTATACAAGTGTGATGTAGAAACTTGGAGCCACCAGTGCAGTAGGAAAATGTTGAAATGAACAAGAATTGCATATTCCTAGATTCTGGTATTTTATAAATACTATTAAGGATGAGGAAATTGTACTTTTCTTGCAGAAAGAACATATCAGACACACTTTACCAGACTACATTTGTATGTATGTTTTAATACATGTCTGGAGGGGATTTTTAGCAGACTACTTTTTAAAACTTTGACAAACATGCAATACTTTAAGTCACATTAAAAAAAATAATTCCCATGCATAGCTCTTTAGTGAAAGCTATCCTTTAGTGGAAGGAGACAGAGGAAACTTTGAACCCATTATTAACAGTGAAGTAAGCACTGCATACATCTGGAGGGGATCTTTAAGTTTCTAGTTTTATGTTCCTCCAACTCATTAAACTCACAGAGCTTGGGAGGAATTCAAATTCAACAGTCAGTTAGAACAAAACAGAGACAGCAGATTGTTACAATAATAAAATTATGCAACGGAAGTTTTGTAACCAACCAAAACACCAGACAGTGGTGCTGCTCTCAAACTTGCTTTAAAAAAATGGCCACCTCAGAAGTCCCAAAGGTCCCATTGACTAAATTTTCTCTAAACCTCCTCTGTGAAGCTGGCAGCAGACCGTTCACATGTGATTAGTCTGGAATAAACTGAAGAAGAACTGACTTGTTACTGGCATTAATAACAATTTGTAAACACAACAATGACATATCATCAGCTTATGAAACTGAATGTTAGCAAACAGTTATTTTCACATTCAGCAGACATGGAGCAAGATACGTATTCTCTCGGAGCTGTGTTTCTGGTCACCCAACTAATGTCCAATATTCATTCAACTTTTGCCTCTGTTTTCTGGAAATATCCGGTTATTTAGCTGCTATATGTTCCGAAGTTGTTAACTTTCTGTTGTTTGGTGCTGGGCAAGTAGTGTACAGTGGGTTTACCTTTTTT
>NW_023339652.1:14256155-14274449 GCF_004916995.1 Morone saxatilis | reverse complement strand
TGTAAAACCAAAACAATAAGCTAATAGGCACTAAAATGCTCAATAAAGCTGTCAGTTTGTTACTACAAGTGATCCCTTTCATGTTACACATATAATAATTAGATCCATTGTTTATATAAAAATACTGATTAAAGCAGTTTTAACAAGAGCAGTTCAACCAACAAAGAAAAGAGCGCCATCTACAGACAGTAAAGCTTTATCAACAGAAAATCTAGGTCACAATTTTATGTCACATTCAGCATTCATGAAAGAATAGCTGCATTTTCTATACTGCCCTTTTATATGAGGAATATCCACTGAAAACTTATATGCACACACTGACATTCATTCCATGCCATTCCTTCCCTTTACTGTATGTTGTTACTGGCAGAGAGCGATACCTGGAGCTAGGCATGCTGGGTAGGCATTTTTCAGCACTGTTACTATTCTGAGTATAATGTCTGGCCGCCGGCCGTGTGCAGCATTAGCAGCTCGGCATGCTCGCTGCCAACATCTGTACGTGCTTCATGCAGACTGCAGAGGTTCTGGCACCGTTACTTGACTGACTAACGGACTGACCTGCAGCTCCACATACCTCTGAACTATACTCCAAACTGTCTGAGGGTGGGGGTGTGCAGTGAGGGGGTACGGGAGGTGTTTCACAGCCAGAAAAACATCTATCATGCAGGCGCCGCTGTGACCAAACAAATCAGCAGTGGCTAGAAAATATGATTTCACCAGGAGAGGAATGTGAGAGCGGAGGAGCGCTGTAAGGCTGCTGTGCACTGAAAGAAGGCATGATGGGATCATTGCTGTTGGTTGTGGAGATAATTCTGGGGGCCTACAACTGGTGAGACGGGTGCTTTAGGTGCTTGGGAGCGTATGGGTCAAAGGGGCCCTTTGATGAGACATTTCATGTTTCACGAAGAAAAGAAAAACTGATTCACACTGGAAGAAAGTGAAATTATCTGAAACTACTGTCAGAGTTTTTGGCACGTACTTCAAGAAGAAGTAAGATTTTCTCTCTGGGCTTTAGATTAAAAGACTTGTCAAGCTAGAAGGAGGTGTTGTTGCTGTCTGGTGTTGGTTACCAGTTTGAGGCCTCAGCAGAGGAGACCATGAGGAAGCAATCAGCCCATCGATGAGTGGGCCTGTTGGGACGGTGCAATCCCCCTTCCATCTCCCAAAATCCTGCAGTAGTCTGCAGGGATCTAATCAATCACTACAAGCAGGCAAAATACTCCGACATGCCATTCCTGCCCTAGATTCCTGCTAAGTTTGTGTTTTTGTTTGTTTTTTCCCCACTGAGAAGTCAGTACTCTGAGGCGCTGAAAAAACACCAGATTCCTTCAGGAGAAGTAACTTATTATCAGCAGTGTGGATCAGCTGAGTCTAGTGGGACATTTTCTCTATGGTTAGTTATCCAGCTGCAGACGAGAATTTGATTTCATTATGTTTCAGCCAGTTTATGGTAGATAAGCCAAATGGAATTGCGCCACATGGCTCTTAAGTTAAACTGAATCATTTGTTCAAATTAAATTAAACTGCTCCTTGCACAAATGAGTTTATATCGTTGATGTAACAAACTATAACAGCAGTAAGTGGAATTAAAGGTCTCATTATTTTTTGGGGAAGAGTAACATTAAATCACTTTGATGTGCCTCCTAACCCATAAGTACAGGATCGATACACTGCCCAACGGCCAGTTTCTTTCTGGCACGATCCAATTTATTGACAACTTTTAATTAAAAATGACAAGATAAGAGCAAATGGAGCAGCAGGAATAGCTGCATGGAGGGTTTTGCCAAAATGTTTAATTGTTGCTGGAAGAGGCATAAAAACAAATAAAACAATAAAGTAAACATCTGATGAAAGGATTATACCCATGTTAGAACATGTTTTACCAAGAGTAATTTGTGCATGCAGTGTCTTCTGTTTGAGTAAATGACCCTCGTGTTTTAAGTAGTTTGAGGGGGTTTCTGTAGTGTCCCATTTGCCCTTTTTGAATACAAATGAGTTGGCTACCTGACCAAAGGATGAGTCTCACACCTTCGAGCAGCTGTTACAAACACAATAAACTATTCACAAGACAACTTTCAGATAAACAATAGAATTGCTTATCACCAATCACCTCCATTGTAAGAGCCTCATACCAAAACAATTCAGTCTACTGGAGTCTATTACTCAAAGTGATGCCTGGTACTGATGGATGGTGCATTCCCTAGATGTTTATTGTCAACACAACAACAAACCATGTGGATTAATATATTGTTAGCAGTTAGTTTATTGTGATCAGAGTGGTCGAAAAAAGTATAATGAGCAATATAATATATTTCAAAATGAAATGCTGAATCCAAAATTACCTATTGTAAAATGTACTATGAAGAATAATTCAGTGTCACAAAGATTACATGAAAACATTATTATGCTAGTTGTAGAGTACAGATGTAGTGGAGTACTGGTACTTTGAAAGTAACAATATGTTTACTTTATTAAACCACCTCAGTGGCCACTTGCACAGGCTGTTCATGAATAAAAACTTAAAAGTCAAGGTATAAACTAAGTATTTAGTAAGTGGTGATTTATGGAAAACAAAAAGTCTTACACAGAGATTAGTTGTTACTAAATGTTGAATGTGAATACTACTAATGAATGCATTCTTTATGTATGCATGGACAAAACAAAGTCATATAAACATTTAAAAAGGATTATTAAAAGTTACGTCAGCTTGTGGACAGTGCTACAGTTATTTCTTAACTAATTTACACATTATTAATGTCTTTACTAGCTTGGAAAGTCCTTAAATTAAAAGGGTGCAACCTCATTTAGTAAATTACTAATTTGAAACTGTTGTTACCAAGAACTTAAGAAAGATTTTACCCACAAACTTAGTTGATTTCCCAATACACAGTGCAACCAAATCAATGATTAATGTTTCCTGTCATCTGATGTGGTCGTAGCAGAACTTTTCATTTTTATTTTTAACCTGCACATCTTAATGTATAGGTCAGTATGCTGAGAAAGAAGCAGAATCCCATCTTTTAACTAATAGGCCACAGAAGTGAATATTAAACATAAGCTGAGCACTTTTTTGTTTTAGCACTTTTTATCAATGTTTTGCATCTTTAGCATACAGAGTGACTCATTGACATTTATTTTTTATTCAGTTACCCTCATATCAGTCTGACTGATCCGTCAGTCTTTTATCGGCGTGTCAACAGATTAATGAGCTTGTGTCCTCGCTGACAAACTGAAGTGCCAGCGGACAGTGAAAGTATGACCTTGGTCAACAGGAAATTGTTAAACACTTTGCCTGAGGGGAACCTGACACATCTGCCTGGGCATGAATATCCCATGAAGGGCCCTTTTAATGTGGAAATGAAAAAAGAACACACACATTTTAAATTGCAAATGAGAAAATATCAGTCGGCTTTCAAGTGTAAAATGTTAATTAAAGCCTCTGTTAGTGACTTTACCTTTAAGGTTCTTTTGTGTCCTACAACAAGGTGAAATTTGGCCTTCTGTCTAATTAGCACTTTCTATGAATTATGGGCACGCTGATTCCTGGTCTGAGGAAAAGATCACTTTAAAAAAAAGCTATTATTCTATTATGAAATGTTAACAAAGGCTCTATGTTTCAGCCATTTTCTGGATAACAAAACATGTCTCAGAATTGTGTCTCTTTGAAACAAATACAAAAGTTATTGTTGGGTGTAATTAACCAATGCACCAGACAGTGATGGAAGAAGTCCTCAGATTCTTTGCTTAAAACCAACAAGACCACGATGGAAAATACTCTAATGCAATAGAGCTGAAAAGATTAGCCCATTAACTGAGTTGATACACAGAAAATGTCATCTGCCTCTTTGACAATAGACTCTTTACAGACAAAACATTAACATCAATTTTAGCTCTGGGAAATTATAATGGCCATTTTTCACTATTATTACGATGAATAGAGGAAATTATGAAAATAATTATTAGTTGCAGCCCTAAGTAGAAGTGTACAAGCCTTACTTTTAAAATGTTACTTAATGTTAAAGTTGTTATAATTCAAGTGTATCAAAGTCTATAGTCATACTGTTTCTGCCATGCCAAAATCTTACACCCCAAGTTTGAGAAATGTTGTGGGTTATAACTTAGTTGAAAAGTAACATGGCTGTTTTTTTGGTCATTTTAGATTTTCTTACCATTTAACATTTTAGTGAAAAACATGATTTGTTTTCCTGACATCTAAATCTGGAAAGAAAAGTGTAACTAAATATCATAGAAGTTAAAAGTACATTTAACAGAAAATATAGTGGATTGAATATATCGACATTTTATTTTCTTGAATGACTGAACTCAACCTGCCTTTATTTGGAAGAGGCCTTTAATTCATTTTGCACAAAACCTTCGCTCAGTAAAGACGGGAAATACTAAATATTTTACCTAAAGCAGTATGAATATTATTTGTATAAAAAATAAGTTATCGATTTACATATCAATTAGCCTACCAATCACTAATTTGATCATTTAATACTCATGGTTTCCTTAAAATGAACCAAACGATTGAAGTGTGGAGAAGGTAACCAATCTAACGATGAGTCCATATTGACAAAAGTTTAAACATTTATAATTTGTGTAGGCGATCTAAGCAGCTTAGAACTCACTCATGCGAGCTACTCTGTGGGCTTTGAGAGGTTTTATACATCCAAATTTCTATTTCTATAAAATCCAGACCAGGCCTCTAATTAAGACCTGCTTTTATTAGTCAAAACATGGAGCCTCACCAGACTAGTAATAAGGACCCGCGTCTAACTGAGACCCTGCTTTAAGTGAAGTTTTACGGTATTAACTATCCACAAATATTCCAGTTCCAATGTCAAAAAGTGTATGCAGCAACTGTAACTTACTTAATCTGTAAAATACCAAAGAAAGAAATAAACAAGTAGCACTTGTTATATTAACTGAATGTGCTTTGTTGCAATACTGTAGTATTCTGCAAGTGTTGGGAGCTGCTCTGTGCTGTCCCATGTAGGGACTCCTTGCTAGCAGCGTGGACTACATCTCCCATGCGCCCCCTGTGGCCCCTCCCCTCGCATACCTCTGGTGTGTGCTCACGCTGCTCTGTGGGGATCCTGCACAGCACAAGTTGCCCCAACAGCAGCAAGCAGCGGCGGCGGCGGAGGCAGCGAGGCGCACGGCAGAAAAAAGTTTCTCCACAGGAATGGGCAAGTTTAAAAAGTACGCCTTTCTTTCACATTTCACATCCACGGCCCTCACAACGACGCGGGATTGGATATAAAGGACCGACTGTGTTGATAAACGGCACCAGATTTGGGATTTTCTTCGGTGACCCCCCCACTACTACCTCTTTGGATTGGCTGCGCTTCATCTGAAGATACAACCGAGAGAGAGTGTTCTTCTCTCTTGTGTGGCCGGAGAAAATGTGGTCCCCTACGCAGCCTCGCACTTTGGCGAGGTTTGCCGTGCTTTTTCTGCTGTTTGTGAGGCTCCAGCGTGGATCTGCTGCTAACACAAGGACGTGTCCCCCTCCCTGCTCCTGTTCTGGGGAGCTTTTGGACTGCAGTCGGCTGAAAAGGGGCCAAATTCCAGAAACTATCCCGGAATGGACAGTTCAACTGTGAGTCCAGTTAAATAACGTTTGTGTGTCTTATTACAACCATGGATCATTGTGTTTTTTAAACTCTTTTTGCTTATTGGTTAATTATTTTGATATCTTTTCACACCTCTGCACTGAATAGGTTATCGTTTCCCCTCAGAACCGACGGGATGGTCCACATTCCTGTCGTAATGAAAACAGAATGGGCTGCAAACCACATGTAGAATCTCCTACTGCAGAAAGAAATAACATATGTTTGACTTTGCTTTGGTTTTTTTACTGAAATTGGCCCTTATTTTACTGCATTTGGTTCAGCCAGTAAACTTTCTGCAAAACTTTTCTGCCCCACCTGACATGAATGGCAAGAAGGTTCTCCTCAGAAATGACTGAAAACCTTGCCTGGTGTCCATCTTTAACACCTAGTCATTCATCCGTCTCTGTGTCTTAACATGTTTTATTTATTGTATTGGCCCTTAAAGCAGCACACCAGGCTGCTCGAGGCCAGCAGGGAAGCACAAGCAGTGTGTTTTTACACATCAATGTGCTTTTGTCAGTCCCTCCAGGCCTCCTAATGAAAGTGTAAATGATTAAGTCCTCCCAAGTGCCTGCAGGGTTTAAAATCAGGATGTGTGGTGTATCATTGCAGGGTGTAAGCAGTTGTAGCTAAATGGTGGCAGTACTACCAGTTGCAGCAGTAATAACAACACTATTAGTGGTTGTTACACTGATCTCCCGTCAGGTCTCCCACTGCAACTAGAAGACCCCCGTAATGTTTCTAATGGTTTGACAGTGTGGTCACATCCGCGTTTTTTTATTTGCAGTGATGGGTGTTGGTGTGTCTATGTCTTCAGGTTTCAGCTTCACGGACCTCGAAGGCCTTCAAAGCCATAAAAGCATAAATCAGATGCAGTCTGTGTGCTGCCCCTGGACAGTTTCCTAAAGTAATACCTCCATTACTCCGCTGTTTGTCTACTGGCTCCATGAGTTGAGTCGAGGCTGAGCTCGGCCTGAAGCCCGTTGGAGACGCAGCTTTTAATGGCTTGTTCCTCAGTGTGTTCTACTTTACAGATAATTATTCTTACTGGATTTTTATTGCCCTGCGTTAAGCTGCAGTGCTTGATTTTTATTGTCCTGTGTGAGGTTGTAGTGCTTGATTCACTGCCTGGTCCGGAGCTGTTTCCTTGCTGTTGAATTTAGTTTTTCTCTTTCTAAAATGTGCTGCTCTGGAAACTTGACGTTGCCAGAGAAAACAGACCCAGCCTGAGCCTCATAACCAAGGCCGGCCTTCCAAAGAAAATGAAAAAAAAAAAGTTCCACATGGGGGGAAAAATTCTTTTCACTCTGGCATGCTAATTTACGAGTGGCTCTCCAGCACATCTTAAACCCCTTAAACCACCCGACCCTTTGTTTTCCAGCACCCCATTATTTCTGCTGAATTAGCAACTCCAGAGCCAGCGATGGTACTGATTAAGGAGGAGCGTGTAGGATTAGTTCGAAACAAACTCACAGAAAGGAGGAGGGGGGGGAGGAGGAGAAAGTAGGAGGGAGAAGAAGAGACCAGCATGGAGAAGTAGGATTATAAACCATGAATATCTGGGGTGTTGTTTGGGGGGTGGTAGGCTACAGATTTATGCCCCGATTCAACGGCTTTTCACTTTTCAAGGTTTAAGAGTGAGGCACTGTAGTTTCGATAATGTGCATTAAGGGAAAACCGCCATTAAAAAGTTACATAAAGAGTTTTGTGTCACAGAATGACACTAATTAGATGTTCCTTGGAGCTCAGTAACTACATTTATTTGACCAGGTAACATTAATGGCCAGGGAAAGGCAAGAAGAGGTCGATTCTTTTGGGTTTGTGTCATAGCTAATGCTAATTTATGGTGCGTTAGCTACTTACCTTACATTCTTGAGTTTATACTAGCTAGGAATCAAAGGATTCAGGAACCCTAGCGCTCTGGGTCGTTCAACAATAGCTACATTGAGGGAAAATGCTACACCATTTTATTTTTAATAAATAGTGAGCTCTATGAGTTACCCAATGACATAAAAGACAGCATACACCTCTAAAGGAGTATACAAATCTACGACTACGTAAAAGAGGTAGATAACAATACCACATCCCACTGGTTACTATCATAGCCTATGCTAAGTTTTGTTAGCTACCTACCTTTTTTAACTAGCTATTAGAGCTAATAGCTATAAGGTAATAAGCTACAGTTTATCATACCGACCTTCCAAAATCACAAATGCCATCCTCATTGATGAAACTAATCAAACCGCCACTTATATTTATATTTTTACTGAAGTTTGCTCTTTGGCTTTCAAATGTGTCCTTTGGCTAACTTGCTCTTTCAAAGCGCAAGTCTTTGGCTTCTTCCACAAAGGTGTAACCCAGCCAATCAAAGTTCTTCTGCCTCTGAGAAACATTTATGGAACTAAATTTGAATTCTGCTGCCATGTCCCATTATTGTAATCTAAAACGTTACTGACAGCTCTCGTAACCTAAAGAGTGGCTCACTTATTCACCTTTCAGTCTTTGATAAGGAAAGCCGTGCGGTACATTTTCAGCACATACAGGCTGGAGCCTGTACGCAGCGCTGTGTGTTATCTTGCTCCGCTCAGAGCCTGCTTTGTGAGGGAAGTGGATGTGTCAGAGCTACTTAGGGTTTATCTTGGGAGTATGATAGGACACCTTTCCCATATGGCCCCCAGTGCTGGAACTACAACAACAACAACACCACACAGCTCCATGCTTGGAAAGAAAAGGAGGGGGGGGGGTTAGCCTGAGCAAGGCAAGTAAAACTCTGGTTGAGTGGTTCATGAAACTTTCCACCAAAGAACAAAAACAGGCCCCAGAAAATTCGACAGGGGTGTTTTAGACTTTTGAAAAGCGTCCTTCTCGCTTTTCCCGGCATTGTGAATACATCAGGAGTTGATAGGTTCTTCCCCTCCTCCCAGAGCTCCTTGATGGATTCCAGATGAGGGAGGTAAGGAGGAGGAGGAGGGGGTGTAAAAAAAAGTGTCTGGCACCGCGGCGTTGATCGTGCGCAGCAGCGTCAATAACTCCACCACTTTATGGCGCACGAGGCTTCGCTTGCCAGACTCCTTGAGCTGGTTTTCAGGCTTCTATTCAAAACAGGCAGCAAAAACAAGAGTCTCACCCCCAGTGAGCTGCAGCCAAGACTGCTTCAGTCCAGTCCAAGGCTCGGTCGGGTTTGTGTCAGGCCCAGATCCACATGGGATTCAGACAGAACCAAGACATAGACCAGAGACTGATTAAGCACTCGTCAAGACTACAATAGGCAATAAGCAACCTATGTACAAACATTAATAAAGAAGTTCCCAGAAATGTGCAAAATTGTAAAGGAGTTCTGATATAAGCCCAGACCAATCGATGCTAGAGGTATGGGGTTCTATATATACTTGATGATAAACCAAATATTATTGGAAATAGTGTTACTGTGAAGGTTTGTAACTATTAAAGTCAAAATAGGAATGTGGTTAACACAAGTACAGACACCAGAAAAGAGGCCAGCACTTTAGCCAGCTTTTTTATCGACGTCCCTCGCCAGCTTTCACCCTCCGTTTCAGCACAAACAGAATCTCTCCCCTCAATAACTTATCAGCTTGTCTGTTTTGGCTCTGCCTCTCAGCAGAGGCCTGGATATGAAGTGAGGAGTTTTGGCCTGCACGCTCTCTTCTGTGTTTTAAAAGAAGGGAAGAATCCAGAGGCCTTTAACTTGTAAGCCCTTTTTTGGAGAGACTGAATGGGAAGCAGTTTGTTTTGGGACTTTTTCAGTTGCTTTCAGATGTGACTTGCAGAATCGGTTGATGGGATCTGAAACTGTATCCCATTGTGTTTTTTCTCCTGTTTGTGACAGTGTGTCGGTCATAAATCGTATCCTTGCTTATTTTTCGGACCATTCTGTTACATTTAATCACCATCAGTTGTGCACCGTCTCACAGTTTAATTACAGTGGCTTTTCTTTGATCCATTTGCTCTGTTCACAGTGTTAAGGCACAATAACACAAAGAATTTGTATGTAATTATGTTTGCCATGTAGACCCAAATGGAAGACTGCAGCAGCTGAGAAATACAGTCCATGGTGTATACTTTTCCTTTAATTTTTGCCTTTTTTTCCCTTCGCAGGGACCTGAGCCATAACAAATTGCAGGTGCTTGACAGCACGTTGTTTTCTAAACTACAACATCTAAGTGAAATGTAAGTATGCCTTGTGTTCTCAGCACTTCTCGCAGGATTTTCTAAACAGTTTTCGTCACTGTCCATGCATGTGACAAACTACTCTTGATTCTTTTTTCATAATACAGAAAGCTGAACCACAATGAACTGGAGGCAGTACCTGATTTGGGCCCTTATGCTTCAAACATCACAACCCTCATTCTGTAAGTACAAATTCTTTTAATATATATATAAAAGCGTTACACCTCCCCAGACTCACTTCTGGAGGGTGATCCTCTGCCAAAGTTGCCATTCCTGGTTAAAGTAGTGAGCAGGGAAGTGGTTCCTCCCCCTTCCTTCCCTCGAGAGAGCAACCCTTTTGGCTGAGCCGGTTCCCAGACGGGGCAGTCGGAGACATGGCACCCAGCCCCAGACGGGTCACGTGGTCGAAGACAAATGCCATCAACAGAAATGGAAATGTTTTGTCTGGTGGCTGTTGATGTATTTTTAACCTGGAGGCAGTGACGTGACGCTGGGAGGAAAGAAATCTGTCATGTGAAAATGACAGAGATCCAAATTTGGTGATTTTAAGCTTCAGTGGGTGTTTTTACATGTTTCTGTGCGGCCCTTTATGGGGCTCAAATGAATGGTGGTTAATCTGGAAACAAGATGGTGTCTCTGACTTCCTGAAAATCCAACAGTGTCTTGGTCCATCACCTTAAAGCAGCCAATTAATGCCTGTTTTTGAATATATATGCAGTGTTTTAAAGTGCTTCGCTGACAGTGAGAGCGTGAGTTCACTTCTGCTTATAAATTCAATGAAAAACCGCTTGACTTGTCATAGCTCATCTTGCTCAGACTTTAACCAGAAGATCCTTTGGAATATTGTTGTGCAATACGTGCTTTCAGAAGAACACCAGATATTAGTGTGTGAAACCTCAACAATTTTATTTGCTTTCTGTGGCATGTCTCTCCAAAACCCACTGACGTGAAGTTATTGTGGAAGAATGTATCTGTGTCCCGGCTTGATGAGGCTTATTCCTCATCAAGCCCCAACACGACGCTCCGCGGCAGCCGCAGGGCCTTCAGCCGTCAGCCATCAACAGTTTGTTTGCACGTTTAGCAAAGAGTGTCACCTCCAGCTATAAGTTTCAGCAGAGGAAGATAGGAGGGATGGTTTTGTGTTTAACGCAAGCTCTTTACCTTATGTCATATTTTACTGCATTATTTGAGGGGGAGGTTTTTGAAGTTTTTCCTACTTCACGTGTTAACTCAGATTTGTTGTCCTGCACCATTATTTGTTCCACACACAAATAACACCTGGTGTGAATGGCTGCATTGTTCCCGTCGTGGTTAGAAAGAGGTCACAGGTTCATATGTCGCAACTGCTGTGTGTGCTGTCCAAGTACCCTTGAGCAACTCTGGATTAAAGTGCAGAGTTCCTGCACTGATTCACTTTAGAAATTCCAGACTTTCTCCAAACCATAATTTCTTTATTTGATTTGAGGATGTTGTTCTGTTTGGTTTACCCAAATTCGTGTCATCCATGTTAACTCTGACTTAACACACTCCAGATAAGTACAGAATAACACGAAACACAGACACTTATTTATAGGACATTAAATAATCTTATTGTAAGATATGACATAATGTAACTATACGAACGCCCATGAGAGTTGAAGTTTTAAAAACATTTGTGAAAAAGAGGAGGAGGTAGGTGATATTAGGATTCCTAGAGGTTTGTTACAGCCAATGCTAATTTAGCTACCTGAGAATTAGCAGGGAATCCCAAGAATTATAGCAGTAATACTGTCATTAAACAAGATTTGCACTGTTGGTGAGGCACTGTGATAACATAATTCTGGGTTCAAAGTAAATATTACAATGTACAGTAATGAAAGCATAAGTAGAGAAGATATGAGATGATAAAGTCACCAGAATGGCTCCATAATGACAGTTACACAGATCTAGATCTACCTAAACGTTAGCTTCACCATTAGCTACTGGTCATACCAGACCAAGCAGCAGTAGTAGCAAAATCTCTGAGAACACTGAACTATGTAAGGGTGCGTTTTGTTGCTCAACTTTTCGTTTTTAGTGAAAAAAAGTCTTGCTTTAATGTTTTAATGGAGAGCTCCATGAGTCACAGAATGATATGACATTTTCCTGCAAAAATGAAAGCATTACATGTTTCAGAAAAATGCTAATGGAGCTAAAGACGCACATTTGTTTGACCTGGTAACCGTAATGCTCAGTGAAAAACACAGGAAGTACAAGAGGTGGATAATATTGGGAATCCTAGTGGTTTACTTTACAGCTAATGCTACTTTATGTTAGCTACTTACCTGACCTCCCACAATTTTAACTAGCTATTCCAGCTAATAGGTACAAGCTAGTAAGCCACAGTATATCATGCTAACCCCCTAAAATTGCTAATGGCATGGTCAAAAAAGATGCAAATGACATTCAAATTTTCTGTTTTGAGTTTTGCAATCACTTTTCAATTCAAAGTTTCTTCTTTTAAAGTCAGTACTTTGGCTTCACTCTTGGTGGTCTAAATGGTGTCACCTGTTATATTAGTAAATGGAGCAAAAGTGTTTTTAAATTGCACTTTCTGTGAAGCCTTCTTTGACCCTTTTTCTGCCGTGAAAAGATTTGATACGAAGAAAAAGAAGAAACTGAAATTGACACTTGCTCTCACACTCGCACTGCCTGTGTTGGGCTGCCGCCCTCCTCCTTCAGATTAGGTGGCGCAGTGTGATTTTTCCAGAATTTTTCTCCCTCCTTCAGTTTCTCCGAGCTGGGAGGGTAGTAATGAGAAAAAAAAGACCTTGGGGTATCGAATACCACTTATTCAAACAGCCAGTCAGACATAGCGGCAGCTCTCGCCGACTTCTTTGACCTCGCAGCTCCGAGTAAAAACAAACGGCAATAACCCTGCAGCTGGTAGTAATTGAGTCGTGATCATCTTAATTAATTGAACAATTTCCCAGGAATTTATGGAGGGGGTAAACCCCACCGCCGCTAAATCCCCTCTGCCTGTGTTCAGGGGGGTTCAACAAATGACCTGGAGATTCCAGGTCTGATTAGGTATATTAGGAGGTGAACTATAGATATGGGAAACTTGTTGAAGATGAGAATTACAAACCAAAACAGTAGCAATTATACTAATAATCCGCAACATCTAATAGATATATGTGCAATAGGGCTGCAGCTAACGAATAATCTTATAATCTGTTAATCTGTGGTATTTTTGAAGAATCTATTTATTGTCTGTTTAAAAATGTCCCGAAGTGCAAGGTGATGTCATTACATCCCTTGTTTTGTCCGACCCACAGTACAAAACCCAAAGGTCCTCCATTTACAATGACTTTTAAAAGAGCATCAAATCCTCACATATAGCATTTTCCATTATTTCAGCACTAGATTCAGGCTTATGACAGCTTTTTACATTTTCTATCCTGTTAAGAAGCAGAGCCAAGTGCTTGGCATGAGCAAGAATAGCTTCAATAGCTGATAGAAACAGAAACACTGCGGTCAAGCGGGCTTAGCAACAAAGAAAATACACATTTTGAAAAACAGAATGCAAGATGCATTTATGAACATGTACAACAGGCATAATTTGAGGGGTTTTAGTATTGCAAGAAATACAGAAATATGTGGATACGTCAAGAACTTTACAGCTCCCCAGACAGTTGCTGTAAAGGTCCTTCAGTTCGCATGCTAATGCAATCCCTGCTTCTCTCCACTCCGGCTGGGAGCCGACGTGTTAAGATGATCAGCCATTTGAGTGAGATATGTGCAGAGTTTAATATGGCGTCTCAACAGCAAACGCAGCCCTGGTTTTCATTACAGGCGCCACTGCAGAGAGAGGGAGTCATCAGATGGCTTCTCAAAACTCTGTTCTTTTTCCAATAGGAAATACCACACACACACTCACACACACACACGGACGCACCAGCAGTCATATGCACACACACTACGAGCGAGACAGTTTTAGAAAAAGCGACTTTCCATTTAAAGAGCTTCCCCCATTAAAAAAAAATAGTCGCTGCTCGGTGCACAGAGCCTTGCTGAAATCAACAACAACAACCTTAATCAGGAATCTTTGAATTTTACATAACAACCTAACTTTTCAGTGTGTAAATGTGGTCAGTTTGATTAGAGGCCAAAAATACTATGGGGTAGAGTGCTGGCAGGTATGTGCCTTTGTGAAACCCACATCGTGTTGGTGTAACAAGTCTGTAATAAAAAAGGCTTTAACCACACTCACGTTTCACGACTTCAAGTTTCGAAAAGGTTTGGAAAGTCTGGAAACATGCAGAGGAAGATTATGGTAACATGCACATTTTTCAAATCTTTTTATTCATGGTAAACACTTTCTGTGCTTGTCACAACAGCGCTGATTTAGTGTCTGTCTGCTGCCTGCCTCAGTTTAATAATGAGTACATATTTGATCAATGTTAAAGATGCCTCTGGCTGTTATTGACTCACAGGTTGGCCTTCCATCGACTTCCACTAACAGCCGCAAAGCCCTACAACCACAGCTGTAATGGCTCTATAATCACGTTATCTGATAGCAAAGTGGATGAACAAATTTGAAGTGTGTGTAATTAAAGTGTACAATGCACGGCCTGTTTGTGTGTGGAGAGGACAGAGGAGGGCTCATTGAGTGGCGGTGCAGATGTTGAGATGAGGGGGTGTCTGCTGTATGGTGTTGTGATGCAAAAATAACTAGAATGAATCTGATAAGGCTGATGGGATTATGGAATAATTAGTTGGCCCCCAGTGGTAAAATTTCAGGGTCCATCTCCTCGTCCTCAGACTGGAAGTGTGTGCCAGCCCCTCTCCGTGGCTCTACTTTCCCCCAGAGAGAAACTGGAAAGACTGGTTCTTTCTCACCAGGCGGCCTTCCTTCTCTCAGCGACCAGTCAGGGGAACATGAAAACTGAGACACAGGTGGTGTGCGGCGCTTTTGTTTGGGACCGGGGGGCTGTGGTGCGTGGAAAGCCCACTGCAAATCTCCAAACAAAAGAGCTGCCTGTGCCGTTTTTATTGAAGACTATGATCGGTATTTACTGCACACCAAGAACCTTCTCTAGATTTTTGAGTATATGTTAAGGCTGTTACAAAAAAAGTACATTTTATTTATATAGCCCAATATCACAAATTTGCCTGGAGGGGCTTTAAAAATCAGATGGGGAGGTTATTCCAGAGAAAGGGGCCACGATAGGAAAAGGCCCTGCAGCCAGCTGACTTCTTCTTAACTCACAAGGACAGACAGGAGTGAGTAAGTTCATGCTCAAACTGAGTGGAACTAAGAACCTACAAGTGGAGGCCAGTGGCATATTTTCAGAATGATATAAGTTTCACATCAGCCTTGGAGTTTATATTGTGCACAGGCATGCTAGCTGGCCTGTGTTCATAAACCAAACTCCATGTAACAAAATAACAGTTTAATCATTTAGTGATCTGGTTTGTTTTAACTTCTTTCAGCAGTTCCAGTGCATCATAAAATGCCTTATTTGTGTAATTTGGGCAAGTTTGCCACTTACAGTTGCTCCTGCCCCCACCCCCACCTTGGCAGCCCCCTATCCTGGTGACTTTTCCCTGCCACAGGACCAAGGTTGACTGAAGCACTGAGCTCAGGAACATGCTCTGGCGGGTTTTATTCCAGCAGTGTCCCACAGTCCGGGCTGGCATCCATCTTGAATCTTTGTTGACTGCAAATCTTCCCTTCAGAGCATCTCCGAAAGGTGTTGCACTTTTTCTGTGGTTTCTATGGAAATATCAACATCAACACGTGGAAAATGGGTCACAGCTCTCACAGTGTCACCACACAGTGTTTTCAATGGGTGAGAGATCTCAGTTTCACAACGGCGTGGTGCCATGCTGTCTCTCTGCCGGAGGTGGACGAAAGAAGAACAAAACCTGAGATCAAGATTAGACGAGTTGGTGAGCGCAAAAGCCTTGCTGGGTGTGAATAGACGGTCATAATACCTGATTTGCATCCTGTTAAATGCTGCTTTTTCTTTCACTGACAGCATTTTTTGTGAAGAAATTTTACAATTTACTAAAACCCAAGTTGACTTCTTCAAATAACTTTATGGTCTAAAAAAATTATAAATTTAGAATTACATAAATGAGAGGCGACTAAGAAGCTGGAACTTGAGCACGTTTTGATATTTTTGCTTGTGAAATTAACAAAACAATTCATCTACTATCAAATTAGTTGACCATTAATCTTTTGTCGATCAACTAATCAATTAAACATTTCAGCTCTATTCCCGACAGCGGCCACTCTTGTGAAGCAGTTTGTGCCGTAGGTCAGTTGATTGACAGATTCCAACAATTAAATATTAATGACACCACATCCCAAATTAAACCTACATTATAAATCTGTCCTCAGGTTGATGTTTCTTTCGGGCTGCTGGAAAGTGAAACAGAAAAACTAACACTAGCTCTCTGGTCAGTAAGGTGTAGCTGGAGGGGGGGACTGTAACCATCGCAATGAATACTGAAAACGAGGCCTGTAGTCTGGTGCATTGGAGGGAATTCCTGCCTCCCCCCTCACTCTCGCTCTGCTGCTGGGTCTCATACACAAAGAGGGCACTGTACAGGCTCTGTTTATAACTAAGCAGTCCCTGCACTGCAATTTAGGAGGCGTGCAGCTCAGGAAATTGCTGGCCTCTGCCGAGGCATGCTTTCACTGAGGGAATGGTATTCATCAGCCAAGTAATTGGCAGGTTACTTTTTTAAATACCTTGTCGGTAATTACCTTATAAACAAAATAACACATCAATAAACCCAAAGGTTGCTTGGACCTGGTGTGAAGAGCAGCAACATTGATCACACGGAGCAATCTGCTGGCATCCTTGAAATATACTGTACATGCAACATCAGCAAAAAAATCTATGACAGCGCTTCGCGTTGGGTGGTAAGTTTTAGCTCTGCAAGCGCGTGAGAGTTTGTCATTTTTTAATGCCACAGGCTAATTGAGGGACTTGACTGTTTGTATATCTAGAAACATGAAACTGGTGTGCGCTACTAGTCAAATACACAGTATTTTTGTCATTTATTGGAGCGATGGTGTCTGTATTTTCAGAGCAAACAACAGGATCACCAGGATCTCTGTGGAGCAGCTCAGGCCCTTCCTCGCTCTGGAAACGCTCGACCTCAGCAACAACAACATTGTGGATATAAAGGCCAGCTCCTTCCCCACTCTTCCGCTCAAGAACCTGTGAGTGTTACCAGTTCTGTTACTGCCTGATTGTGCCTTTTATATAGCTGAAAGAGAACTTTTTAGTCCAAACCATAATATATTAGCAGCTCTTAGCACATCACAGAAATCCACAACACAGCTAACCAGTAGATGTATCAGAGCATCACGTAATATTTTTCTCATTATGTACACATACCATAGTTATTGTAGTGTTTTTATAGACTAAATGCTGGGAAAAGCCCTATTATTTCTGGTGATTATGTTAGGAACCAACCCCATGTTTCTGTTGTTGTAATACAGTTTTTCTTCGGTGTCTTTGGATTCTAAGCAAACCTTGTTATTAAATCTTTCTCAGGTTCCTCAACAACAATCGAATCTCGTCGCTGGAGACGGGCTGCTTCACCAACCTGTCCAGCAGTCTGCAGGTTCTTCGGCTCAACCGCAACCGGCTCTCCACCATCCCAGCTAAGATCTTCCAACTGCCCAACCTCCAGCATCTGTAAGCTTTGTTTTTCTGTTGCTTTATTTGTGTCCTATAACAACATTTTGACGTCCAGACATTCTCCGACTACACACTAGTTTGGAACTTGAATTTAGGAGAAATGGCTATTTAAGTTAATTTCATCCACCATCATTGTGGTGATGTGATATTTAGATTGTCTACATGCTGTTTCTGAGGCTTTTTCACCCTGAAATCCGTATAGTTCTGTGGAAAACATTAAATGATGGAGAAAAAGATTCAAGGAGGGAACTGTTCTTACAATACATTGTAAAACATCTGCACAAAATACCAGTTATTGGTAGCATCTGTCTGAAAAGTCAAACTGTACCACTACATTTCCTACCATCTGGGTATTCCTTGCTTGTGGTCTGACGCTTACCGTGTGTGTGTGTGTGTGTGTGTGTGTGTTTCAGGGAGCTGAGCAGGAATCGGGTTCGCAGGGTGGAGGGCCTGACGTTCCACGGTCTGCACGCTCTTCGCTCCTTGAAGATGCAGAGGAACGGCCTCAGCCGCCTGATGGACGGAGCCTTCTGGGGCCTCAGCAACATGGAAGTGCTGTAAGCAAATTTCCAAGAGACGTGCAGTTCTGTTCTTCCATCATGACTGAAATGTAGTATAAAGTCTCATTGTGTGTGTGTGTGTGTGGGCCTGCAGGCAGCTGGACTACAACAACCTGACGGAGGTGAGTAAGGGCTGGCTGTACGGCCTGCTGACTCTGCAGCAGCTCCACCTCGGCCACAACGCCATCAGCAGGATCCGACCTGACGCCTGGGAGTTCTGCCAGAAACTCGCCGAGCTGTGAGTCC
>NW_023339652.1:14225478-14256055 GCF_004916995.1 Morone saxatilis | reverse complement strand
CCCATCCCCCCCTTTCCCACAGAGAGGCTCCGTAACATTTCCCCTGGTTGGGATTTTTTAACTGGAACCAAATGTGAGCTGTGCTGAGGTCACCGTAGGGCAGGTGTGCAGCTAGGTGGACATAGGATTGCTTCAGGGCTTGAAATCCACCACCCCCTCCCATACATACACACACACACACCCTTCCTCAATCTCAATCAGCCATAGCCAGGCATGCCGAAGAGGAAAGTAACAGTTTGAGAGCATTAGAGCAGCTGAGGGATCAAAGGAGGCAATTTCTCTGGGAAATTCTTGGCTTTTACTGATGTTCGTACTCTAATGTTGTGTATTTAGGTGTATGTTCCTCTCTGTGGATGGCAGGCAAAATGTGTCCATATTTTCTTAGCTGTCACAGTTGGATTTTGATAGCAGAGCATGTTTCGGGGAGCATCAGCGTTAATCGTCAGGTTGTTGGTGTCATTCCCTCAGAATCAAAGGAGCATGGCTGTCTTTGTAGAACCGCAATTTTGCCTCGACGTTCAAAGATCATACAGGGTGAAGAAAAAGCAGGGACCAATTTCTGTACCCACAGTTGTGGGAACTAGACCAGAAGCCGGTTGCACCAGCTGTTCTTGACTTTAAACTAAGCCTTGTTAAAATGTAAGGATATACTAAATGGAGATTTTTGAAACACTAAATTAAAAGAACCTGCAACCAGAGAAAATAGTTTTTACATTGAGAGTAACCAACTAGCCAAACGTATGTTAGCGTTTAGATTGAAGACTAAAAGGGGTGAGGAAATATAGTCAACATATCCGGTCTGACACTTGATCAAAAGGCTAATAATGACGTAAACTAGGTTTTTAAATTAGAATTCCCAAACAATTAAATTAGACTTAGATTAATATTATTAAAACTCCCAGATGAACCCATACAATATGTTACAGACTCATGATGTATTTAATGGTGGATTTAAGATCTGTGGCAACATTTGCTTTGAGGCTAACTCACATACATATTTGAATTGCCTGCAGAGTATATTTATCCCCTCAAATGAAGTTTAAAATGCAGCACACATGGTATATTGCAGCGCTTCCTTGTAAAACTTCTTTTTCTATACAACACAGAATACAGCCATAACAGACTTTTAAAAGTGCCGCAAAGGCCAGGAAGGAACTTCCTGTAAGGCATGGAGCCGCTTTGAATATAATTTTAAAGTCTCAAACATTTTCCCCCTCACACGAAATGTAAAGCCGCATAAAGTTTTATTAACATCGCAACTGCAGTTGTTTTCTGGGTGTGGAATTTTTTTTTACAATGCGGTCTGTTTTTGTTTCTTCGGGAAGGGATCTCCAAAAGAATGAAATCTCCTGGACCATTGAGGACATGAATGGGCCTTTCTCTGCGCTGGACAAGCTGAAAAAACTGTGAGTTCATTATCAGCGTAACATGTTTCACTGTGTGACTTTATGGAACACAAACAAAATAAGGCCAGCGAGTAAAAGTGAGGTCTGAAATTGATCAGTTTGTTTGTCGTTTTTTCCCAGATTTCTGCAGGGGAACCAGATCCGCTCAGTGACCAAGAAGTCTTTCTCTGGCCTGGACGCGCTGCAGCACCTGTGAGTTGGCCTCGTGTTTCACTGATTGTTTCCAAAAGTCCAAGCTGTAAACTAAGCAGGGTGAATCACACTGAGACACAGAGGCTGTTTGTTAGAGCTGTACACCCAAACTATCTTCTCCCATTCCTCCGCTTTGATGTGAAACCAAGAAAAAACATGGCCATTAGTATCTTTACATGTGCGCCAGACTATATCGATCACCGAGGCAAGTGGAGGAAAGTCTGTGTGTGTAAATGTGTGTGTATGTGTGTACAACAGCTGCATTTGATTCTAATTAGAGTTTTTTCCCAGCCGTTGCCAGAGCTCAAAGCCGCCCAGAGTTGGGCCTCTCTTGATTAACACAGCAAACTGCTGCCCAGAGTTTTATTGTTCTGGAGCCCAGACCTTTTTCTCCTCTCGATTGAAGTTTTTGCAGCCTTCACTCTATACGGCTGATGTTGGCAGAAAAAGCTGCCATCTTTCTACAAGGATCTTACCAGTCCTAATTTCTTTTCTTTTCTCTCCACAGAGATTTGAGTAATAATGCCATCATGTCCGTCCAAGCGAACGCCTTCTCTCAGATGAAGAACCTGCAGGAGCTGTAAGTATGCTCACATTTAAGGACAGCTTTAGTTAGTGTTTCAGTGTTGATGTGAGACAGAACACCAGGTGAAACTCATTACGGTCTGCTGAGAAAGTCAGCACCAAACAGTGCTTACTTCACTGTTAATGATGGGTTCAAAGTTTCCTTTGTCTCCTTCCACTAAAGGATAGCTTTCACTAAAAAGCTATGCAAGGGATTTTTATTTTTTAATGTGACTTAATGGGTTGCATGTTTGACAAATTTCCCATAGTTTTAAAAGGTAGTAATAGTCTTCTTGGAACAATAATGTGTTTCTGATGTGTTTTTTCTGCAAATAAAAAAATGCATATTAAAATCCTTAAAAAGGAACCTGTTCCTTCCACCTCATAATAATCTACAAATATGCAAATATTATATATTTCTAAAGTCTCCCTGCTGGACACAAGATGTCTCTTACTTCACTGTAAAGTCCATTCTCAGTGTATGTGCACTGGAAGCTTCAAGTCCTACATCCTCCTCTGCACATACTTCATTCTGCACAGTGAAGCTTAAACATTTTTTAAGTATTCCCAGTAAGCAAAGCAACATTAAAATGTTTTATTACAGTATCATGGGTCATGGTATTGTATGTACAGCATTTGTGCATTGCCTCAATCATTGTTCACAGACTACGCAAGACCAAAAGCACAGAAAAACGACCAGATCCAGTGATATTATTGCATTGGGAATGAAAATGTTGTGGTTATCTTCTCCTCTGGCAGGCGTCTGAACACCTCCAGCCTGCTGTGCGACTGCCAGCTGAAGTGGCTTCCCGTCTGGGTGGCAGAACAAACCTTTCTGCCCTGCGTCAATGCCAGCTGCGCCCACCCGCAGATGCTGAAGGGCAGGAGCGTGTTCGCTGTCAGCCAGGAGGAGTTTGTGTGTGGTGAGTGATGCATTCACTTGGTGTAACACCTTTACACACACATACTGTAATGCCTTAAAAACAGCCATTTATCCATGGCAGGTTTTCCATTTACGAACTGACCCAGATTGTTCAGTATTTTCCTCCCCAACTCCTGGACAAGCTAATGAGTCTCATGAAGGGACCGTTATGGAAATTTACTAAGTTTTCAGTTTTCCTGGTTACCTTCAGAGTAAACTACTCAGGAAATATTTCAGTTCAGTTTTTCCCCTTTCAGAGCCTCATCTGCCAACAAAATGCCAAAAATGTACCAAACATAATAAATTCTCCCTTTTGTTTTCTTCGCAGATGACTTCCCAAAGCCTCAAATCACTGTCCAGCCGGAGACCCAGTCAGCCCTCAAGGGCACCAACGTGACGTTTGTCTGCTCGGCGGCTAGTTCCAGCGACTCACCCATGACCTTCGCCTGGAAGAAAGACAACGAGGTCCTGAACGACGCAGAGATCCACAACCAGGCCCACCTACGGGTGCAGGGAGGTGCAGTAGGCGAGACGGAGGTGACGGAGTATACGACCACCCTGCAGCTACGTAATGTGGAGTTTTCCAGTGAGGGAAAGTACCAGTGCGTCATCTCCAACCACTTTGGATCATCCTATTCCACCAAGGCCAGACTCACTGTCAACAGTAAGTTTGAGATGGGAGAAACCAATTGTTTGGCTTGTGTCTACAGGGTCCGTAAAATGCCTGTCAAAAGTTATAAAAGATCCCAATTTAAAGGTCTTTTTTTATCATTTCCAGTGCTCCCTTCCTTCACCAAGATGCCAATGGACCTGAGTATCCGTGCTGGAGCAACAGCTAGGCTGGAATGCGCCGCCGTAGGTCACCCTTCTCCTCAGATCGCCTGGCAGAAAGACGGAGGCACGGACTTCCCTGCCGCCCGTGAACGCCGTATGCATGTCATGCCGGAGGACGATGTGTTTTTCATAGTGGACGTCAAGACTGAGGACATTGGCGTTTATAGCTGTACGGCTCAGAACACAGCTGGAGCTATTTCTGCAAATGCTACGCTAACTGTGTTAGGTGAGAAACATCACTGTTGTAGCAGAAAATCAGATAGACAAACACAAATGTATCACTCTGACGTTGTTGGTTTCTTTTGACACTAACCTATTCTGCTGCTGTGATCCTTCAAACAGAAACACCCTCCTTCTTGCGTCCCCTCATGGATCGCACTGTGGCCAAGGGCGAAACCGCTGTCCTGCAGTGCATAGCTGGCGGTAGCCCTCCCCCAAGGCTCAACTGGACCAAAGACGACAGCCCGCTGGTAGTGACCGAGCGCCACTTCTTTGCAGCTGCCAACCAGCTCCTCATCATCGTTGACGCTGCCGAGGCTGACGTGGGGAAGTACACTTGCGAGATGTCCAATGCGCTGGGCACAGAGAGGGGTAACGTGCGGCTGGCGGTCATACCAAATCCCAACTGTGACTCTGGAGTGCAGGGCGGCGTGGGAGTCGGCATGGTGGCCGGGGCAGGACCGGACGATGATGGGTGGACCACAGTGGGCATTGTCATCATAGCAGTGGTGTGCTGCGTGGTGGGCACGTCACTAGTTTGGGTGGTCATCATCTACCACACCCGGCGACGCAATGAGGACTGCAGTGTCACCAACACAGGTTGGTACATGATGGCTTTTTCGTAGTTGCGAAAGTAGTTTCCTGAACCATACGAGAATTGCTGATCACCAAAGTACCTGGATTTCGACCTCTTTCCACATTAAATAGGCAATCTTTTAACTATAAAAATGGAAGTGTATAATATAACTTGATTTCCTTGTGTTCCAGACGAGACCAACCTACCCGCCGACATCCCCAGCTACCTCTCCTCCCAGGGCACACTCGCTGACCGACAGGACGGCTACATCCCATCAGAGAGCGGCAGCAGCCATCAGTATATGGCCTCGTCTATTAGTGGCTTCTACCTGCAGTCCAAAGACATGAACGGTAAAACAGCTGCCCTTTCTTCTTTGTCCCACAATTAAATCCTTCAACAGCATCCACCTTTTCTTACATGATACTGTTCCTTCACCCAAACAGGTCTTTGTCAGCTGGATACAGGAAGTGAGGCAGACATAGAGGCAGCCATTGACCCTCTGCTCTGCCACTATCAAGGTCCAATCAGCTCACTCCTTCGCAGAGATAACATGTACTCCACTGATCCATCAGACGTCTTTACAGGTACAAATTATCTGTGAAATGAAAATTGCTTTCTTGATCATTATCCTACAAGACTGTTGTTAAGTCCAATTCCCGAAGTACATTCATTACCTCTGGAGTGTGTCTTTCTCACTTCCTTTTTTTTTTTACCTTCAGGCTGTTCCATTGACCAAAAGCCGATATGCATCGACTCCTACAGCAGCAGTCTGACCAGCTCTAAAAGGAAAGACTATTTGCTGTCAGACCATTTTGACCTCTGCTCGTCCACTGTTCTGATGCAGCTCCCCAACGCCAGTCTCCATCATGGTCCACCCCACCAGCAGAGTGACCGCCGACCATCCATAGAGGAGGGAGAAGCCAACGACTACGGGAGACCTCACGAGTGTCTTTCCCCCTGCAACACCTTCATGGGTAGGTCTTGAGTCAATCAGTTTTCCGAACGTTTACCGATGTTGTCTGCACGTTGGTCTGACTTTTCCTTGCACCTTTTTTCGCTCAGGAACATTTGGGAAAGCTCCCTGGAGGCCTCATAAGGACCTGTACACAGGCTTCGGTCCGCCGTCGGTGACGCATAATGGCATAACGCTGCACGAGAATCCTTACGCCGCTCCGGACACCGATTCAGACCAGGAGGAGAACAGCTTCACCAAGGACTTGCTGTCAGAGCAGTGTAATAACATTTATGAACAGCCGTTTGACAGCAGCAGGACTGATCCCATCCCACAGCGCAGAACGAACACTTAGCTGAGCGACTGTTGTTTTTTAAGAAGAGGACGACCAAAATAAACATTACTACCTCACTGAATGGACACTTTTGCAATAAAGGACTCCTCAAATGTGCAACGAGTGAATGTAAAGGACAATTTGATGTTCCTAGAGAAAAGTAAAAAGGAGCATGTTAGCAGCGGTTCTTTAAGGACGCAGCTTCAGTTAAATAATATAGATGATATATACATTTTTTATATAAAGTTTATTATATTTTGTAAATTGTATATAAACAGATTCCATTATTTTTGCTTACCTTTTGTGTACGACTATTTTGCAGCCCTGCCTATTCAGTTATTCCAGCTTTGAATGAAGCAGTGTTTTGCACATATGTAAACAATAAAAAAAACACCTTGTGTGCTGCTACATTCACTGAAGCGCTACAAGTCTTCAATGATGTTACTGTCTTTATCATGCAGGACATGTATTAGAGATTTAGAGGACGTGGTGCTGGTGGTGGGTCTTATACGCTGGCCTTTTAGAGCACAACCACAGACCGCCAAGGACGCTGCAGCTCTGTCATCAGTCAGCCCCCCCACCAAGAGAGAGATGGAGAAAGAGAGGATGTTTAACTGTTTGGTATCACAACCTGATTCCATGTAGGGCTGGGCAATAATTACAAATAAAGAGTTTATCAACTTTCAGCATGTGGTTTTGATATGATCTTTTGTTATTTTACATATTTACTGCTGTCCAAATGAATGCTTCCGAGCAAGCTGAAGACTTTGATCTCAGGAAATTTTGCATACATTTGCCACATTGTGATTTAAATAATGGAAAGTATCCATAATGATATCCTGACGGTGGTGTCAACCATATGGCCCCGTCCTACTGTAGTTCACTGTCCTCAGTCACTGGTCCACGAAAAAACTGTTCTAGCGTACTGCTACTATTACTATTACTGCTGTGACTAATACTGGTACTACTAATTCTATAATTGCTACTATTGCTACTATTGCAATAACCATTACCTCTACTACTTACAGTTACTTTTTTTTGCACTATTATTGCAGTATTTGCTATTAATACAACTGCATAAACTAGTTTTACCACTATTTTCATGAATACTACTACCATTACTATTACTACTATTAGAATTGGTCTTTACCTACAGTTTCCTAATGATAACTACTGGTATGAATCATAACAGTACAACTAGGACTACCCCTGCTACCAGAAGTACTAATAGAAGTAAAAGTAGTAGTAGCCAGAGATTAGGAGTAGGAGTGCTAGTAATAATGGTAGGAGCAGTGGCAATCTTTTACCAAAAATATCATATAAGTTTTGAAGATTCCCCACTTGATTTGGTAAACTCAGACATCTGAAGCCATGGTGTAGAGTATTGTATTAAGACAAATCAGAAAAATAGTTACTTTCACTTTCCATGGCAACCAACAATACTGCTAGCAAAACTAGTACTGCTACTACTATATCAATATTACTACTGCTGTTGCTCCTGCAGCCAACTCTGATTTCCCCACCATTGCCAATATCACTGCTGCAACCACTTCCATTAATAATGACTCTATTAATAATTCCTAATCATAATTAAATACTACTTAAATACTAAATAATGATATGTCATTAATGTTAAACCACAAATTGCTGTTAGACCAGTATGGCACAATATAGCTTAGCCCAAACTCTCTGTTTGTTGGATGACTCATCCCTTCTGTCTCCCTCCCACCCTCATCCCCCCACCCAGCCCTCCTCGCCTGGCGGTTTGTTGTTTCAGGCCTCTCCTCTTCAACACGAGGGAAAAAGGTGTGCTTGTGCACCGGGCTAGCTGTTGAAACTTGCACTTGGAAAGCGTCTTGCAGCTCCCTGCCTGCCACAGTGGAGTTGTGTTTACGAAATGGCAGATTCACGATGGTGGTGCCAGCAGTGTGGAGGGGGATTTAGTTAGATCCCCCTATTGAAGGGCAGTTGTTTCAGTCTTGCGTTTAATCTGGCAGCGTGAAAAGAACTGGAGTGAAAAGCAGTAAAATGGACTTCTTTTTGTTGTAATCGTATGCATTCTAAAGGTCTGTGTTTGGATTCCCACTCTCACTCGGTTTGTATATGGAAATGCTGATGAGGAGATTTGCTTTCATAGGATGTGTTATTTCGCTCCCATCCTTCTGGCTGACTAATGTTTAAGTACACCTGGCTGTTGGCTACGCTGCGCTGGTTTCTATGCCTTTACCCCACTGTAAAGGAATGAGGGGGTTTGTTGGAAGTGTTGCCAGTTCTTTGAGGAGGCTGCGATTAAGACAAGATGGTGGAGCCACACACATCCAAACACCTGGGAAACAGCTGCTGCGGCTCCTGCTGCTGCTGCCGAGGCAGCATTCAAGGACCAGTCCACTTCTGGCTAATAACCTTATCTCAGTGCAAAGTCGTGTCAAGTTAGAGTAGAAACCATGTCTACAACAAACCTGATCCTTCTGGATGGATAAGTGAAGCCTGGGAGTGATTAATGATAAACTCAGTGGACTCTGATTGCGCTCCTTGTTGAGCACAATGTGGTGATGTTTAAAGGACTGACACGTTGTATTGTTTGGAAGTACATTCTCAAACCTTTGTATGAGCAAAATGATGTATGATGAGCTGGTGATGCATGGAAGACGTGTATAAACAGACGTCAGATCAGACCAGAAAGGGCAACTTTTAGTAGTTGTGGTCGCAGTTTTTGGTTCCACTGGAGCAGTCGGGGGTTTTTAAGGAAAGCGTCAACCCGAAATACTTAAAACACCTTTTGGCCATATACTTTGCAACCAATGGCACATTTTGTTTGGTGTATTTTTCTTCTTCCTGCTGATGGTTGGCTAAACATGGAGGATTTGACGTTACATTAAAAGTGCGAAATTAAATAGCATCCATGAAGTCCAGTGTGAGTTACAAATCAATGTGTGTACAATGTATATAGCAACAGTTTAAAACACTCTGGGACTGGATTGTACAACGCTGGAAAGCTATCATAGTGAGAATTATTTTATCTTTCGTCACAATTTACCAGGAATTTGTGCTTGCATGTATTTGTTTGGTCACCGCAGCAACTTGCCGGGTAACATCATGTTGTTGTGGTCTGGCAAAAGTTGAGCCAGGTGGATGAACTTGGCTCAGAAGTCAGCAATACTTGATTTCTTGGACACTGGAGCTGTGCAACAAGTTCCAAACAAAACATGGATATAACATCATGATTTAAAGTTACCATGTTAGCAAACAGTGGCCTCTTTACACATCCAGCTGTTCTGGAGCAACATTTTCATTCATTTGAAGTCAGTCCCATATTCACTCTCAACCTTTAGCTCTATTTTGGTCTCCACCAGCTAGTTGCTAACTGTGTCTGTCCACTGTTGCTGTGCTGAGCAGGAAGTGTACAGTCGTTTTTTTTCGACCGTTTCTCCAAAACAGCTGCCTGCTGTGACGTGATGAGGGTAAACGTAAATTCAAAACAATGAGCTAAAAGACACTAAACCGCTCCAGAGAGCTGAGATGAACTACTGAGTCTGGTGATAATTCTCTTTTGGTTGAGGACTATGAGCATCCTTTCTTAAATTACACAGTCATTTGATTAATTTTTAATACAAAATAATTATATAGCAGCTTTTAGCATTTTAAGAACTATGTGAGTTTGGAATGTGAGTGTGTCAGAATGAAAGACCAAATGCTTCTTTTAGTGGAAAAATGATTTGTTAGTAGAGGAATAAAGACCCGAATGTTATGCTTCTGCAAGACAGGTTGATTTTTTAGTCAAAAAGCTGCACCTCTTGCTGTTTTATCAACTAAAAAATGACTTCCTAAAGCAATATACATGCAGAATACAACAGGTTCACATGTGTTTTATACAGGAGTTATCAGTTGACATCATGGAAATCTCTGGCTGAAGCTGAGTTGAAAGCTCAGACTGCTGATTGTTAACCATGTAATAGGATCTGAAGGAGATTTTTCCTTGAACTGCCTTGCTCAAGGTTACTTGATAGCAACTGTGGGGAGAAAGTTTGCAGAGTTTTAGCAGCTGGTATGGTGGATTTAAACCTTCTTTTAAGCAATACGTGATCCCCTCCTTGTAGGCAAGGTTTTACACTTTGCTAAACTATGCATGTTACAATTAAGCGGGTGGATGTAATTCCCCTCAGAATGGTTTATTTACTCCTTAAGGAAAGTGCTGCAACCAAAAAACAATTTGTGGCCTAACAAGCGACTGAGGCGTAGAAGGTTTCCACTTTTAAAAGACGCTGCAGATCCAGGAGTCTCCTGCAGAGTCTGCAGCCAGCGACAACCTTCACATTTCTTGCCGGGGGGAAAAAGAAAACACCGGCCAGATTGTGGAATAATTTCCCCTCTTTGATTCTGCGTCCAGAGAAATGAGACAGGAAGTTGACTATTCCTCCAGACCACCAATGACTGGCAGACAACTGATGGAGTTTGCTACCCCCTGGTCTCAGAGCAGCGTCTGATCTCCACTTTCTGACCCCGGAGTGTTCACTCTAGCAGTCAGACACTGATCCAGGGTCAGCTCCTCAGGCTATCTCTGCTCTCCACACCCCAGAGACTGAGGCAAGAAAATGAATTTAGCATGCCACGGCCTTATCTCATTGCCAGACACTCTGAATTTTGTAGCTAATTTGCTTTCATTATTGCCAGATGTGGTGACATGCAGACAGATGTTTATTATATTAAATAGCTAAAGGCGGCTCGCAGAAATGATTATTCCTCTGTTATGAAGCTCAGGAAATCTGCTGGAGGATTGCTGTCTGACTTTTACGACCACTGAACTCATTTTTAACATTAGATATGCTTTGTCAGTACTAACATACGGATTTAAAAAATGAGGAGACCCCAGCCTTCGGTATGTGAGGTCACACTCACTTTAGAGTGCGACTTCCCAACTGTTGACAGACGAATCCAGAAAGATTTGTGTTGTGTTGCTTTCACTGAGGGGTTTTCGCTCTTCTTAGCCGATGGTTTGGGTTTGCCTCTTATGTGACAAAACATTTCGATCATTCGCAGATTATCTTCAAGCTTGGTGAGAATCTTTTGACCATATCGAATCACAGAAACGGCATTTGCTTGGTGCAAACACCAGCTGAAGCCAACCTCAGCTCGGAAACACTGAGCTGCACAAATCCCACGGTCATATAATATGTTCACACGAGTTGCCATCAGTGTGAATCCCAGCACGGACTCCATAAAACCCCATCAGACCCCATCAGACCATCTCTTTTCAATCTCCAATCCAGCCAGGGCTCTTTGTATGATTAAAAGCATATACAAGGGCTTTGCATCTTGCAGATGTTGCCATAAATCACCGGTTGGCCCTGCCTCTGCAACTGGCTGCCTGACAAATGTTCCACAATAACTGCGGCCCCCACCCCACCCTTCCAGTAAAAGAGAAAAAAAGAAAAGGGGCAATAGAGAAAGAAAAAAAAAAGCCTGGAATTTCTACCCGGCTGCTTGTAACTCTTTCAGGACTATTGTAAAGTCTCAGCCATGTCAGCACAGGTGGAAACCTGAGGGGTCGTAAAAGCAAAAAGAAAAAAAGCCCGCCCACTCCAGGCTTTCTCTTTCCCAACAATGTCTTAAACTCCCCGCTGTCCCAGTCAGCCCTCCACTGTGACTAATTCCACACAAATCTAAAGAGCTAAATCAGTCAGACTGTCTGTGTGTCTGTGGACGGCAGTAACCGACACCCCCATGCCTGTAAAAGACACAACCATAATGGCTGAGAAGGAGGGCCGAGAAAGCTGTGAATCATAGTCTCTGAGGCATTGGAGAAAGATGCTGTCTGTAGGCACAAATCTTCACCCCTTATCCCGCTACTTTTAAGTTTTTCACTGATACTGAGAGAGTGCAGGCCAATTAGATTTGGGCACTTGAGGTCCAATTTTCCTTTCCCCGCAGTTATATCAGCCTGATTGATTTGAGGGATGGATGACAAAGTGTGATGGAAAAACGGAATTGATAAAATCCCAAAGTTACAGAAAAAGGTCTGACAGATTGGTCTTGTCAAAGGCCAACTTATATAAAAATAAAACTTAATTTTCTTTGTCTAGAGTTTGAATCGTCCAGTTCGCAAAGTGTCAAACTCCTTTAAGTAGGAGTTTGACACTTGTGAAGCACTCCTATTCGCCTTCTTGCTGAAAGAAAGATGAGAAGACCAAACCACTCCCGTATCTGTCATTAGGTATGAAGCTTCAGCCAGGACTTGATTAGCTGGAATCAGGTGAAAACAGCTAGCCTGGCTTCGTCCAAAGTTTAAAAAGAAACAGCCAACCAGCACCATAAAGCTCACAATACAACTTCAGACAGAGCCAGGCTAGCTGTTTCCCTGTTTTCAGTCTTAATGCTAAGCTAAACTAATCATCCCCTGCCTCTAGCATCAATCTGGAGTGACCTGTAATAACAGATTTTTTTTTTTACACTTGGGGGCAACAGAAACAAGTTGCGTTTGCCGAACACAAACTGCTGCCTATTTACACATTCACAGACAGTAAGTGAGTTTAATTTTCGTAATATGTAAACAAGTTAGATGCTAACTTTGTCTATTGCTGGGCAGGTAGCATACAGCGGGTTCATCACAACCTTTTACACTGAAAAAAGTGCAAGAAACAGCTGCCGGGAACACTAATGAGAGGAGTGAGAGTGAACCAAAACACTGAAGATGCGGGCTGTAAAACCAAAACAATGAGCTGAAAGATGCTAAAACGCTCAGTAGAGCTGAAAAGAACCACACGAGTGACACATTTTGCCCTGAGTGTACATACAGTACATGCTCTAATTCTGACAAAGTCGAGTTCATACTGCTACATCTGCATTTCCAGTGTGTGTATGCTGAAGGGTGGGAGTTCAGAGTGAGGGCTTGTAGTGATGAGAGTGGAGATTTATGAGCACAGACACTGACAACAAATCGCCAGAGGCTAAGCTGTTTCCCTGCACCTGGGACACTTAGCCGCTCTTTGTTTTATGTTTACAGCTTTACTAATTATACTTATTTTAAGGAATGCATACTAAAGCAGAAGTAGGAGCAGCACAAAATACCAAACCAGCAAATTAATTTTTTCTGAATGTGCTTTTCCTATTTTGATTACACATCTGGGTGTATTCTAGGTAAAAGAAAGGCAAGGTGGTCAAGAATTACCTAGGAAGTAACCAATACAAACAATGACAATATATTTAGAAAAACTGCCTGTGGTTCCAATGTTAGATAGTCTCAGACATAATCCCAAACAAATTGCTAAAGAGCAGATAATTGTTGTCAGTGTTTAGCGCAAGTCGAGCATTTAGCCCGGATGAGTCCAGGCTGGTGGAGCGTTGACCCCTGGAGACTTTTTACGAGCCACAGGAGGAGAAAAATGAGGAAAGGTGACCTTGCGAGTTCAGTCTAAACTCCAGGTGGTTTCCGCTCAGGCTGTCAACACTACCTGACGCTCCAGCCTCTTTGCATTCCTTCACTGTATGTAGAAAGAGCTGCGACATGGTGGCTGTTGTTACGGGCAGCCTGCACTTATCTTTTCAATTAGTTTAAGCCTGTTTGAACGCCCTGATAGTGTCTGGAAAGCCCTGTCATAGTGGTTATGAATGAAGACATGTATGGCTGAATAAATTATGAAAACACAAGTGAAAGCATATTACATGAAAACAACAAGGGACTGAGAAGTGTGAATTACAGGGAGAAGGGGCAAAAGTATCCCACAAATGAAGATCCACAAACGTAAATAAAGTTTCATAACAGCAAACTCATTTCAAATTCATTTTCACCACAAACAGTGTTGTGTCTCAACATGTGTGACTAAAATCTACAACACGCTCAATCCATTCTTCTAAAATGCAAAGCGCTCACTGAGCTGTTCACTGATTGGTTGTCATGGTCACCCTCCTTTCTCTTACTGGCTACAGGAAACCTCCACTTAATGGGTGGGTTTACCAGATAGCTCTTTTCCTCTCTTTTTCAACACTTTTGGCATTTGAGATTTGGGTCAACCTCAGATGATTTACTCAACCAATCACACACTCATCGCTTTGAACACTTCTTATCTAACAACAGCAGTGTCACCCCTGTGTCTTCACAGATCACACCAGATATCCTTGATGATTACGTATACAAAATGTGTGTTTCTTTTTAGAAATAACCTACCACATAAAAATTAATTTGTTAGAGGTAAGTAATAGTTTAGTGTTACCAAAAAGTGTGTATGTTACCAGATGCTTTCTGGGTTAATGGTTAATTAAATGTAGTCTAAAAAAGCACAAATAGAGAAGACTGTCCCAAAAGCGGCTTCGAAATGTCAGAAATATCTACCTAAAGTTTGCTTACATCAGCAACCATGAGCCACTGGTCCTACAAGACCAAGAAGACTGTAGTAGCTTGTGAATTGAACTTTTTCAGCATTTTTAAAAAGAATGTTTTATTTCTTCTTTCAAAAGTTACTTAGTCTCACTTTCTTCCTCTTAGTTTGACCCTAAGGAGCAGCTTGTACTAAATGTCTCAGCCAATATCTATAGGCATTACACACTTCTGGCCCCAGCTGGTGATAGCTGGATTTCAAAGATTGCACAAATCTGTATTGATCCCTTAGAGAAAACTGCAGAAGCAAACAGTGAAAGCAAACAGAGTATAAATGTCACTGATAGCATTTGCAACAGCAGAATGTATCAAGTAGAAATGATAACACATGAAAATGAACAGACATGGTGTATATATGGTGTAATAAAATGTGCCTTTCACAGCTGCAAGGTGTGCAAAGGTACATTGTAAAACCAGTCTAAATAAAGCTCATAGACTCAGTCATCGGTCTCCACCTGACCTTTGACATCTTGGAGAATCAACACTTCAGACACTCCTGGGTCAAACACACTGGCACTGAGTGTGTGCTTGACCCTGGACTATGGGCCAAGAGACACACCCACAAATACATGCAAACGTGTCTTTTTTGCGCCACCGTTCAACCAATTATACAATCTGAGTATGACAGATTAGCAATCCAATTAGCAAATGTTTAATTTATCTTTAAAATCTGACCATTTTTAATGTAAAAAATGGGTAGAACCTTTAAAAGCTTGTAAAATATAACAGGACACCAGATGCAGAGTCAGCAGTCTTTGTTTGACAATTGAAGAACATTATCAGTTTTTTTATTAAAAGGCCTGATGTATTATTTTACAACTGAAAGTGAAAATGTAGCTTCTAAAGAGGGCAAAGAGGACAGGCTTTTGATACATTTTTTCATTTCTGAAGCTCCCTGCCTGCCGGCCGCCCCCACCCCCACCAAGTTCTATTTCAAAAAGGCGTGAGCGATGCTGTCCCTGGGAATGATGGGAAAAGCCTTGTGCTGACAACGAGCAAACAAACACTAAAGGTTTTTAATTTCAGGCCAAGCCTGCTGTCGACAGCTCGAACAAATGAAAGCAAAGGAAGGAATGAGAACGGGAGGGGGGGTGCAGAGAAGAGAAAGACTAACATGACACAGCGCTAATCGAACCTCTCTCTTTAAAAAGAAGAAATATCTCCCCCCTTTGTTGATACTGAGAGCTCTTTGTAGAGACCTAATCTGATAACAGGGTGTAAGTGTTTTCATAAGTTAACCTCTCCACTATTTACGGAGACCCGGAGCCGCCAAATGGTGTTTGTGAAACCTGCTGTGCTACATTTAGTCTCACAAAGGGGAGCAACACTTCCAAACAAAAGTTTCATCTTGTACTAATTATTGGCCTACATCTCAATTGGATTTTCAATAACTTCTCTGGGAAGGAACGTTTGGACCGCCGCAGTTTATATGTTGGCTGGAATGTCATAGCAATTAACTCATACTTTTCTTCATGTGTGCCAGTCATTAATGAGTACAATATGGCCAGTCCCTCCACATGCAATGAATTCAATCTTGGCGTGATGACTTGTGCTTTTTTCCTCACGTGGATCCAGGATTTGGGGGATTTAAACTTCAACAAAGTGTAGCGAGAGGAATAGAAACGCTCATGTAAAGAAAATGAAGGCATTCTGCGTGTTTATTAGAGGTCTATAGGCTTCTGCATTTCCAGCCCAGTGTCTGACAATCAAAACCCAATACCATCACACACTGTGAACCCTGCGAGCGTGTTCTGGCAGGCAGTGTTGTGCAAACAGCACCGCTTTTTAGAACAACTGAGCTGTCGAATATTTATTGTTTGGTTAAGGTTTCAGTGAGAAATTACGACATCAGTCGGCGGCATAGGAGCAGTCGGCAAGGGGGGGATTTCCCATTTTCCCCTCAGACCAGCGCTGTCTGAGCCTGATCAGTGCACAGATCTGTCCTAAAAGACTGCAGGAGTGTTGATAGATAGTTCATCTTTGGCTGTGTCTCTTTGAAACCCAACATTCATAAAAGAAATTGTCTGACTGAAAAAGGGTGTTTGAAAGCTCTATTGATATTTTTGGCTTTAAGCAGCTGATAGCTTCGTTTGGTGCATAAAGATTTTAATTCTTGTGAGTAAAAGCTTCTGAACTACTATTTATACTCTTACTGGATACTAAAATTCTCAACAAGGCATATGAGTGTGCGGCAGAGTAGTTCCGATTTGAGCTTTGTGCTTCTAATTACAAGAGTTTTGACATCACGAAAAGCTAGCTAGTATGTAAGGATGAGTGGATTCAATATTAAAGGTCATAAAGTCTGCGTTACATTGTTGTGTGCCGCTATTGTTGAATAACTTCCCGCCATAGTTGTTAATGTCACTAGATTTATCTTGAACCCTTTTCCCCTGAAAGCTCTGACATATTGTCAAATCTGAAGGTTTGGGGGTTTTGGGGGCTTTTATTGCCTTTAATCAATAGTGACAGCTGAAGAGTAAAAGGGGGGGGGGGTTACACGCAGCAAAGGGCCACAGGTTGGATCCGACTCAGCCTCGGTACATGCGGCGCCAGCTCTACAAGGTGAGCTATCCAGGCGCCCCGTCAAATCTGAGTTTGATTCATTTTCCATTTTCAGATTAACGGGAAACACAGCATTTGGCCTGAATGAATCTAGGCCACTTGAAATGTCTGGTGTGACAGGTCTTTTGAGGGAAACTCAAAGGCCCTGTCACACCAGCATTTCAAATGGCGAAATCTCCTGGCAAAAGAAAATATTCATTTCAATGAATTTGCTTTGATCAGTGGATTTGCTTACACGGGCGAAGTAAATTTGTGTAAATCTTTCAACTTTGGCAAACTCTACCAAACAGAAAGCTGGACAATCCCAAACAGATTGAGTTATCAAAGAAACTAGAAGTCCCTCTGTGACATAGTTCAAAAGCTGTGTTGCAACATCCACTTTTATTTAACCCTCCAGTGCTGGACTATAAACCGCTGCACAAAAGAGACATGATTTACAGACAATTAGACAAGGGTTGATTATACCTCTTTTGAATGAACTGTGTGCATTTTGTACCGTTAACTAATGCATGAACTCTATGTAGCTGAATAGGGTCAGCCTTACCTAATGTATTGTCCTAATGGTGGTACTTGGACAGCCTAATATTTTTTTAAGGTGTTACTTAACATTGGTCTATACAGTTGGTATATTGGCAGTTTGGGGTGAATATACACAGACTGCACAAAAACAATCCAATTGACACAAGATGAAAATTATTATTAAAACCAAATGTTCTAAAAACAAAATATAACAACAGAATAATATAGTAACATGTACACACATTTCTTTTCAGTTGTTGAACTGGGATTCATTACACTTTTCAAGCTCACTTGATTGAAAACGGTTTAAACAACTGCACACAATAATAAAAACTTCAGACATAGAGAAAGCTCAAATCAAAGCAGGACATCATGGCTGATATTTAATGGGCCCATATATCAGTCTAACTCTACAAAAAGAAACTGCTGAGAAATACAAAAATAATCTCTTGCAGGCTTAATATGTCATGTGCTTGCAGGCCCACCCAGAAGAATGACTGTAGCCATTTGTCTTTTTTCATAAGCTATTTTATCATCCACTCTGTTGTGCTGAAAACGTACACACGTCCTCCCACACTGAGTCAGCGAACTCCAGATGGAAAACGGAGCCATCTTTCCCCCAGCGCTAGGACGGGCATCTTTGCACTCTTTTCATAACAAAGATTTTCAAATGTTTTCCAGACTGGATGGCAGCAGTCGCTGTGTGGCGACTCCATCAGCGTCTTGGATAAATCGCTTTGGCACTGTCACTTCAGTTTCTGAAACATAAATAAGGCTGTTAGAAGTGCTGCCTGGCAGGCGGGGGCTCGGGTTGGAATCCCCTTTCGTCTATGGTGCCCCCTCCCTTGGTCGGAGCTGCTCTTGTTTGCTGAGAATAGGCGGATGTTTTGACCGTGAAGCTTTATTTAAAGTTCCTATGATTCCTATGATAGTAATATATGTGATTTACGGGGCTATAAACTCCAGTCACAGCAGAGTATCAATGAAAAGGGTCATCCGATACGGGTGTAGGATAGCAAAGGCACACTCAAAGTTAAACGATTAATGATTTTAAAGGAGGGCAAAAGGAGACATTTGTGTAAAAAGAAAGTCAAGGTATAGGTGGGAAAGAGAAAGAAGGAGAGAAAGAGAAGGAGGAGAGAAGGCCCGCAGAGGCTACGTCTATCCTGGTCTGAATTACTATCATTATTGTAATGACTCTGTAATGTTTTCTTTCCTGGACCAGTAATTGTTACCAAGCCCGCTGTTCAGAGGTGCAGGTGGACAAATTGCTGTCGAGCATTACTTTCCACGATAGCGAGGGGAACATAATCATTTCCACCATGCAGGCCTCAAACAGGACTGTTACCTCTCTCAAACCAACTGTTGGCATTTGTGGCTCTTGTACTCACCAAACTATGATCAACAAAACCACATTTCTAAGCGCAAAAACAGTTTCTTAGTATCCCTTGAAACTGGCTGTAGGTACCTTATTGCACTGTTAAACTTTCTACAGTACAAGTCTGATACCTGAACAATGTTTCTCTACAGGTAATCATTAAAGATATTTTATTGAGGGGCATATTGAAGGAATGCAGACTTTTCCTGAAAGTTTGCCATTTTCCCCTTTCTCCAGCTCTCAACATGAGCCAGAGTTGTGTTGCATCCCCATGTATTGACCCTTTTAAACTACCACGGTCCATATAACCCATATGAACCCCCGCCCACCACCACCTGCGGCAAACTGTCCATGACTCTTAAAACCAGCCAGATGTTGCTTTACGTCTAGGATTCTTAAGCGACTTCACGTCAGGGACTGGCAAATTATGCAAATTAGTTTGCTGCTTTGATACGATTTTTAATTGTTAGGTAAGAACTAGGACTGTGTTTCTTTATATAATCTATGAGCAAATGATATCTAATTAATGGAAAGAAAGAATAGTTCACTGTTTTGCTGGGAACAGTGCAGGGCCCTACTTTAGAATGGTTTTAAAGAAAATATCCATCATGTTTCTAATAAAGTGTTGATTTTATTGTCCTCAACATGTCCTGTCAACTTCCACTTTAGTTAAACTGTTCCTACATTTCCCAGAATGCCTTTCACAACCCCCCAGAGAACATGTCTGGACTTGCTTTCAGCAGTTTTACGAGTAGGAGAAAAAAAATGATGACAGCCGCTCAACAAGATCAGCAGAGTTTAAGTAAAAAAAAGTTATTGTCATGCCTCCACACTCAGAATTCCCCATCTTGTGGTTGCATTGCATTTTGGTCTATTTTTTTGCTGCTGTTATAGTACAACTTGATCTCTGTGCCTGTTCTGCAATGGATTTGTCACTGTATGATTGCTTAATATCTACAATTGGTGAGATTAGAGAGATGCCCTCAGTTTTAGATTCTAAGGTATTGACACCAGAACTGATGCTTCAGCAATTTAAAACAATAAATGTTTATACTCAGCTAATCTCTAACTTTGTCTTTCTGCCGTTTGGTGTAGTGTACAGTGGGTTTACTAGAACTTTGCTGAAAACAACACCGATGGCAGTGGTTAGATTGAAACCAAAACAATGAGCTGAAAGATGTTAAAACAGGAGCTATTTCTCTGTGAGTTTGACTCAGATTCAGATTCAGAAATACTTTAATAATCCCAGAGGGAAATTATTTTTTTATTATTTTGACAGAAGAGTAACAACTCTCACATTACACATAGTAATTTGAGCTATTGTTAAGGTAAAGAATATTTATTAGTGCGGCTTTAACCAAGTTCTTACTTACACTAAAACTGAATGGCTGTGATATAAATGTTCACAACCACTGATACATCTACACTAGCCTAATATTAAGAAAAATGGGACAAACAGTCTTTATAGGATAAGTTATTAAAATGTTTGCCTTTTGAAGGTTATCATACAAACTGCTGTGAGAATCCAGTCATGAAATGGCCACAGAAATGTTCATGGGTATTTCCTGGCAGTTACACAGGACTGTACAGTGGACACATAACACAGCCTCATCCAAGATCTTGATTCAGAAACACTTGGGCTCTCTGAGGAACTTGCTGCATTCGGAATTCCATTTTCAGACATTAGTTGCTCTTTTTTCCCCCACCAGCTACTTTCTTTTCAGTCCCAGATGGTCTCTCGTTGAGTTCTTTAAAGTCCTTGCAGGCGAACATACATCAAAAGGCGAATTCCACATCTTTTGAAAGTGTTGTAATTACCAGTGTGAAAGCTGCACATATGTGGCACACACTGCATCAATCGTACAGTAACACCTGATTTTAATCACCTCGCCATGGCTGCACTGATCGTTGTGACACCCACAAAATGGCTTAAAGCTAAATGCCTGAAAGATGAAAAGTGGGATATTAAAAACTATCATTTTCAGAGAAAAAGCGTAATGACAGCCACCGGCACTCATTGTTTTTATGTAATGAGAAAACACCGTCTCAAAAGTACATTGTTATAATTCTGTTCCCTGTGGTGAATTTGAAAAATGGGCCCTGACATCATAAAAACATTTCTTTATTTAACAAGCATAGTCACAAATAAAAACACAAAAACTGAAATTTCTCAGTTTTGATGACAAAGGGGAGAAGTTATGCAGTCTCAGAGCTGACCACACTGAAATTGCTCTCAGCCACTGTTAATCTGTGGTTTTTCTGCACTACACTTCCCAGAAATCACCCGTTAATCAAACAGTGGGGGCAGTGCTGTAATGTCTTCTCAGATCCTTAATAGTTGATGCTTTTTTCTTTGTCTGTTCTGTGATGACCCCCTACCAATGAAAGTTGCTCACCAAAGCGAATCATTTTATGACTAAGCCAACTGACCTCCTGCTGGCTCCCCTTACGCATGATGAAAGGCATAAAAAATATTTACAACTTCAAAAGTGTTTTTGGGCCACTTGGGGGCAGCACAGCAACCTGTAAACCCAAAATTTACATAATATTACCATATGAAGTTAATTTGGCTAATTACACAGACACGGAGCAACAGTAGCATTTATTTGGACATGTAAGACCAATATTCACTGTAATTTTAGCTCTTGAGGGAAATATCTGGCTCTCCGGCTGTTAAATGCTCCACTATATGTTAAGCAGTCAGACAGGTAGTGCACGTGGGTTTTTAGAGAGTGGTTGCTGAAAACAGCTTTCCACTGCATCTAAAACTCACTGAGACCAGTCAGAGTGAATCAAAACAGTAAAGTTGTGGGTCATAAAACTAAAACACAGATTAAAGTTGAAGTAAACTTCAGTTTTGCATTGGCGTTAACTCTCCATTGGTTTGTCACTATAAAGTGTTACTTTATAAATATAAATTTCATCTATTGTTAAAATAAAAATATCGAGTAAAGCAGCTCAATCTTTAATTAGAACCAATTACAATCAAGTTGAGACACTCAATGTATTTCTTTTGTAATAACCAAAGAGATCATTCTGGGTTAGTCATACAGGGGGTGTTGCAAATCACCCATATTGGCTTCTTGCTTTGTTTTTTGCAAGCAGACCAGAAAATGCATCACTTCCTGTGCGACAGGAAAGCACTACCAGACAGAAAATGACAAAACTTTCATGAACTGTCACTTTAACTTTCACCGTCTGGTTTTTCATCCCATATAGGGCTTTTCTTGGTATTCACAAGGATTTGACATGCATTTTTTTGCTGGGCATCATTCACATATGGTATTATGCAGCCCCTGGCTTATTGTCTTTGGCCCTCGCCCACCACAGTGTAAGTCACCTCACCATGCTGTATGGGAGAGACATGTTTCTGGTCAGTGACTCATGCAGCATGTTGAACCATGTGAAACCACAGCTCTGTGCCCTTGTGTTAGTCTGCCAGGAGGCCTACAGTACTGTCGGAGCGTGCCTTACAAGCCGTTTCCATGCTCTCTCAGTGAGCAAACTTGCAAACAGCTGCGTATTCCATCAGAAGTGGTTTCTGGAGATGTGTTTTTTTTTCCTGTCTTCCCGAGGGGGGGAGAGGGGAGTGACAGGATCAGGGGGATTGGGAGGCAGGGCTGCAGATAAAAGTGAGATGTGCCTCATACTCAGCGGTACGGTCCGTGCACACGTTTATTAGCAACACAGTCTTGAATCATGCGGACTAAGATTTACTGCTGGTGGAGACAACTTGAAGAAGGTCACCATGGCCTGTGGGGCAAAACCAATCAGAGTGTTTTCTTAACTAATGAACTGTGAGATGAGTCACTTAAACTCACATTAAAGGAATTATTTATTAGTGAGAAATGGGTCTTGTTCTGACTTCAGGTTCAGTCTTAAATGTGTGCATTTAACGCAGAGGGATTTAAAACCAAAACACATCATTCATTTTACTGTACTGCCACACCACCACCATGCTGTGTGTGTATTCACTCCATAGCAAATGCAGCAGTATGTAAATACAGTATTTAATGTTTATTTACTGTGTGATACTGTTGTCAGTTCCTGGGGTTAATTTACAGGTTAATAAAGTGGATTAAGGCCAGTGTAAAATTAAGTTTTACCCAGAAGGCTTCTTGGGTGGAAGAGGAAGCAGCATCAGAGCGACCTCTAGTGGTTCCATATACACATCCAGCTTGGATTTAGAGAAGGGAAGTTTCTCCACTGTAAAGCACCCAAGCATTTTAAACCAGGCCAAATCACATATGAAAAATCTGCTGCGACAGATTGAACATGCTGAGGTGCATTTTACCTCATTCAGGGTTTTTTTGGCATGCCATGAAGCTTGTTGTTTAATGAAAAAATGCAATGCATTTTCTAAACTTGTCAAATTTAATCTAAATTTAAATATGAATTAACTCAATAGATTCAGTGAAAGAACTTTGATGCATCACTTGATGAAAATTACTGAGTTTTTGAGGCAGACTTGTGATGGAATCTTTCCAGGGGAAATCAAAATGTCTTCTTCTTTCTCATCAGCAAGTCACTTAACCCTAGTAGCTCTCATACCTCTGGCATGAAGCTCCCATTTCAGAATGTATCTGCCACTATATGTTAACCTCAATATTTGCTTAGCGAGCACAGCTTTCTTTGCATCTATGCATATATTTTTGCAACACATACTGTAAGTGTAAAACAATTAAACCAAATCAGGCAAACAAAGAAATATCAGCATGTATGACTCTGTAGACAACTGACACTAAGCAATATCTATTCATTTCAGCATTTCTATTTTTTGTGTACGCATTAATTCAGCTTATTTCACATGATAATCCTTTATTAAACCACTAAATCAAGGAATTGTAGATAGAAATATCCAATTTAATCTTTGTACTGGCAGTGGAAGACATGAGTGGCTGACGTATCCAGTAAAAAATGTATTCCTTTTAATTCTAGTCACAGAATATTTTTTAAGCTTTCAGCACAGTTGCAGTGACCTGCCGTGACAGAAACATGTTTTGTTGGTCTGCACCCGACTGACTATTATTATTATACATGCTTCTGCATATTTATAGTGGTGATTTGAAAGGAGTCTGACTGGGCCATCTTTGCAAGCTGACTGCTCTTGTCACCTATGCAAATACCTCACTTGACTTTGATTCCTCTCTTTATTCAAGTCACCAAAGTTCACTTGAAGATCAATGCGTTTCTCCTTCTTGACTATGTGAGATAACGAAAGTGTGTTCAGGTTATATTCTGTTTGTTTACTCTCTAATTGCCTGCTGGCTCAGGCCGTGAAAAGTGCCCGAGCCAGCAGCTGATCAATAGCGTCGGGTGCGATGTTAAAAGCTGGATAGTGGGCTGATCCTGCCTCACCCGGCGGTGACTAATGACTGTGATGTGTGGAGAAGATACAGGGTCAGAGCCGTCCTTACCTTTCAGAATAATGAACCCCATGCTGAGTTACAGCCGGCACAGGTTAACTCAGGGAAATGGTAATTAGACAGAATGCTGTGATGTGTTCTCATTTAGATTTTAAAGTTCTGCTTTGATGATCAATGGTAACACTGTGACATTAGTTTGTTAATGTTCTTGCTCTTCTCAGGACCCAAATACTTGGTTGGTCCAAGAAATCAAATATGGCTTCATCAAAATCTCTAACCGGTTCAGTTAAGCAAGCGTTTTTGGGTTGTGTGACCTTTGTTTATAACCTCTGGTCCACTTACAACTGGACAATCTGAAAGAACCAAAAATACACCAAAGTAAATGTTGCCAGACTGATTTTCACCAGAGATAATTAAATTTGGTTAGTGTTTCAAGGGGTTCAAGAAATCAAACCCTTGACCTTCCATTAACAGGATAGTCGGTATCCATAGACTGTATTTCTACTCGCTAGCCCACTCTGCTGTCCCAATTCTTCTCTACTATTTCAGAGACAGGCAAATGTGAGCAAAAAAGGCATCAACCCTCACTCAGGTCCTCACTGAAGACACGGTAATCCCTCCGGTTGTGGATGTTCAGGTTCAGCTGCTCTGCCGCTGTCAGAGCTCAACCGTGACAAAGCCGCCAGATTGGAGGACAGTTATCTGGACTCGCGACGCAAGAGACGATACGAGAGGTCGAACTAAATTGGCTCACCAGAGAGGGGAGTCGACCCTCCAGGCAATCTCCTGCTCCTCCCTTCAATGGACTGGAAGTCCCACTGGCTGCCCACTCGGTTCCAAGAAGGCCAACCACATCTCACAAATGGGGCGAATAGGAGAACGAGGTGATCCGTCGATGTCCTTGGAGTTTTGAATGACAAAGAATTTGAGGGCAGGAGAGATTTCAGTCTTGGTTGACTTCTGTAGGACTCCAGTCCGCAGACCACTTGTCTATCCTCTTGGTCTATCAATAACAGGTCTAAATATAAAATTCCCTATTTTTTCCCAGCACCGGGATCAACGATTTCACCTATAGATAGAGAAAGTTAACTAGCAAGTGAATATGCACGTAAGAACTAAAGAGCATCATTCAGGAGTTGGTGGAGACCAAAAAAAAGCTAACGCATTTGCCATATCAACTTTATAATGTTGTGTTGATCCCAAGTGGCCAAGAAATAAGTTAACACAGGTTTAAAAGACCAGTGTGTAAGATTTAGTGGCATATAGCAATGTAGTTGCAGATTACCCTCCCGTTCCAAACATGTGGCCTAAACAGTGGTTTGTCTGTTCTGGGCTACTGTAGAATGCACATGGCAGTTCAACATGACGGCCTCCGTGGAAGAGGACCCACTCCCTCTGTAGATAAAAACGTCTCATTCTAACGATTCTTATTTTTTAGGTGATTATACACAAATGGAAACAGACTTATGAATATTATATTCCATTTGTCCTCCTAAGTGTTACACACTAAACCTTTAAGCAATCCAATCAAATCTGTCATGTCGACCTGGATCATCATGTAACTGTGTGTGCGAGCACTTCAGTGTGTCATCAGCCATAAATTCACCCCTAAACATCCAGTAACATTGATACTGGATTAATAATTACCCAAACCCATCAAATCTATGTTAAGCTCTGCTTTCTACTTAGTTTCACTCTATAAAAGTTGGTCTTGTATTCTGTCATTTGCTATAACTTCCTAATGTTTGCTGCCCTTCATTATAAAAAAAATTGTTTTTCCACCTGTTTGGTTCTATTGCGTCTCTTCTGTTTCCTGTTTGCCCTCTGTTATAATTCAGTTGTTTTTTTTCTGTTGTGTCCTTACTTTCCTCACCCATTCCTCAGCTTTCAATTCAATCTGCAGAGTTCACTAAACTACTTTCAACATGACTCACTATATTTGTCAAGGTTAGCAGAGCTGGCTGTTAAAATGTATTAATGAGCCTGTGGCTTTAGGGAGGATTATTAAAAAGAAAAACAGCCCTGCTCTTACCCCCGGACATTGTCCAGCGGTTGTTATGTTAATCACTTAGGCCTAATTAATACCATGCATATCATTAGCAAAATGAAGATTCAAATGCCAGCATGCGTTAATTACTGTTGTAGAAGTCATCTACATTTCTGCAGTGAATGTTAACCGTCTGCCAGTGCTAATTTACTTCATCCCCTCTCATCTGTGCTGGAAAATGAGAAAATGACGCACACACATATATGTATATATATAAGTTTTCAGAAATAATGTGGAGGAGCAGGAGAAACATATAAACTACAACAAACAGAGTAGCTTTGTAGGCTAATCTAATGACCACTTTATTACACAATATTCACATTACTCGATTGGTATACATGTGTTTCAGAGGTTGTACATTTCCGTGTTTTTGCTGTTTGACTGTCCAACAAAACCTGTACTTAACTCTTATACAGGATGTTTAGCAGTATCAAGAAGATCTACTGAGTGTGTGTGTGTGTGTGTGTGTGTTTCGGGGGGGATTTCCTGATATAATCTCCAGTCCTTTCATTCTTAATGAGCCTCATTCAATGTGCCACAAATCCCTCGACTTATTGTTATTATTGAGACAACATGGGAACAGGCCACTTAGCTAACTCACACCTCCTTCCTTTTGTATTTGACTTTAAATAACTGAAAACATGACGGCCACACAGGACTGTCAGAGGAACAAAGAACCTGAAATCTCCACTTCTATATTCTATGTATGAGGATTTGTTAATCATCAATCTTACAATCTTAATAGGCCAGACTTTATTGGTAACTAATATACAGTAGGTTTTTGCTGTTCTGCTTGAAATCCTATTGCAGATAGTTTTTCCTTTTAAAGCTTAACCAGGATGTTTTTAACTAGTTAATTGCTATACAACCATTTGGACTGTAAAACAGTGGACTTTGAATTTTCTCTCTATACTTTGCCATGGTAAAATGTTTTGATTCACTGCTCATCAGATCACATTTGTCACAAGTATTACATAGTAGGTAGATCTGACTATACTTCCATGCAACGCAAGTTAACTTCCTCACCATTACACTATTAGATGCAACATTACATTAACAAACTACATAAAATCAAGCAATCCAAGTGGCACAGACACTATTATAAATAATCATACAGGCTGTCAGAGCAGATTTAGATATATTTATATATTCATATGATTATTGTTTTTCCATTAAGAATTACATTTAAGTGTTTCTTTAACTATTGGCTTTTTTGGGACTTGATTAACTTACTTACTTACTTGTAACTTACTTGTAACTTGCAAAAAAAGTTTGTAAAAAAAACTCACCTCTAAAGGCATCAAGCTATGCAGATAGTTATGGTTTTAATTGTCCAGGGTTTGAAATATCCACCTGTGAGATTTCTGCCTCCACCTCAGTACAACGGAGGCGGATTGTCTGCAATGCTCACAGCAACAGCATATCTGTTCAGAAACAGCTGTCCCTGTTATTCAGGACAATCCACAGAACCCGCTATTAATTTTTTGTATTTCCTTGTAGTTCAGGAAAAGTGTTAACAGTGAGGTCTGCAGATTATCCAGAGGGAAGTAAGATTGTGACTTGGGTCAACCAATCATTAATTCAGGTCATGTATGGCCTGGCTTTGAGAGAGTCGCGCCAGGGTTTAAATTACATAAAAAATTGTAGTAATACAAAGATGATCTCTGCCAACTTTAAACACCTCTGTAATTAATCCTCAACTTGCACACATAATTAATTGATATACATGGCCACCACCCCCCCACTGCAGTCTCAAACAGTGCTTCCCCGCTGGGGAAGTTAATTGTCAGGTTAGACGGTTCCCCTCCAGAGGATTTGTGCTGTGAATTATAATGATTCCCACTTTTTCTTCCACCGTCAATGTCGCCTGTTAACTGAGTTACATCCCAAAGTAGCACATATATCGTACTCTTAAGTACAATAGATGCTATCTGTTTGTAGTAATGGGTACTCAGTGGTCATCTATGGATTTAAATAATGAAGAAATATTTGATCATGTAATTGGCGATATTCTTTGATATTTTGATCTAATGTTAAATAAGGTTTTAGTAATACCTAACTACTGCAAATAAATAAATACTCTGCCACTACTGCAATCACTTGCCATTATTACTATATGAATAAGACCACCACTACAGCTTCTACCACTTATAATAATAGTAATGGTGAAAGATTTAAGTATAGTTATATATATATATATATGTATAGAGTGAGAACATCGACACCGCTCTCGTATCTGTATGGTAAGCTAGCAGTTAGGTTAACCAGCTGTGGCAGTAGCTTCATACAGACAGTGGTATATCACACAATGTTGAACTATTCCTTTAATTAAAATAATAAAACTAATAAATACTCTATACCTACTTCAATTCCTACTGCTACAAGTTTGTCTACATAGCTAAACTGCTAATTCTGCTAGCACTCAGCTGTACTTGTACTGCTGTTACAACTTTATTTTGTTCTTTTTTTGGTTATTGTTCTTCTCCTCCTCCCTATTCTGGATATTTATCCTCATATATCTGTGCTCAGATGTCACGTCTGCTAAAAAAACAAGGTTCACTGTGGCCATCTTTAGATATGCACTCTTGTCCTCAATCAGCTGAATATGATTGTTCTCCTCGGGCTAAAGAACAGGCGACTGGACTCAATATATTTTCTTTGTTCAAGTGTTTCCCGAGAGTGCTGGAGATGGGGCAGAAAAATGGCCATCTTGGCCAAAGGATGCCGTGTCGACCGGCTTTTCCCCAGGTCTCTCCTCTGCTTCTTTCTTTCAGTCATGTTCAAAGTCATCCAAGAGACACAAACGAGGGTGTGTCAAACATGTTTTCCCCCTAAAGCTCATCACGTACTTTTCTGAAAAGGTGTGTTGTGCAGAAACATACGCTGTCTTTTCCAAGGCTTGTAATACCAATAATAAAATTCACATCTAAATAATTCAGCAGTCTCTAATTATCAACTCCACCCCCATGAAGAGCAGACTCCTTAAAACTTCACAAAGGCAAGTGGGTGTCCTCGCACTTCATCGCCTCTCCATGCTACAACTAAATCTGGCATTATTCTAATTAATGAGATGGGTTCATTAGTGCTCTCGGGGTTAATGTGTTGTCCTAAAGCAGATTAGTGAAGGGATTTCAGTTTTGCTGGAGCATCCTAATTAGATCACAGTGGGTGCTGCCTGCTTAAATAGATGGAATAATGAAAGTCGTCACTCTTCGCAGCGGCAACTTGATTACTGCGCCCTATCTCTGCTCATAAAAGGTTCAATATTCACCTGGAACAGTACTCAGTGAAATGTGTTCAATTATATGTATCAATAAAACAGCAGCACTTGCTTTTCAAGTCTGGATTGGACTTGTTCTCATGATTAGTGGGCAAAACTGCCATCCAAAGGATTGGGATGGTACTGCAGTCATGAATGAGGGTTTGAGACTAAATTATACCTGCTCCACAAGACAAACTAACCACAATATATAAGCTGGGGCATTGGTGATGTTGTGAAATAAATGTTACAGAGAAATATTGTATTAACTACATTTATTAGCTTGAACATACACTTTCTCTGCATGCAAACATTTTTATTTTACTTTAAATCTGCATGAACCAATATATTTGTCATAACAATGGAACAAATGACAATGCACTGTAAGGAGCCTAATGTAAAACCCACAGGGCAGTTCCCTTTAGCTTTACGGAGCGTTTTAGCGTCTTTCAGCTCATTGTTTTAGTCTTAGAGTAACTTTTGGTTTACTTTCCTCAACTGTGTTTCCAAAGCAGCAGGCAGCTGTTTTCAACATTAAAAAACTCTAAATAAACCAATTGTACACTACCTACTCAGCACCAAATGGCAGATAGTTAGCAACTAGTTGGTGAACATAGCGGAGCATTTAGCAGCTGGGTGCTTTTCTCAGGAGTTGGTGGATACCAAAACAGAGCTAAAAGGAGAGTGAATATCAGTTACATTCTTTATTTGTCCTGAAACACGACTCCAAAGAAATGCTAATTAATGTCTGATGGATGTTTAAAGCTGCAGTAGGTAACTTTTAGTCCTAAAAATGACCTACTGCAGCTTTAAGTAGACCTGCACAAGTGAAACTGTCACTGCTGTGGCTTTCGTTGAGGACACTCACTGAGGGGAGTCATCATTAATTAATAACATTAACGTGGTGCTTCTTTTATCAGCTCTGATTCCAGTCTTCTTCTTTTTTTAGTATACGAGATTTAAAGGTGGGGTTAGCGATTCTAGGTAATGTGTGTAATGGGATTCTAATCTGTTAGCAGTGACAGCTGAAGATAGACAGGAAAGGGGACGGCACGCATCAAAGGGCCGCAGGTCG
>NW_023339652.1:14216412-14225462 GCF_004916995.1 Morone saxatilis | reverse complement strand
TTTGAACCCTGGGCTGCTGCAGCAGGGACTCAGCCTTGGTACATGGCGTGGCTCTACCAGGTGACCTATCCAGGCGCCCCCAGGTCCTCTTGCTGTGCCGTTGTTTGCACTTTATCATGGTATTTGTCATGGTATTGCATTTCTCCGGAGTCACTTACCCCACCTTTCAATGTATGTGGGTTTGTTGCAAGGACTTGGACTTGTGACTTCTGTATTACCTAAATCCTGGCTGCTGAACTCAGTACCACATAATGAATTAAGCCAATTTACAAATTCACAACCTTGTTATGCGTGTCTAATTGTATCAAATGTGTTTAGTAGCCGGCATTTGATATGTGCACAATTCCAGCAGTAATTCTGTAATTCTATTGTTTAGTATGATTTCTTTATTTAGCGGCTTTAGAGTATGACATTGCACAAATCCAAATATCATTCCCTTCTTTTGTCTTCTTGTGTTTGTCTCACATTAATCCCGCTGCCTTGAAGGCGTTTTCATCATTTCCTCTGTTAAGCTTCTAAAATTAACCTAATCTTCTTTGCTCGTCCCATCCCACCCACTCGCCTTGTTGTCGGAGCCCACTCGCTCATATCATGTTTTTGTAGTGTTTTCTAAGAGGAGAGCGTCGAGATAAGTGGCATATTACACTCCAACGGCAGACACACCAAGTGACTTTGTGATTATGATGCGGAGGGTGTTGTCTTTGAGATAGGCAGAAGTGGAGGCGGAGGAAGGGGAGGGGGGGGGATTATGAGGCTAATTCCCTTATAACTTTTTCCCTCATTAATCTCAGCGGAGGGATACGAGATTCTTTAAATGCTAATGTCCAATAAAGATGTCAGCAGTGACATTTTACAGTGGCAGCACAGATGTGAACAAAGTTGACCGTGTTGTTGTCGAAGAACTTTTCTCACTTTACTCATATGACTCGTCTCACATGTTAATTTGAAGAATCCTCTCTCTCTCGGGATTAGACATGAATGTGTTATAATCAGCAATACGCTTACTTACGCTTCTTTTGGAAAGTCATTAATTCAAAAAATTTTGGGCCAAGGTCGAACGTAACCCCCCCCTCTTGTCCTCACAAATAAGGTCTTTTAGAGGAATCTCCTTAAATCAAACACAAGTTGATTCTGTTTAATTTAAGTACAATCAGCTTTTCTTTTTTTTTTTTACAAGAAATCAGTGGAGGTCAATGTGGCAACAAGATGAAGAGCAGACAGTCAAAGGAAATCCTGTATTTCCTTAAAAGCACCCATAATCCACCTAAAAACAAATGACAAATAAATCACTAGGGCCTCCACTAATACTTTACTTACAGAGCAAAATCACTCCATACAATCTCTTTATACAGAATTAGTGTCCGGAAGGTAGAAAATGAAATGTACTGTAGCTCCTTCCTTCGCTTTCCTGTTCCAAGGACAAATCACTCTCTGAAAATCCCTTCTGAAGGGATACGATCATTTTTCGACACGCTGTCATTCTGTTGAGGCCTTTCACGGTGACCACGGCACTGACGCTGCCAAGCTCCTGTCAGCGTCGCTGCCAGTCACAGCACCCTTGGGGGGAGTTAAACGAGAATGTGACGACGCTAAAGGTTTGCATAATATCGATCTCTGTTCTGATGATCTTTGTAGGCAAACCCAGCGTCCTTGTTGGTGTGCGGGATCCGTCCAAACGGCGCGTGGTCGTTGAAACACGTGTCAAAGACTTCATCCACTATTTTCTCCGCCTCCTTGCGAGTGATGTTCCTCACGGCCAGGATGGAGCGAAGGGCGCGGCCCCTGACGCACTCCTGTACAAGGGAAAAACATTTTGACAAACCTGAAACCTGCCGGTAAAAGTTAGATTCATCCCAGTGCAGGTACCTGATGATGCTGCTTCAAGCCGAAGTTAAATCTGGCGGCTTCATTGTTAAAAGCGCAGTCTCCACTGAGGTTAGCTGCCCGAATCTGAAATAATGACAAAAAAAACGTTGATAATAATCTGCAAACAGAACATTTAGGTCAGCAGGATATTTGTTTCTTAAAAAGTTTAACAAAAACCTGGGAACAGGATTTACAACATTATTTTTTAGCTCCAACAAAAGATTCAAACGATGAAATTGGAGGAGAAATTTAATGTGGATGACTTTACTCAAGTGTCAATCAAACTCTAACCTCCTGTTCATTAGGAAACACATCATATAATGGAAGGAAACTGTGTGATTTCAAGGGATCTATAAAGGAAGTTTAAAAGAAAAGTCTGTCTATGCTGTAAATACTCCCTAAAGCGACAAATGTATATCCATCCGCTGCTGAAAATAGTCCCAAACAACTGCAGTATTTACTAGTTTAAGCATCAAACATCAAAACATTTTAGGAAACTAGTCAACATCTTTTTATGTATATATGTAAAGTATATATATTCGTAAAATGCTTTTAAATATTTACTTTTACAGTAAGAACCAATGAGCTTTAGGCAGGTGTTGCCAGACTTATTCTTTAAAGGACAAAAATACAAAACTAAATTTAAATTTCCTGCCTTACTGCCATATTAAGTTTATTACTGTAACGTGGAAATATGACTGCGAGTTGTTCCCTGCACTTTGGTTCCATTTTGGTATCAAAGGACAGTAACAATACACGTTTGCTTCTTGTGTGTAGCTGCAAACTAAACTAAATCGAAGCACACGATAAGCAAAGTTACCACTGCAAGTAAATGCAGCACGCTGGGACTCACCTCAGAACAAGCCAGGTGTTTGTAGTTGTTGAACCAGTCCACGTGGGCCCGACAGTGGTCGAAGGCATGAATGAGCTCATGTGTGACCACTCGGGTCATATGGGACTGCTGGTGGATGTTGTTCTGACACAAAACGATCTGCACACAAACACAAATCTCATTCAGTTTTAACAGCCAAATTCTGCCAAAGTCTTCAGAACGTGCTTCATCTTTATTAGTGCTGACAAGATCTCTTCCTTACTTGAGAAGAAGCTGCGTCAAAGCCGCCGCTGACCGTCCCATCACAATCCTCACAGGAGAAGTGACGGTCTTTAAACACTTGGCTGAGTTGGGAGGAAGGAGAACAGGTGGAAATCATCACAACATAATCAGAATAAGCAACATTAGAGAAAGGGCTCAGTAATATGCTGGCAACTGGAATATTAACTAGGAATGTGCACTTTGTTGCATGTACATTGGAGGCTCTGAACATGTAAGATAAAAGGCCTTATTCAATTTATATTATTAATTTTCATTATCCAAACAGCAATTTCAAGGCTTTGCTTCAAAAATGGCTTTTCATGAATTAACGTATTTGGGTGTACAGAAATGATTATTATTAAGTCATTACAGCAGTAGTAGCGTTTGCAAAATCTGTTCAGAAGTCCTGTGTAAACGAGTAAACAAGTAAACAGTCTGCAGGTTGTTTGCAGGAATATGAGAGTTACAGTGAACAGTCAACAGTGACATATACACGTGTATTTGATTTAAACACTGTACGTACCACCCTGAACTCTTCATGGCACTGAGGAGGAGTTTGGCATACGGACCTGGGAGAAGCACAGAGACCCGTTACAGCTGGATACCGCTGTACACGTTAGATATACATGTATTTAGCTATCTCTTAGTAACATTGCACGGGTATTTCCAATCACAAACACATTTCAGAGAAACCTCTGAGGCACACAATGTATCCGCTGGTCACTGGTGAGATGACATTGCTTTTAAAATGAAATGGAAACTAGCTGTACTCACTAGTCTCCATTGCGAACTGTAACATGACCTGACACTTGTGGTTGAAAGTGAACAGGCTCTCCGCTATTGTTCCCTTCCTGTACTTTCCCGTCTTCCTCTCCGGGAATAAGTCGTATCCATATTCCTCCTCTTGTTTAGTCTGGTCCATTGTATGAAATGTTTTCTGCCGTACGGTTTGGAAATGTTAAGGTTTGCATACGTCCCCCCTGGTCAGCTACATGTATGTATTAGGTTAGCTACCGCTAGCTAACGAGAGAGGTCATCATCGCTGGTTTGTAGATCACGTGGTGTTGGGTCAAAGGTAACGAATTGCAATATTTATTATATTATTTCATTGTTTTGCTGGCATCGCCCTTTTACACGAAGTCAAGATATATAACTTTATTTAACGTTATATTTAAAATTCTATAAAATGCGTTTTGTTAGAGATAGGAGTACTCCATAGATCGTCTATTCATATATGCGTAGACAAGTTGTAAACTCGAAGCGGGATATGTGGACCAAAACAAAACCTAGAAAGGGCAGTTCCCAGTGCAATTACACTGACTGACTGTATTACAATTTTTGACACGACAAATGGACATTGTTTAAATTGTGTATGTATGCAACCCGTAGGTGGAACCAAAAAATGATTTAGGCGGCTTTTACAAATTGACAAGCACGTAAAATGTGTCTGGAGGAAGTTATCTGTCGTAACATAGACGATCTTTGGTTACGCCCAGCGCAGGCGCAGAGGCTGCTGGTACTCGGCTGTCATGGCTCCGAACGTAAACAGAAACCTATGATTCACGACACATTCTGTTCTAACGTTAGTATACAGCCAAATTAACCGTAGCTACATTTAAAGTGCAATTATCCGCCGGAGAAAGAAGTGACAGGTACTTTACAAGGTTCAAGTAGCTACAGAGTCTCTTCCATTTACTTTATTTCCCCTTAATGTTTAGTGTTTATGCTAGCTAGCTAGCTGCTAGCCCCCAAAAGCATGGCAGCGTGATACTCGTGTTTTCCCTCTTGGCTGCCGCACAAACTTCAAGACAACAACTACAGCAAGGAGTGTTAAGAAAGTGTCCAAAACAAATGTCTGTTTCACAGGGAATAACATGTCCGGGGGAAACAAAGCCATTGAGTTACAGCTTCAGATGCGGCACAATGCGGAGGACATGCACAGCTTCATGAAGGAGCTGGAGAGCTGGGAGAGCGACATCAAGAAGAAGGACGAGGAGCTGAAGACGGGAGGACTTCAGGAGGTCCAGGTCTGTCCCTGCTGTAGACATCCATCCATCTGAGGAGCAGGTAATGCACTGGATGATCTGCAGGTGTCAGCAGCTTGTTGTCTCTGTGTTGTAGAAGAAGCTCCCACCTGTGCGCAACAAGGACTACAAAACAAAGATGAGGGAAAAGAAGAAGAAGAAGAAGGAGCCGAGAGGCAATGGAGACGCAAAGGGAGACGAGTCCAAGGAAGCCTCAAGGATAAAAGCATACGACTACCGATCGTGGGACAAGTTCGATGTGGTAGCTAATGCGTTCTTGTAAAATAAATGTAACGTGATTGAAGTGGTGAAGCAGTTGACTGAAGACTGATGCTTCTGTGCTCGCAGGACAAGGCCCTGTCGGAGATGGATAAGGAGGAAAGTCCCGCAGAGTCCAACGAGTCAGACTCTGAGGAAGTTGATCGAGAGAAAGCGCTGGCTGCGAAAGAAAAGGTAGACGCCGTATGAGACGTGCTCCAAAAAAAGAGAGGATGAAAGAGAGCCTTTCCTAAAAGCAGGTCGTGCTTTTATTTTCAGGGTAACGCTTTTTTCAAAGACGGGAAGTACGACGAGGCCATTGAGTGTTACACCAGAGGGATGGATGCAGATCCTTACAACCCTGTGCTTCCCACAAACCGAGCCACCTCCTTCTTCAGACTCAAAAAGTAAACAGCACAGGTCGCATGGCTCCTGTGTTGAGTGTTTTTCCATAAATGTGACATTAAGGTGGATGTGTACGCTGTCTTCCTGTGTTGTTCCCATGTAAATCACTGCGGCGTCGTTCTGTGCAGGTATGCTGTGGCAGAGTCCGACTGCAACTTGGCGATAGCTCTGGACAGCAACTACTTCAAAGCGTATGCACGAAGAGGAGCAGCGCGGTTTGCACTGGAGAAATGTGAATCCGCGTTAGAAGGTGACAAACTTTTAAAAGAATTTTAAATAGATTCGATTGTCTGTTTGAACTGGAAAGCGCAGAGATAACAGCACGGATTTGTCTCTGAACAGATTACGAGATGGTTCTCAAGCTTGACCCCGGGAACGTGGAAGCACAGAATGAAATGAAAAAAATCAAAGAGGTGAGTATGAAATGATCATTCTGGGGTGATTTCGCAAGTGTTCTTCTCTTTTATTTACTCCCTTTATGTGACTGGTTTTAGATCCTCGGACAACAGGCACCGGCCGTCCCGAGCGAATCCACACAGCCGCAGGAGGCTCCCACAGTGGCCCCCGAGCAGCAGAGACTGGTGGAGGAGCAGCAGAGACTGGTGGAGGAGCAGCAGAGACGACAGGAGGCGGTTATGCAAAAGGACAGAGTGAGCTTTGCTGTGGTTTAACGCTTTTCTCAGCTCAAGTGTGAGAGGCTTTTGTCATTTTGTGTTAAGTCCCTTTCTGTTAAGAGAACCCCATAGTGTGTGGTAATTAAGCAAACATACTCACTCATGTATTATAAGTTTATTATTCATCATGCAGCAGTTTACTGCATATCAATTAAGTACAAGTAAGTACAAATACTACACATTTAACACAAACATTTGAACATTTGAGATCAGACAAAAGGGTGTTATCCAATTATCCACTAAAGATAAGTTTCCGCCCTGTTTGGCACACAGGGACATTTTCAGTGGTGATGTTTTCTGAATGTGCCTTTCAGGGGAATGCTTATTTCAAAGAGGGGAAGTATGAAGCGGCTGTTGAGTGCTACAGCAGAGGCATGGAGGCGGACAGCATGAACGTCTTACTGCCCGCCAACAGAGCCATGGCCTTCCTCAAGCTGGAGAAGTAAGCACAAACATTTAATTCTCTAGCGTGTTTTAATTGTTAGAGTGAAAAGGCTCTCTGCTAGAAGGAGATTCAAAAATGACCCTTTCTGTTTGCTGCAGGTACAAGGAGGCAGAGGAGGACTGCACCAAAGCCATTTTTCTGGACAGTACTTACTCCAAGGCTTTCGCCCGTCGTGCCACAGCCAGGGTGGCTTTAGGGAAACTGCAGGAGGCCAAACAAGGTGCTGTACAGAACAACACTGTCAGCAGCAACTACATTTAGTCTGTTTTTTTAACACCTGGAAGACTAAAATCTGTCACATATCTATCTGTATTCTTCTAGATGATCTGTGCTTCTGTAGTTGCTTTCATTTTCATCTTTCCTTATGTTGCAGAAATTATTGTATTTTAAGCCAGTTCACAGTTATGTGTAGAAGTTCTGTTCAATCCGAAACAAACTAACTAAACATGCAAACGTTCAACTAGTTGAACAAGTTGTCTTACATTGTGTGTGTGTGTGTGTGTGTGTCTTACAGATTTCCAGGAGGTGTTGAAACTGGAACCAGGGAACAAACAAGCCCTGAATGAGCTCCAGAAACTCCAGATTGTAAGTTTCAGAATCTAACTGAGCATTGTTGAAATGATAAATACATGGATGGTAAAGACTCTAAGTTAAAAACATAAAGAGCAGTGTTACTGTTAAAATACAATTCTGCTTTACAGACATACATTTTAAACCTATGACCTACTCTGAACTTTGCATTCTTTGCTGTTGGTTGTTAGTAGAGGAATAAACTTCATGCTCTCAGTCACTATGGCAACACTACTGTGTTTTAAGCGCCTCTGGCAGTAAGGATTGACATAAGTGATTAAATTCCAATCTGATGTACGGATGACTAATGGACACGTCAGACTTTATTAGCGTTGATCTTCTACAGACTTGACTCCTCTCTTCTTAATGTGATTGTGTTGTGTCAGGATGAGGGTTCCAGCGGCCTTCTACAAGCAGCAGACAGCACGCAGACGAGAACAGTCCAGCCCATAGACAAACCAACACATCTGCAGTCAACTGTGAGCTCTCATTTCTGAATTTATAATTATACTTTTCATTGCAGTCTTTTTTGGTGAAAATACTGCCTCTGAATACTGATACCAATAATTTGAAGACATAATTTTGGGCTCAGGGAAGTTGAGATATTGGCTAAAATATTAAATAATGGAAAAAATTATATTAATTGTTATGTGTCAGTGATTCATTTTTCTTTATACGATTTCTACTTGTAAAAAGCAGATAACTTGATTAAAGTAACGTACAATTTGTCTTCCATGCTTTAATCATGTTTACATGCTGTAACATTATTTGTCCAGCAGATGGCATGATAGACAGTGTAAATTAAATTGAAGTCTGGATTCTGTAATCTTCATCTAGTAATGTTTTTACTAGAATTCAATTCAGTATTTTATTTTGAAAGAGTTTTTTTAATGAACTGTGTCATCACGTTCACTGAACATCTAATGCTCTCCAGAAACCACTGAGGAGGATTGAAATTGAGGAAGTGAGTGGAAAGGTGTCAGTGTCTGAGGTGGACTCATGTGGGTCCAAGTCCTTCGTCCAGGAAGTGGAGAGGGAGGCTGAGGACGAGTCCTCTCCACTGTCCACATCACCCAGCGCCAAGATGATCAAGATCGAGGAGATAGCCGAAGTCCCTTCACACTCATCTGACCGGTTAGCGGCTCTACCTCTTCTATTTCCTTTGTTTTCTGTGTGATTCTGACACACCTGTAAAGCACTCAATGTTGCATTATGTCGTGGAATGTGGTATCGACTATTACCACCGAGTTCTGTTTCTGTTTCCCAGAGTTCCCTCGAGCAGACAGACCCAACAGCCAGCGCAGGAGGAAATCGCTCATCCTCCGGAACCATCAGCCAGCCCCTCCCCGCCAGTCACAGACCTTCCTCCTCCGCCCACCAACAGCTTCCAACTGGAGGCCGACCTCCGCAAGATCGGAAAGCAGCCTGAAGTGATTTACAGATATCTGAGGGTGAGCTGCGGGTGTACGGCGATTTGCTGATGACAAGATCACATTTGTGTGTTCAGACAGTGTAATTCTATACCGTAGGGCTGCAACTAACTATTATTTTCATTATCAATTGACCTGTTGATCATTTACTTTAGTTATTGATTAGTTGTTTGGTCCATAAAATGTCAGAAAAAGCTGGAAAATGTTGATAAGTTTCCCAAAGCCCAAGCTCGGGGGGGGGGGCTCAAATGTCCTATTTTGTCCACAGTCCAAAGACATTAAGTT
>NW_023339652.1:14185263-14216275 GCF_004916995.1 Morone saxatilis | reverse complement strand
TATCAAAACAGTTGGCAATTAATTTAATAGTTGACGATGAATCGCTGCAGCTCTCGACATTCTCATTGCCATCGTCAGCCTGGTCTGATCTCTATAGATGTCATTTGAATGTGGCTTTACATTTGACAAAATACAGTCTCTGCAATGAATTGGATGAACAAATAAGACTTGATGCTGAACACAACCTAAAGATCAAGATCACTCTGCATTGTTTTGTTTTAACTGACACTCTCAGCCTTGTTTTTGTTCTCATCCTGAAGCAAATCAAGCCCGACGCGTACGCACACATTTTCCACCACTCCCTTGAACCTGACATTCTCAACCAGATCCTGAGGACTCTGCATGGTTTCTATATCAAGTGAGTTTTATGAGGCACTGAGAAGGAAATAATCCAGAAGCGAACTGGTTTACATGTGTAGTATTGTACTGTACATTAACGCCAGTCTTGTGCAGGAATGAAGCCCCCACCACCACGCTGGAGATCCTCAAGAGTCTAGCAAGTGTGAGACGCTTCGACATGGCTGTCATGTTCATGTCGTCCCCGGAGAAGAAAGGTTGAGTCTCTTTGATGTACTGTTGCAGAAGATGACTCATACTTTTCACCCACACTGTCCATCACACTGATTACTGCTTTTCTCTTACCCCAGTGCTTAAAGAAGTGTTTGACTTCCTCCACCAAGCTGAGCTGGAAGGATCATCTGTCACAGCCTTGCAGAAGAAGTACGGAGTGTGACGCTTGGATTTAAGGCAAAGCTATAGATTTTAAATTTGTGCTGCATTGTTTTCAAAGCCAACTGAACAATGTAGATATATTCTAATACTGAATAAACTTTCATAAAAATTCACTCTCTCTAATTTGGACTGCTGTATTATGGCCCTTTATCTGTGGAATAGGATGCCATCTTCCTTCTCTGTTCTTGATGCTGCATTTATTGAAAGTTGGGAGTTAGAAATTTACACATTTTAAATTGTAATTCTGATGCCATTCAGTGTTAAAGTTCATAAAAACAGATACTTCCAGTGTAAAATCCGGTTCCCTGTGCAACAGCTAATGTCATCATTGATACTCTCTGTATTTAACCATTTACTGCACAGCTATTTCCATCAATCTATTAGCATGCATTCTGAAAATAGTTGTATAGTCTATAGGTGTAGGATTATGCACATCCAATGTATTTGGGCTCAGATGCTGCATAAAGGCAAACTATACAGACGGTGGAAAAGGACCTGTATGCTGAAATCAGCTGAAATTGACACTTGAAGCTCAGATTACAGCAGATATTTTACTCTGATACTCTGGGATCATAAATGTATCGTCGTGTTAAAATAGAGTCAAATCATAATGTCCCAACAGGAAGGGACGTTCTATGAGAGGGAATTGTGAATTTCCGACTTTCCAATTAATCTTGAATGCAAGGTAAAGCTGTGGATCGGTCTCTGTGAGTACTCCGCCCTGTTTGAATCTTCCTCCCGTTCTCAAGTAAATCCTGACGCTGCATTGGCTAAACCAGGTTAGACTATAAAGAGATGGAGGTGTTAAGTTGGAGTCACAAGTGTTGCTCTGAACTAGAAATATAATTGTATTTTGAAATTTGTGTGTGTGCTGTTAGAAAAGATTTGACCTACTGTAGTTACTAACTCAACATTGTGTGATCTAAAATGTGTCAGATGGGTGGTGAATTAACACTGTAATCAGTAAACGCACAGTAGGTAATTGTTTATTAAGTATAATAGTGCATATTGTTTGGCAAGAGAAATGGGAATACATCATGAAAAGAAAATGATTAGCCTTGTGTAATTAAACCCCAAATCGTATTGCTCAAGCACACAATCCATAAGTCCTTTCTCTATACCCGTCTAATCTTGTTCAGGGTCACAAAGAGGTTGGAACCTGTCCCAGAATGCATTGTGATAAAGACAGGGAAACACCCTGTTCAGGTTGCCAATTCCATCACAGTCAGCATACACAGTGCTTGAGCAAATATACCCTTACACATACAGTAAGTGTCATTACTAAAAAGATTACCAAAGTATATATCTTTGTGTTTGCAGATCAGAAGAATTTAGTTTGCATGTAGAGTACAGTTCTTCCAGTGTCTCAACATCCACACCAGTGAGGATCTGCAGAAAGATGCACATACATTAGAACGGACAGCAGCTACGAGCTTCGTCTAAATTCGCTCAAACCTCCAACAGCAGCCTACCTGAGACACTGAGCGACTCGTAGGCCGTCGCCGTCTCCCCGGTGTATGTGTTCTCAGCCTGGCAGCTGATGGACTCTTTGGAAACATGGCGGTTCACAGTGATATCAATGGCACTACCCTTGATGGTTTTTCCAGACACGGTCCATGTGAACGTGCAGGAAGGAACGCACTCAGCTGAGCACGTAAAGCTCGCCGTGACCCCGATCTCAAGGGTGTCTGGTCCTGAAATGATCACGTTCAGTGGTCCATCTGCAAGAGAAGGGACACAAATAAAAGCCAAAGGTCTTTTTGCTTTTTCTTTGTTGTCAGAAAGGCTATGCAGTTAGGGATTGAAATAGATTTGGTTGTTAAAAAAAAACATGAGCTCAAATTAAATTTGTTTTATCATTACTTGCTATTTGCAGCGTTGTTTCATCATGCAATGACAATCCTGTAAAAGGGTTGACTGCCGTGCAGGTCAGGTTCAATGCTGGTTGTGCTTCCTCAAACTGCAAGGTCAGCTCCGGGCCCTCAGAAGTCATGTTACCCCAGGTCCAGGTGAACTTGCAAGCCGGGTAGCAGCTGGATGAGCACTGGAAATCATACTGTGTTCCCACAGTCAATATATTTGGTGTTACGAACCCAATACTATTCGGCCCATCTGTGGTTGGAGGTAGAACCGAAAGACAGACGGAACTCTTTAAAAATTGCATTCATTTACAGTATGATTTTTTTAAATCCAACAAGGAGAAATATTTTGCCAATAAAACATTATATGTAAAGTTATTCAGACATTTTAGTTATTGCATGGATTCATTGTTATTGGAATAGCTCTTTTTGTTGTATTTTCATGTACAATTTTAGCAAGGAAATGTCAGAAAAGAGCATCAGGAAAAGTCGGCAAAGCCTGACCTTCGTCAGCTTTGAATGTATGTCGTTTCCAGCAAGTTGACACCTAATTCCCCAGATCCACTTTGTTTGAACTTTTCAGACAGAACCATGAAGAAGTAAACTAAGTTTAGGACTTGGGACGTGATTTAGGACTTGATTGCAAAGACTTGAGACGTACTTGGGACTTGCAAAACACCTTGCTCCCACCTCTGTACTGAGCAGCCTTGGGCCTTGCTTAAGCAGACCTCCATATTAGTTTATGAAGAAGCAGAAAACATATCTTGATCTCTTTTGTAGCCACTTAATCTCTCCAGCGATTCACACAATGACAACTTGGTCCACGTCTCTAACATATTGGACACCACTGTCTCACTCCATAATGACATGACTGCGATGACCACAGTATACTTACAGATTACTTGCATGTTGTAGCTAACCGACTGGATTGGGGTGTCACTCTCTGTCACCACACATTGGTATAAACCTGAATCTGACCACAGGAGATCACTGAAGGTCATTGTGGTGTTGTCAGGGGAGAAATTCAGTCCTTCAGATGCTGGCATTGGGCGTTTGTTCTTCAGCCATGTAATGGACACTGGGTTCTGAGAGCCGACACACTGCAGGGAGAAAGAGTTGCCTGCCAGTGGTGCGGCTTGAGAGGTGGGACGCACCGAGATGGGGTCTGTGCAGAGAGAACATTCAAAACACCAAGCATAGACATGAAAGACATGATGTGATTAGTTTCTTGTACCTGATACCATGTTTTATTCATAAATCAGGTGGTAGCAATATCACACTCACCGGAGACAGTAAGGTTCTTAGTGGCGGTGATAGTGGTGTGAGATATGGTGTTTGTTGCCTCACAGATCAGAGGCTCAATCTTAGCATAGTCACTAAAGGTAATCTCCAGGTGACTAGCGAACTTTGGCTTGTCCCCCTGGTTCAGGATGGGTATCTGGATTAAGCTACCCTGGAAAGTCTTCCCCATGTACTTCCATGTGAAGTCACAGGATGGGATGCATGTGGCAAAGCACAGGAACGTGTACTGGTTTCCCATCACCACTTTACTGTCACCACTGATACTAATGTCAGATGAACCTAAAGAAGGAGATATGAAAGAGACATTTTAATGTATTGTGCTCTTTTTACAAGGTAGAACTGTGTGCAATCAAGGTCTGCACCCGAGTTTTTACAGATGTATCTCACAGTCTTCATCAGCAACTTGAACTGGCTCAGGAGTTTACTTGCTTTATTTCTGTGATAAAACCACTGAATCTAGGTAAAGTTAGCTAACATTAGCCACTGTAAGCTAGTGGTCATAACAGTCCAAGTAAAATCCTGAGTGTATGAAACTGATGAAGGCTGCATTCGATGGCTAATGAATGGAACTTTTCATTTGTAAAAGGACGATCGTGTTATTTCTCCTTTCTAAATTGTATAAATCACACTTTAATCTCAGCCGTGTAATCCAAATGAAATCTATAGCTGTAAAGTTATATAAATCATAGGATAATGATCATTAAAACACAGAAATGCAATCCAAATGTAATTAGAGGTCCCTTTGAAAAGCATCTAATGACAATGTAATATGCAAATAAACAAGTTACAGAAATTTAAATCAAACAATGCATTTCTCACTGACTTCATTCATGTATAGCACAACTTTAACAGCAATCACACCCATTTGTCTTACGCAGTATTCCCAGTGGGGTATATTGCATGAGAGAAATGTGGATTTTCTTTTACATTTGTTGCTTTTTCTTAAACTTATTTATTGTTAATTCTCATTAGAGGTTAAGTTGTTTCACATACTTGCCACCCACAGAAACAGGGTCGTAGAGATGTAGAGGTGTGAGACGGTGTCCTGAGCCTCACACAGCAGAATTTCAGAGTCGACTGTGTTCGTAGGTGGAGTGACAGAAATTGTGTTGCCTTGCGAGGTACTGAACACCTCCTCATCAATGACAACGCTCCATGAGTAGCTGCAGGAAGGGTAGCAGTCAGCTGAGCAGGTAAAGACGGATTCAGCACCAAAGGTGAGCATGGGTGGCCCGCTGATCTTTACGTTCGATGGTCCAGCTGAAAGATTTGTAAGGAGATTTGGTTGAAGGAAGTGATGCTGAAGGAACTCATGCATTTGAATTCACTTTGGTTGTTCATACCCGTCACTTGCAGCGTCTTCTGGACTGTGGCTGACTTCCCTGTGGTGGGATTGACCACTGTGCAGGTCAGGATCTGTGTGGGAATTCTGTGCAGAAGCTGTAGGCTCAGCTCAGGCCCCTGAGAGGTCACGTTCCCCCTGGTCCAGCTGTAGTGGCAGTCTGGGAAGCAAACAGACGTGCACTGGAACCCATAGAGGATTCCCACTGTCACTACGCCGACCCCATAGATCTCCACTGAGGATGGCCCATCTGATCATTTTTCACAAAAAAAAAAAAAAAACATTAGAAAGTATTCAACTTGTGAGGAAATTGTAACCTGTGAAAGAAGACTGACATTCAGCACAATGCAAGAATCAGAAAAGAGCAAATAAAGTTTGCTTTGGTGCAGTTTTTAAACATTTGATGTCAGTTATTCAGAGTCAGAATTAAAAGGATCTTACATGAGGTTTCCCCCACGGCTCCACCCTGCTCCTTTTCACTGGCAGAAAAACCTTGGATATGATGAAAAGAGAATACATTAACATCATTCGTTCTCTGGTTGCAACACTGCAAGCCAAAACAAATCTAATCTAAATAATTAGACTTTAAAAAATCATGTAATTAACATTTTTCAGAACTGATAATTCTGCTGAAATGCTGGTTAATGCTAGCAGGCAATGACTGAGCAGGGCAGCCTCTTACCTGCCAGGCAGGAGAGCAACAGCGGCAGCAGCAGACGGGCTGAGTGATGAACCATGGTGTTGCAGACAGTCTATCCACACTTCTATAACCATCCACATTCTTATAACGTACGGGAAACAAAGGCCTTGCCCACTGTTATCGCACACTCACACAAAACACAGACAAATGAGCCAATGTTCCTGGCAAAGGAGGGCAACATGTTGGTTATCAGCTGGGTTTATTCTCTGCAGAGGGTGTGTGTACAAGCAGCCGACGAGTTGTGTGGTTTTGTCTTCTGTTGGTTGTGGTTGTTTCTTTTGTACCTGCAGTGTTAATCCAGGTCAGATCGTGTGGCTCCCTCTTCTTTCATATCTTGCGGATGTAAAGATTCTGAACTCAATTTATCACACAATCTTGAGAGAATACAACTGCAGCTGTCTCTGGAGCTGGGGCTGATATGTTTTGGTGTTTACTTTGTGGTTCTGTTAATGTAATTATCTTTTATTAATGCCTGTACTGTATGTTATCACTGTGTGAAGTCAAAGCTACACTACTAACAGTTCTTGCGTGTTGTCAGCTTAAATGTGTAATAAGCACTCTTCCTTGTTCTTCTCACCCACTAAGAAATACATTTACTTTGCTGATGCGCACAGCAAAGTACATTGATATTTGTTTGCATTTGGGGGCATTGTGTGAGCTTTAGATTTTACATTTTGGGTTCATTTTTGCTCGACTGTATTTTTTGGACAGGATATAAGACATAAAAAATATATGGAGAAATTATTAACTAATAATAATTATTAGTAGTAATTATTATTAATAATAATATAGTTTACCTTAAACCATCCCTATATATATATATAGTTAGGTAATCGTATTGTTACATGTGTTTTAGTTTATCTTTGTTTTTGAGTTGATCTTTTTGGTCTTTGAGATTAATATTATTGTATTTTACTTCAATATAATGTTTTATGTAACTCAAGGTGTTGAAAGAACAGGCTGGAAGCAGATGGTGAAAATGCAAGGGCAAGCTGATCCCCCGTGGTAGTAGGAGGCAACGGGCCAGTGACCCCCAAAACACTTGGGGGAAGTGGCTCCACAAGCTCCAGGGACAACATCAGAATAAGCCTCAGTCCGAGAAGACGCGCTAGTTCCTAAGGAATCCATTAAGATACTGCGCAGAACCCTCAAGCTCCCAGGCCTCTGGTAGAGGACCCGAGCTTGAGGATGACACAGATACCACCCCAAGAGGGTGAGAGGGAAGTTTTTTTTTAATATATATATATATATATATTATTCATTTGTGGACAGCAGAAACATAACAAACATTAAACATCTCAAGCTGCTGAATCAGAGCTGTCCAAAGTGGGCTTCCCAAACCACATCCTCTAAGGGATAAAGTTTGGGCACCCCTGATCTAAATGCCCCTCTATGTTCACTAGCTAGTCACTGACTGTGTCTGTCTGCTGTTTGGTGCTGGGCTGGTAATTAACAGTTGGTTTATAGAGCTTTATCACAGAGAACAGCTGTCTGCTGCATCTAAAAACAATGCTGTGAGAGGGAAAGGTTAATTTTTTTCATTTTCTTATTACTTAAATGTTTACGTTGGAAAGAAATAATTGCACTCAGGAAGTAACACGAGCTGATCCAGTGGATTTCCACTGAATGCACCCCTGCCCTCTAAGTTATACATATTAATAATAATAATAGTTGCGTTTAACAATGATTTTATTTCCTATTAGAGACAAAACTTTGTCTAGTGACTCCCAAACTGTGCTTCAGGGTCTCTCACAATTACAATTACTGTCACAATGAGAACAAATTAGTGCCAGTGATGTAAGTGTCAAATAAACCTAGAATGCTGTTGGTGTGGTTTACAGTCCATCTTTTGTAGATCAAAGTACTAGCCACAGTGAAGTACTTTGACTTGCAGTGTTTGTCAGTGGACTAATAGGAACCCAGGGTGTGTCGTTTAACCGTCAGTGCTGTTTGCCAATGTAAGATTACAGCAAGGGTACCTGAAGCGTGTAGAATGTTGAATTTAAATTACATATGAGTAAGACATATAGAGAGTGTAAAGTACCATCCGACCTGCAGGTGGAGCCTAGGCTGAATCAAGGCTATCAGATCAATTTAAGTTCCAGAGTAGTTTAAAGCCCTACACACACACACACACACACATTTTTTCACACTTAAATGACTGATACTAACTACAGCCTTATGTTTCTTATTAGTTCATTAGGATTAGTGACCTTTGATCATTTCCAGCACAGCCCCACCCAACAACCTGAGCAGAGGTCGAGCTGCAAACACCTGCGTCTGAAGCTACTACACTGACATATTGGATTTATTTAAGATTTTATTACAAGTGTAAGATGGAGTGTTTGGTAACCTAAGAAAAAGAGTCTCGAGATAAAAGTCATCAGTGCATTTTATTTATCTACAGGCATACATTTTTTAATATTTCAGATGTACCAATGCAGAAGAATCGTACAAATATCCTAACAAGTCAACAAATTCTGACATTACATGTGCACACTCCCTGCTGCTTCAATTGCTCTCGCTAGAAAGTGCAAACAGGGTTCAGCCCACTGTCAACATGCAGACTGATGGAAAGGAATAATATGCAGTGTGAGATCACAGGTACATGAGTCATTAGTTCTCCATAATTCAACCACCTTTCTTCATCACAGGGTCATTCACAGGTTGTAGAAAGACCTGACAGACGGATACAAAGACAGAGAGAGAAGATGAGAAAGGATTTTTATGATGGAACAAATACAATAAGTCAATACCTGCAATTACAGCTAAAACAGTTAAATCAAATTATAAGAAATCAAACTTAGAAAATCTACAAATAACAATATTAGTAAATGTGAAATAATAAAGACCCATACAATTATGAATAACATTTAAAAGCAACCAAAAAAAGAAGATTGTCCCATGCTACAGTAGGTAATCCTCTGTAAGTGTCACCTGTTTGCAGTGGGATCACAGTGTGAATGCAGCAGAAACGATGAAGGCCAGCAGCAGCACAGCTGAAGTCTTTCCAGGACGAGTGGACAGGCTTCGATCTGACCCTGAACACAAGAAAATGGAGGTCAAACAAAAAAAGACGGTGTTAATATGCTGTAAGATTAAGATTATCTACCTGTTATTTGTACAGTTTTTGAGGCTGTTGCTGTCTTCCTCGAAGCAGTGTTTTGTGCCTCACACTTGAGGGTGACAGATTTAAGTGGATGATCCACTGTCATCTCAATCACATTGCCCCTCACAGTCTGACTGTCCACAGACGACACGTAGCGACAAGAGGGCAGACATTCAGCAGTACACACAAACTTGTACTTTTTTGACATTTCTATTAGATCAGGGCCTTTGATCTGAATCTCTGATGGACCAGCTGAAAGAGAGATAGTGAGCACAGATCATTGCTGAGAAAAAGCTTGTAAACTGTACTTTATTTAAAAATGCTAATATAATAGACTATTTTATATGGTGTGTTTTCTTGAAATGTAATAACTGGTTCCAAAGTGCAAACCATCGAAATCAAGGTTGTTTTTTTTGGAAAACTTGATATATTTGCAAATGACAGTTCAGTTTTGTGTAAAAGTTTTTAAGTGATCTAATGCTCATTCATGAAGCCATATTGGAGGTCAACTAATGTTGGGGAACAACTTCCAGTTGTGTTTCTAAACGTACAAATTGTCTGTCTCAGCAACAACATTGTTAATTTCATCATTTCATACCTGATTATGTGTAGGTGTTAGCTGATTAGCTAACTTATAACTGGCCGTCTAATTAATTTACTTATTAAAGGAATAGTTTTACATTTTGGGAAATGCAGTTATTTGATTTCTTGCCTGTCTAATATGTGCGAAAACCAAAGTGTAAACAGTCTTGTTGTCACCTTGCCTGACAACCAGCCGAGATTCTAGGAAGTCACTGCTACCAGCCAAGAAATAGGCCGGGACATAACCCCCCATAAAACCACAACATGTCGTTCTTTCATTTTTTTGGCAAAATTTAAAAAGATGTAACACATATAGCGAGCTGTTGAGGTTTTTGTGGGACAATTTAGTTATCTTTTGACAGATGCAAGCGGCTAGCTGTTTCTAAGCTAAGCTTAGCTTCATATTTATCATACAGACACGAGTGTGTATACATTTTCTCATCTAACACTCTTTCCAGGGTTAGGACCTTTCACCCCATTAGTAAATCTAGTGAAACTCTTCACTTACATATCACGGCTATGTTTCGAGTAGCGGCGACAAACAGCCCGGACACACTATTGGTGGCTTTGCAGATGAGGATTTTAGAGTTGTCCATCTCTCGAGGAGTGACCGAAATAACATTCCCTTGACCACTAATCCATGGACCTTTATCTATCTTCCAGGCATAGGTACAAGATGGCCGACAGTAGGCGTGACAGCTGTAGGTATGGCTCACTGCCGGATTCATCAACTCAGGGCCTGTGATGGAAACGTTGGCAGGTCCAGCTAAGGGAAAGACATTCACAAAGCACAATAGTTGTGATTATAGGTCAATTATTCTAAGAGCTATGGTCCAAATTTTCTGTGCACCAATGCTAACGATATCTATCTATTTAACAACTATCACTTACCTAACACTTGCAGTTTCTTTGTAGTTGTGGCAGTCTGCTTTGCTTCGTCATCTGTGGCTGTACATGTCACTGTTAAGGCCTCCACCCAGCTGTTAACAGTGAAGGCTAACACATTGCCCTGACCCTGGGCGCTCTGTCCATCCAAAGACATAGAATAGGTACATCTGGGGCAGTTGGCAGCACATTCAATGCTGCTCGGCACACCCACAGTCACATAATCCAGACCGAAAATTGTACAGTTGATTTTCTGATCCTCTGAAAATGAACAGAACAGAATTACCACTACAATGTATCTGAATGTTAATGATTATTTAGATAGCAGCTTCAATATAGGTTTTATCGTCTATTTGAATGACAAATCACTTACCTATATCATCATCATCTAGTTCAGGGGTCTCTCCATCTGTAGACAGTACTGTCTGAAGGCCTACACAGTCAATGAAAACATATTCCATTGTTATCTAAAACCCAGATACTGTTGTTAAGCATTGAAGTTTAATACTATTTTAAATAACAAGGCTATGTAACTTTAACATTTTTCAAGAAATCACAAGTTTAAATAATTTAATTAATTTATTTAGTTAAATTCACCTTTGCAGTTACATTTTTAACTAATTTTAACACGTTTTGCTGCTATATATTCATACATGGTCTAGCATGACCAGCACAATTTTGGCTAATGTTAGCTCTGTGTAACAGTCATTAATGAGTCAGTTTGCAAACTTAATAACTTTTTTGTGCTAGCTTTAAAGTATCTTTTTGCATTATCCCATTGTAACTGCTGTAATTGCTTTAGCAAATGTTAAGTTTGCAATAACCTATATATTATTATACAACAATGTAAAAATATCACGTTAGGCAAGAAGTACAAATTCAGCATATAAAATCTTACTTAAGTATTATCAGCAAAATATTCATATATATAAAACTAGCGCTCATTTTGCGGCAAAATACCCGTTGAGTGTGTAATATTATTATTCGATTATTTTCACTAAATGTGTACGTAGCATTTTACAGTTGTAGCTGGTTGAGGTGGAGCTAACTGTAACTATTTTAGGCCTATATAGTTTTGTGTCGTTTAATCTATAACAATGCTTCATATTTTAAAAGCTGTTCTTTTTTTAAATTCATCTGAAAAATAACTTTTAACTATAGCATTCGAGTAAAAGTACAATATACTTCTGAAAGGTATCGAACTAGAAGCATAAAGTAACTTGAAAAACTCAAGTGAAATAAAAGTATAGCTAAATTGCAATGTAGTGCATGATCTATCACATTTATAATATACACAAAGTGAGGACTTTTCCTAGTAAAGATACAGTAAAAAAGGGTTTTCCCAACAGCCGTTAAAATGGAAGCACTCCCACACTGTGCCAAAGGACCATATTCTCACAACTATAATCTGAGTCAGCCACTGATATTTTTATCAAGAGGAAAATCCTTGTATTACCTGCCACAAACAGCAGCAACAAAAGCCTGCTGAGATGTGAGTGTCCTCCATTCTGTTTAGATATGTAGGTATTATCCATTGTCCCGTAAGACCCTGAAGTGTACAGCCACGAGGTAATAGACAGCTGGAACTGCATAGCCAGTCAGTCAACATCAGCAGGCAAACAGCTCTTATCGGAGAGAGTTGGGAAGAAACATATCTGCCTCCTTAGTCACTCTAATGGAAAATCCATTGCTTTTTATTTATGACAGATCAAAGTCAGAAGAGTATGACTCACATTGGTTGACAAATAACCAATTTAGATCTATTTACTGGTGAATCTTGGGTATGTTTTCCAGATGGGAGTCCATGGAAAAGCTCAGTTGTTCAGCTAAAGTGGAGGATTAGCAGCACTCTTTTGTTTAGATGTCTAGTTTAGGGAGTGTTTTAGTGATTGTATGATGGTGTAATGGTTGGGAGACTGGCCCAAATAGGGAAATGTCACAGGTCTGGTCCCTTTAAAGGGGAATATGTCCCAAACGAATCAGGATTTCATATTGGAAAGCACACATATAGAACAAAATGTAACATGGTATCACTAGTACTCACTTACTAGTACTAGTAAACACCTTTGTCACGTTTAACGGTTCTGTGTGTCATTTACAGTTGGAAATTGTTTGAAGGAACCACAGTGGTTAATATAATGTGCGTGACAACATTATTCACTTCTGCATTCCCAGCATTCACCTTGGTTCTGTACAATAGGTGACCTCGCCCTTAGTTCCAGAAATACGTCCATTATCAGAATAAATGATCAAAATGTAAACAGACAGAAAAAACTGCTACTTAATGGAAACGCTAACTTTAAGGAAGCAGTAGCAGTTAGAATAAATTTAAACATGTCTAATAGATAACGGACAAAATAATCTGGCACACAAACAGAATGACAGCTGAGCCTCTGAACAATTGAGCAAATCACATTTATTGAAAGCAAAACAATCTAAAAATATCCATTATTCCTACACAAACACAACAAAGTCAACAAGAAAATAATATTTTTGGGTGCAAGTGTGTATGTGTGAGCGTGTGCAATTTGGTGTGTGAGAAAGTGTGCAGAGGGATGTGTGCACAATGTGTATACGAGTGTGCTTTTAAAGTGACGTCTCTCTGGAGTCCCTGGACGGCCTGAAGGTCAGTATCTCTGTGAAAGTGTGACCTGCACAAACACAAAAGAGATGATTATGCATCTGCCATTCTACATCATGTCTGTCCTATTTTCAGATCCAAGTTCAACCTGTTTCTCTCCTATTGTAGGATACTGATAAAAAATGGAGCCTTCCATGTATTATTAAGTGTTAAAAGAAGCATCAAGTAAGATCTTCAGTGACCTCCTCTGGCTAACAGCAGGTACTGTAACAACCGGCTACATAATTCTCTCCCCTCTTGTACATCTGAATTTCACTAATTTGCCTGCAAATTAATAAAACTAAATGCCCCTTAAAAGAAAATAAAGCTTTAATTGATTTTTTGGTTGTTAGCAAAACGTGTTAGCAAACCACATCCAGCTAAAAAGGAACAACATTACCATTCATTTGAAGTTGTGTTTGACAATATAAGTCCAATATGAACTCTCCTTTTAGTTCTGTTTTATTTCCACTAACTCCTGTGGGAAATTTTGGCTCTTTAGCAACTAAACGCTCCACTATGTTCACTAGCTAGCTGCTAACTTTGTCTGTCTGATGTTTGGTGGTCAGGTAGTGTTAAATAGGTTTGTCAGGGCCTTTTTCACTATAAACAGCTGCTGCAACTGGAAACAATGTGGTTAAGAATTGTGAGAGTGAACCACAACAGTAACGTTGCAGATCTTGACACCAAAGCAATGAGCTGAAAGAGGTTCAAATGATCCAGAACTGAGAGGAACTGCAGAATTTGGTGCTAATTTTCTGCAGGTTTGTCACTACAAGTGACACCTTTCATAATACATGTAGTCTCTTGACCTATTGTTGATATAAAAATATTGATGAATGCAGCTTTAAATCTAAATCGGCCTCCCTGCTCTCTCTTACGTTTCCACTGGTCCAGCGGCAGATCAATGTTGTCCATAGTCTGATCATAAGGCAGCGCTTCAGTCTCCTCGTCTGCATCTCTGTACTCGCTGAAGAAGGGCAGGTCAAGTGCCTCTGAGGCGCTCACCCTCTGCTCAGGGTCCAGAAGCAGCATCTTTTCCAAGACACACACTGCTGTTGTTGCAGAAACATATCACGGTCAGCATGACAGAGTTAAGTGCACCACCACCTGGGTATACTGGGGACCAGAGATCTTTACGTACCACTTGAGCTAGCTTTGGAGAAAATTGAGTGCAAATCTTTTTTTGGCACTTTTGTCAGACTTCTGATGTAGTTTTTGGCCTTTCAAAAGAAGAAGTGGAGAGAGGGTTGAAACATTCTTAAAGGGTTACTTCCTCACACAGTGTGGCAAACAACAAGCAATGGTTCAGCAATAATGAAATACTTTTAAATACATTTAAATGAAAAATGCATTATGAACATATTTAAACAAAAGAAAATCACCTTAAAGTGTTATTCCACCCAAAACATATATGAAGCATATTCTCACAGTCACTGGTTCTTCCAAATATGGTTACTACATCTGTGTTGTCTATTTGAGTTTTCAGGGAGCAAACTACACACTTCACAACCACCTTTCAACTTTACAGCCAGTGAATGTTTCATACAGATTTTGCATTGAGTGTGTCTTTATCATGTGAGTCTAACACCGGAGTATGACTTACATCTTGGCTTTGTAGCTTCACAACGAAGTCAGCAGCTGGGGTTCCTGTAATCTTCATGATTTCTCTGAGCTGGTCCAGATCTGGCAGCAGCTATGGTTAAGTGTAATCCGTTGCATGTATTTTTACCGTTCAAATATGAGCTTTCTATATAGTTTATAATGCTAGTGTGATCAACGTGACAATAACATACAGTAGACACTGGAAAACAGGCATTTAAATGATTTTTTCATTACTAAGGATGGATTTCATTGTTAGTTTAGAAGGACAGCTACCCTGGATAAGAAGCAGACTCGTTTTTCCTGATTTTGACACATTATAAGACAGTTACATTTTGCAGGTTTGACACGATCTGTGCAAGACAAAACCAAGCAGCGTTGACAACAGTTAAGGATACGATCATTTCCTTTGAACAGTGGTTTTCCCAGCAGCATCTCTGCCATAATACAACCTGCCGACCAGATGTCCACTGCAAAAGAGAGAAAATGTCAACTTCTTGTAAAATTTGGGTTATGAAATAGGTCTCTTTGCATTTTGCTGCACCCCTGTTCACACAAAGTACTGTGAAGAATGACGGTTTACCAGTTTGTGTGTAGTGCATCCAGTTGAGGATGACCTCAGGCGCTCGGTACCAGCGTGTCACGACATAGCCGGTCATTTCTGCGTCAGCCTGTCGCGCCAGGCCAAAATCGAGTATCTGAAGCAGAAAAATTGTAGAAATGGAAATGACATGAAAATGTGTAGATGTATGGGATGATCACATTAAAACAGCTTTGTGTAAAGTTGGTTTACCTTTAGCTCACAGTCTGGGTTAATGGCTAAATTTCCAGGTTTAAGGTCCTGTGGGATACAGAAATGTTAGACAAAGGAGATAATACTTACACAGTCAGTGATATGAGTCATTAGAAGACATTTGTTTGTATTTTTTTCATATTTTGAGGTTTTTGGCTTCCTAAGACACACTTATGTGTATATGGGCACTTTGGATTCCTGAACTTTGACTGGAAGGCTTCTGCCTCTTCCAGGGCTAGCAACAATGAGCAACATCCAGCCATTCAGTACTAAAGTGGGTAAATTCAAAGAGAGATCTAGAGACATGTGAGACATTTCAATAACAAAATCTAACAGACGGCGTATCATTCTGTCTTGAGTTCAGAAGACTCCCTGTGTGGGAATCAGGATGAATGGGATTGAGTGTGAAAAAGAGCAAGAGCCCCACCCCCAAAGCTTATAGTCTGAAAGGTCAAAGTTCACGCACCCTGTGGATGATCCCTGCAGAGTGGATGTACTGAGGAGAGAGGAAATACAGACAACATCAGCAACTTCAGCTCAGCTCTCTGAAACAAGCATTTGACCCTCACTTTTTACTGTAATTATCAACAATGTTGAGTGATGGTAAAAACTGTAATCACATTAGTTTTTAAGTAAACTAAGACTTAATGTACTCTCATGTTCACCACTCTAACAGATTGTCATATGATGCATATATATGCATTGGTTGTCACCTTGAGTCCTTTCAGCATCTGATAGACGAGGAACTGCACTCTGTCTTCTGTTAATCGCTCCAGCTTCATCAGCTTGCTGAGGTCAGTGCCCATGAACGGCATCACCAGGTAACTGCGGACAAGAGAAGACGAGTCGAGTTTCCAGTGGAAAAACATTAGATTTTATAATCAGCATTCAGGAATGGACGGAAACTTACAAGTCACGTAAGCGGTCCAATGAGATTTCAGCAGTAAAAACATCCAGGAGCCCAATTACCTGATCGGGAGAAATAAAAACAAACAGAAAATCTTTATTAAGACTGACCCCTAAAACTTATCTTTCAATTTCAGCTTTAAAACACATATCCCTTCTTTCTTTTGTCTGTGAAGAGTGTTCTTACATTTTCATGCTTCATGTGTTTGAGGAGTCGCAGCTCTCTGTAAGCCCTTTTGGCGAAAAGTTTGGACTGGAAGGGCCGGTGAAGTTTCTTGATGGCCACCTGCGTCCCCGTCCGGCGGTCCCATGCTGAGCTGAGACAGACAGACACAAAGGTATATTTTATATATTATGTGACCCCTAAAAACTAAATTGTTGTATCCAAAACCAAAAATGCAATTTTTGTAGCAAAACTTTAATCAATGTCTATGTTCAACATGTCCAGAAGGACATCCACAGGTGTAATTAATAACATGTAAATGGAACAGTGCCTCATTAATTCTATTAATTACACCCCAACCTTCCCTGCTATGACAAGTCACGATGTCTGCTGTGACAAAAAGGTCTGTATGTGATTGAAGACAAAGTAGTGGTGCGTTCTATACACTTAACTCGGGGTCTTTGACTTCTTTCAACAATGAGACTGGGGGTTGGTTTTCTTTGTTGACCCTCATCCACACAACACAATGCAATGAGAGGCCCTGCAGAGCCAGCTGTGGAGGAACTACTGACCAAAATACCCCACACAAGCAGAACTGCTGCTGGAGAAAGTATACTCAAGTAGAGGTAAAAGTACTAGTGCAAATATCTACTTGAGTTAAATAAGGCTAAACTGGCTCATTGTTATTGTTATAAAATATCTAGATATCTAGAGTACTTTTTCTTTAGTTTACTGGATGCAAATGAAAACAAAGAGTATTGGTTGCTTTCCTAGATACTATTGCACTAAAGAGCTTATCTACTTCCACACTGTATCGACATTAAGAGGTGGTTTCGGGTGAGAATGCATTTGATTTGAATTTGAATGTGATCACATAGTCCGACATGGCATAAAGCCTGTCTCTCAATCAGCTGATAACACAAATCCAATCACTCCTTCTCTGAGTTGTAAAGCTGACATTTTCCTCCTGAACTTACCACACAGTCCCGTACGCTCCTGTCCCGACCTGCTTCAGGTCCCGGTACCTCTCCGGAACCTCCCACACGGTTCTGTTTACCTCCTGCCGGGAGAACCCCGTCCTTGAGCGCACAGCCATACCCTACCGACTAGACACGGCTGGATGTGGGTCCCCTCGACTCTCGGGTCCGGTCCGCTGCGTCCTCATATGTTAAACAAAGTGAGTTTTTATTGTAAAACGCAGCGGAGACGCGCAGTCGGTAGCGCAGAGGAGAGTTTGTTGGGGCGCAAATTCCTCCAGCTGAAGCAGCGACCACTTGTGCGCGTCGCAGTTACACCCCCGACACACACACACACACACAGACACACACACACACATTGTTACTTGTGGTTTCTGGTCGCCCAGGGCAGTCTATGGGTGTGTCTACAATGTGTGTGTTGGGGGGGGGGGCAAAACATCTGCCCACCCTAAGGTTATACCCCTATACACTTAGAATACTTATAATAATGTTTCTGTAATGTCCCTGCAGAGGAGGCAAAATCACCTGCAACTTCAAATGACTAGTGATCATAAAAGGCCATAAAAAAGTCTGTTTATAGAGGCCTCATCTAATTTTTTATCAATTATATAATATTTTTTAACCGTTTTTTTTTTACTTTTATTATTAGTTACAGAGTAAAATTGGAAAAAAATAATTTAGTGTTGTTGTATTTCTATAGCCTATATGTATTGATCTTATTTATCTTCAGTGTATGTTTTTTTAACTGTCCTTTGGTGTCATTATAATGTTATACACCATACTATACTATGTTACACTATATTATACTCCATATCATACACTATATTCCATATCATACTAAGCTTCATTACATTATACTATACCATACTATTGTATACTATGCTATGCTATATTGTACTATTTTATCAATCCAAACTATACTATATTATACTACAATATACTATTCTAGACTAGACTGTATTATACTATACTATAAGGATGCTCGGGGATACCAAGTACAAGTACTTACATTTAATACAGACTACAGATTAGAGTACTAAATAATACCATTACAGTTCAAACAATGACATTTTATTTTCATCAAACGTTTCTCACTTGTATTAAACTACCTATTTCATAACATATTATTGTTTGCTTCCTGTTTCACAGAACCTTATCCCAGAATGCATTTTCTCTACTGCACACCCCTCCTCTTGACAAAAGCAGAGCAGTTTGCTCTACTTTTGTCATCATCTTAAAATATCTCCAAACTGCTGACACTGCTTCGCCTCCTCCGGCATGCTCCACTAATAAATAGTTTTATGATTACGATTATGAGTACATGAGAACAGTATCAGACTGTTTTGGGTATCCAAGTATTGGTATCAGTGCATCCCTTCAATACTGTATTCTTTCTACGATATTATTGAACCTGGCTGCAGGGATTTACTCTTATTCAGCCACAATACTACTAAATTCAACCATTGATTTTGGACATCAAGGCCTTGCTCTCAGTTGACGTACCAATTAATTCCAGTGGTGGATGGAGTTGAGGTCAGGGCCCGTTAACAAAACTTTAATACATGTTTATGAGACTCACCTCGACCAACAGGACAGAGCCTTTCCCAAACTGTTGCAGCAGTGGTGGAGTATGTGGACAGGGGTGTCTATAAATCAAAATGGCTGAATATATAAGACAAGAAACATACTGCCAAACAGAAACGACGGTGTTTATTCTGTTGAAGCCAAGACTTGCCAAGTCACGTTACCCGTTGATGAATGAAAAAATCATCTGAATCATTTGAAAACTGAGAGGAGACATTCTGTTTAGTGATTTGAAACTCATGGCTACCGTAGAACCACATGCCACCATGTATTCAAAAGACGCTTCTAACTTGTAACATACATACAGTATACGTATACATTCGATTTGCAGTTTGCTATTCAAATCCACCACATATACAACATCCACATAAGCACATAACACTTTAACATTCAGAGCTCTAACACGCTTTGACTGAGACAGACAGTTTTGATTCATTTGGACTGTAAATTCAACATTTCGCATTCCAGTGTTAATGGACGACTTGCACAAAAGGCTACATGTAGCATTCCAGTGTGAACCATTGCAGGGGGAAAAAGTTAAGAGCAGGTTTCCTTTTTATTCTTGTGTTTTTTTTTTATTATTCCTAAATAGTAAATTGATGTTTTAGCAGAAATAATCTCATTGAGTAAGTGGATTAAGCCAGGGAACCACAGTTTACTTGCACAGCTATGAAGGAACACTCTGCAGAACGAGCTTGAGGCTCTAAAGAGCTGCTAGTGCTGCTCTACACCTGCCATTAGTGTCCAACTTGTATCCAGATAGTATACAGGTTAAGTGTAAGAACGCATCTGCAGCAGTCGGGTATAATAAACCTCATGTATGAGCTCTCCCAGATTGCAAATTCCCTTAACTTTAGTTCTTACTCAGTTGTTCGTCTTATATCTGCAGCAAAACCTCAAATAAGCTTCAGGGCCAACCACATGTATATTCCATACTCTATTTGTAGTAGTATATTAGTGTTTCAACTATCTAAATCAAAACTAACTTGCAGCTCATTTGCTAATCTAAAGACTTACAAGTGTTGCTACTTAGAAAGTCAATTAGGTAAAACTCATTTATATCTGCTTTACACCTGCCTTTGGTGTCCAACCTGCATCCAGATAGTATACAAACTAATAATGTAGATGCAGCAGTCAGATATAAACTTGATTTATTGATAATCTTGATTTCTTAGCTTTTTGTCACCCCAAATGCCATCTGGCATGTGTAAATGTCTTTTACTTCTTATTCTGTTGTTCATCTTATATTTGCATTTAATGCGTTCATATTAGTTATTCCTTTTGAAGCTGACATTTAAGGTTTGTGGCTTGATTAGATTTATTTAACCTTGACGAAACTTCTGAGAACAATCTGTTTCAAAACACCAACAGAGTACAGTAAATGCATCTTAAGTGTGCTCATGAATACATTTATATCCCATTAAACATGATCAGATATCTGATCCGAAGACTAGGGTTCTAGACTGTACTTCTTAAGTTAATATCAGAGTACTAGACTGTGCTCTTTAACCTATTGACATTTCATCCACTGACCTTCAGTATTAAGCTGGAAAACTTGTGGTTCATTGGCTCTGCACACTGTGGCTTAACACAACCAGTTTATTCCTACCTCAGCAAAAGGTTTGTGGAACTAAAAGTCCAGTCTGCTGCAAGACAAATGACACAATGTCAGTGAAGAAGTCAGCCTTTTGATGTAATAATATGCATATGTGTTGAGCTCAAGCTGCTTATACAAATGTATTTGAGGGCGTACCTAAAGATGGGTATGGGTATAATAATGTTAATTAGATTATATATATAATATATTATATTATATATAATAAGCTATGAACTGTACTTGTGAAATACTCACAGTCTTGGTAAAGAACATGGTCACTAATGAACCTGAACACTCTGGTTTGTTTTCTTTATAACACTCAAGCATCGTGAAAACTGAAAAAAGGCGGAAAAATGAAAGATCACTAATGAGCTCCCTTGTTGCCACGAGCAGCCAAATATGGCTACTTTATGGGAATCATCAGCCTGGAGGGTTTGACCAGTCATTGCTTGGATGGAGCTACCAGTTGAGTAATATATCATTATCCAACAAGAGTCACACTGTCTGGGAACTGTTTCTAACAGTTTACAAAAATGCCCGTAATCTTATTTATTGTAAACACAAACCGGGGCTGTAAAAGACACAGCAGAGAACTATGGAAACCTGATGGAGCACTGTCAACAGGTGATCAGAAATCAGCCATCAGCGGAAACTGTATATGAGAAGCGAGGTCACACTGTAAACACAGACCTGCAGCACAGTCACTCTGCTCCAGCTTTGGCATATATTAATTACCTTGCTAATCAATAGCACAGTTGGTGTTTACTATTCTGTAAGCAGGAGAGGATGATTCCATCCAAGGAAGAGCAGTAGTTTTTGTTTGCCTTTTTTTTTGTTTTTTTTTACTGTGCGGAAATTATACAGATAAAACCGGTTGAAAGTTGAACACATTTCCTGGTAATGCCGCTCTCTGAATCCTCAGGCTGGCTTTCCAGCAGTGTGGCAGATGCAATAAGCAGTCTTGATGGTTACAATACAGCACCGGTAATATTCTGTAATAATAAAATGCTCATAAGTCATGCAGTAGTATGGAGGCGAAATGCTAAGCATGATGTGGCATTGCTGCAAGCCTTTAAACATGAATACCATATATGAAAGCAGTGACTGCTTATAGCATGTGTCATGATGAGGGACCAGACGGCACTCTGTCGTTGCTTTGGAAATCCTAGTGTGCGTTTTTTCCCCTTTTTTCTTCCTTTGATACCCTTCTACCAGTCTGTAAACACAGTTCAGTTCCATAAAGTTGCTCCCTCCTATGAACCCTTGCGTCCTCTGCGATCCCTGACATATAGCCACGTTGAATGGTTCCTCATTTTACCTTCACTGAGCGGAAACATAAGAGGAAGCAACTTTCTGGACTGGAAAGCTCCTTCTATCGGATTCTAAAATGCTCCCTGTAATTGCAATGTGTGCATCTGATCCCGTAGAGACCGTCCTGCCCTGCTGCTCAAACAAACTCATGACAGGCAATCAAACACACAGTGAGCAGAGGGAACACAGAGTTTTCTTCAGCTGGCCCGCCACAGTCCTTCTTCCGCTCACTGAGTATGTGTTCCTTCTTCAGGTAAAGGTTGAGGCAGAGCAGAACAAGGATTACTGCTCCGCCTGAAGGCTATCGGTCTTGCTGCCGGATGCTTTGAAGCTGTTCACTTCTTCGAATACCAACTCTATGCACACATGGAGAGAAATAAGGGAAAAGAAAACACGTTAGAAGTGTTTGAGCCATGTAAAGAGGCTGTGAGGAATATTTCAAACCTGTTTAAGGTGAAAAAAACCCATAATGAAATGGTATAAAACCCTTCTCATCGTCGCAACACAGAGTAATTTAATATAAAAACCAACCAACCTCTGGAACAAGCTTTTATACAGTGCTATTATAATTGTGCTTGTTCAGCTTGGTATACTGATCTATCAAAGAAACTTAAAAATTAGGATGCAAACCATGCACAAAAATTATCCACAATGACTCACATTAGCCCCGGGGCATTTCACAAACCATAAAACTTCCCTACGAAATGAAACGTAATCATATTTATGACGTTACGAATGGCAACTCTGAATATTTCAGTATTTGGTGGTATAGTCAGCATTCCTGCGACAAACATACAAGCTTAAACTCATCATTGTGTAATCCTCTAAATTAAAAGCTCTGCAGCTTGAAGATCACTTTGGATCTGTAGCAACATTCTGTGCCACTTCCTTAAATGCAAATCAAATCTGTCCTTCTAAAATTGTTTATAAAAGGAAGTGAGAGCATTAATTTAAAAGAAAGAGACAATATCTGAAATTTTAAAATGCCTTGGATAAGCTGCAGTTACTTCATGGTCAGTCTTTTATTGTGCTATCCACTGTTAGCTGTTTTAAATCATATATTGTGCTCCTTTCAAATTTGCTTTACCTTTCCATTCTTCTAGAGTTCGGTCTTTACTCTCCAGTGTTTGATCGTAAGGCGGGGCCTCTGGCTCATCGTCTGGATCATGGTATTGAGAGAAGTAGGGGTGGGACAGAGCCTCGCTGGCCGAGATCCTCCCATCACAGTCCAAAACCAGCATACGCTTCAGCAGGTCGACAGCTAACAGAGACAAAAACAGTCAGAGAGGTGAAGGACGGCTGGGATACGGTAGGAGGTTGGAAACAAGTTTAAACCCAAAGGGCCATGTCTGTGTAACTGAATTTGCAATATGGAGACAGCAACTAAAGCTCTAGCAGCCTCTCAAAGCCTTTCAATTGAATTTAAGAAGTTGATAATCCAATCTGTGGTGCATCGCCCACCTAGTGGATTTGCGCCTCTGAAGATCTTTTCCAGGTCCTGCTGGGGCATAAAGGGCAGAGACTGGATGTACTTCTGTGCCTGCGAATAGAGACCAGCGTTCAACTTGTGGCATGTGTCAATGTGGATCATTTGGTCTCAAACAGTTAGTGATCAATCACCCCAACACTGCCGCATATTGGCTATTCAATCAACAGCCATGTCAATGGAAAGTGCTAACCCAATAGAACAGGTCGCCTGCGTCAGCAGAAGCAACATGTGCATAACATCTTTTTTTTAAACCAAAAGTGCTTCCCAGTCTTCCCTCTATACATTCTTCCCTCTCTCACATGTTCAGAGCAGATCTTCTTTAACAGATCGGGCGTCGGAGTCCCAACCACCTCCATGATTCTCTTCAGCTGGTCAATGTCTTGCAGAAGGAGTTAAGGGCTGTTAAGATTTGTGAAACGTCACCAACCTGCAGGATTTGACTCGTCAAATTATCTTGTCACACAGGAAATCAACTTAGACAGAAACTCTACTTGCTGGGCTCCGCTGAAAGTCGCCTGTTTTCTAGACAGCAAGTCCCACAACACACAAAGACCAGTAAATCAAATTCGTTTTAGCTCTGCTCTTAAATACCGAATACAACAACCTAGATAATTCAGCCTTTTGTCATCTCTCCTATTCATTCCCCACTTCTCTCTGTTGACGCACCTCCCCTTCAGAAAGGCCTGGGATTGTAATGCTAATCCAGAAGAGGTCTGGATCCACAGGGCACTTTAAAGAGGTAATGGAACGTTGATGGTAAGAGGGGAAAAAAGCTGCAAATTGCAGCACACTCTTGCCATGCTAATAAAGGATACAGTCAGTGCCAGGAAAAAGGACTTTTCGATTCAGCAGCTCTCCCATAATGCATCCCACTGACCAAATATCAACTGGAACAGAAAACACCAGAAGTTAAATCGTTAAACTAACATTTAATGAGTATGCTTCTAAAAAAAAGATATTAGAAAAGCTTATTAAATGGCATCTTACCATTCTGATTGTAGTGCATCCAGTTCAGCATGATCTCTGGCGCTCGATACCAGCGAGTCGCCACATACCCTGTCATCTCATCATCTGTCTGTCTGGCCAGTCCAAAGTCTATGATCTGTGCAACAGGACGACCATTTTTTTAACTGATGGAGTTCATAGGCTGCAGTAAAGGATTTGTAGGTTTAAACTGAAGGTCAGTCTTACCCTCAGCTCACAGTCCTCATTTACTGCCACATTACTTGGCTTGAGGTCCTGGGAGAGATAGTCAAGCAGACAAAGGAGACAAACATGATTAGAATGAATATGTATCTGCAGAGAGAAGGATAGATATGAATATAAAACAACATAAACCACCAGCTTTTGTTTGTAATACATTTTTTGCTGTTTTCACTGTATTTATACAGAGCAGACTCATAGACATTCATCTTGAGGGCACCAATCAACTATTACAACTATAAATCAGTGGTTTCCAAAAAGCCATTCCTGTACCTTTTAAAGTCACTGCAACCTATTTTGAGTCCCGTATCTGACTGACTTTTCTATTTGTAGCAAAATATTAAATATTCAGTCCTTATGTCCAGGCAACTGGATTTCACTGACTTGGAGAACCAAAAGGGAACCACATGGCTGAACTGTGTATAAAATTATCCACGACATCTAGAATATTTCCGTTTCAATTAATGGTGCAACCATATAGACTCAGTGTAAACAAAAGCCTATCTTCAATGGAGAATGGGAGCAAGCTTATGATACTGCCAGACAGTGTGGAATGAGTTGATTTTTCCGATCTTAAAGCTACCTTATAGGGGGAAAGCTGTATGTTAAAAGAGGTTTTTATTTATTTATATTTTAAACCAGGCAAGTGCTGTTATGCTTTCTCAAGCTTGATAGTCAAAATGACAAGAAGGGCAAAGAGAAGGCACTCACTCTGTGGATCAATCCCGCTGAATGGATGTACTGTTCGACAGGCGGTGGGGTGGGGCAGGAGGATGGGGGAGGAGAGAGAGGACATAAAGGGAGACAGAGGTCAACAGTGCAGTTCACCATATTAGCCCCTGCCAAAAGGGAGACTGCTTTTGTCTGCCCCATGGTAACCGGGAAGGCCGAACAGCCGGCTGCTGGCCTGATTCAGTGTTAGCATGCAAGCTTTGGACACAATTCACAAAGAATAACAGAATGTCAAACTCAATATAAATATAGTGAGTGTTTGTGCAACATAGACTGTGGTTTCCAAATTCTGACAGAGAGATTGCTGACAGGTGGAATTCACTTTAACCATGACATACTACAGTGATTCCCAACCGGGGGGACTTGTACCTGAGGGGTACAATACATATCCACATATTGAGTCCTCTGTTAAACCTAAAAACTACATTACAAAACCTGCAAGTGAGCAGAGAAGTTGGGTAAAAGTAATGGATACATGGTTGAAATACTTAGCTAAGAGTGAGGGATAAATGTTGATATAATTAAGCAATAGACTGCAATTTCTATAGTTTGCTAAAAGTAATGGATAGCATAGATGTTGAAATATTAGAGCAATGGAAGAATGGTTGAATAGGCTAAATAAATAGCTAAAAGCTAAAAAAAGAAATGGATAAATGGTTTAAATGACCAACTTCTGCCACTCTAAGTTAGCAGTATGACAGCAGACTTGACCATAGCAACCTAGACATTGACAGTTCAGTTGTACTTGAGTTGTGGCAGTACATCAGACAAAAACGGTCAGGAACCAGTGGTATACTATCTGCATATTAACACATACATTATGTATGTTGCATTCAGTTCGCCGTACAGCAGGTGTATCATTATGCAGTTGATTACCTTGAGGCCGCGGAGAAGCTGGTAAATTAAGAACTGCACGTGCTCGTCTGACAACCTCTGAAACTTAACGATGTTATTGAGGTCTGCGCCCATCAGGTTAGTCACCAGGTAGCTGGAAAATGGGAGAGTGTATGTGTAAATGGTGGGGTTGTAGGGAGTTTCAGTTAAAAGGAGAGCATGAGTGATGCTGCCATGGCAACCGTCAGACATTTACAAGCTATCTACAAGCCCATAATCCCCTAGGATTGCCTCCACCAACACCACCTTGCCCTCTAATAACAGAATCTTTTCATTTTTGGTGAAAAGTAGACAGCTGTATATAGATTGTAGTAAATATTGAGGGGTGAAAGATTTACAGTTCATTGAAGTCCTCTAATGCTGCAGCAGGTGTGAAGACGTCCAGCAGCCCTATTACCTGCAGCGACAGAGACAGAGACAGAGACAAGCAGAACTGATCAATAACAGAGCGGAAACATGCAGGGAGCTGCGTCTGTCTGTCTCTGGGTATTTTCAAGGAACACTAACATTCTCATGTTTCATGTGCTTGAGCAGCCTGAGTTCCCGGTATGAGCGGCGGCTGTGGATCAGAGACTGAAAAGGCCTGGACAGTTTCTTCACCGCAACCTTCTGTCGCAAGACAACATCATACGCCGAACTGGAGAGAGAAAACAGAGAGAGATAAATATTAAAAACTTGTCTAAATGAACTTCAACATACTTATTGTTTACTGTATGAAATGTCAGTTGACATGGCTCCCCAAAAGGGAGTTTTTTTAAATGAAAACCATATTGCTTTTACTGCAAGTGGGCCTAAAAATGCTAATTGACATTAGTTTGACATTTTGCTTTCTTGCAGAGTTAAATAACAAAATGCATACCTCTCTATTGTCTGTCCTTTAAATATGAAGCTACAGCCAGGGAGACAGTTGAAACAGGAAAAAACAGCTAGCCTGGCTCTTTCCAAAGGCAACAAAAACGATCTACCGCCACCCTTGATGTTTACATGTTACATCTCCTCTTGTTTAATCTATACAAAAAACAACGTGCAAAAGATGATTTGCGGTTTTATAAGAGGGTCATGTGCAGGACAATTTCTTGGTCAGGCACACTTTCTCTGATTTTGTTGCTTTCAGCTAAGTAGGCTAGCTAATGCCACTGTTTCCTGACATTATGCTAAGTTACATGAAAGCCCAGCACATTGTCTCCTGGCAAAAAAATGGCCAATTATTACTTCACACTTTACAGATATAATGTGTTAATTTGTTAAGCGTTTAGAAGTTCTCGTGTCATGGGGATTTTGATACTTTACTCTAGATAGATAGATGATAGATATATAGATGATGATAGATAGATGATAGATAGATAGATAGATAGATAGATAGATGGATAGACTTTATTAATCCCCAAAGGGAAATTGGGTTGTCATTTTGGACAAAGCCAAGCAAGCTGTTTCCCTGTGTGTCCACTTCTTACTCCCTAAATTCCCCAAATGTCAAACCTGCTATCAGCTGATGACATATTAGTGACACATGATTGAGAGTGGAGAGAGACAGACTGACATAGACTAAGGCAGAGAGAAGAGGAGAGGGTGAAAGAGGATGTGGTGGAACAAGAGAAGTGAGGATGTCAGATATTGTAAAAGTGTCGTAGTTTATTTCATCTGCCTCTTTTGAAATGTAAATGCCATTCCACATATTGAACGCCGAGCCCTGCTGCTACTGATGCCACTGCCTTTGTGGTGTGATGTCTTTTCGGCCATGCCAGCGTTTCAACACTCGCAGTAATAATAATACAGCCATCAGAGAGCGGAACAGACAAACAGGAAGGAAACGTGTGAGAATTGAGAAATGCTGCACAGCACTGCAGTTACAGAGCAAGAAGTGAAACACTGGAAAAACTGGACATTTAAAGTAGAGTGAGACTGAATATTTGAAGGAAGATTCACACTGTATGCTGTTTGCATGAAACACGGACTCAATGTGTGGTATAAAATGTTATTTATTACTTTATTATGTGGCATAGTGCTGATTCATGATTACTGGAAGGGAGCCCCCCTCTTTGTTTACACTTGAAGTTTTATTTCAAGAATTTCTCAGTAATGAGGTATTCTTTCTGTGAAACCACAACCTGCTTTATCATTTTACCAAATACCCAGACTGACAGTTTGGCAGTTACGTCAGCAGCAGAACACCTGGTATTCAGCACGTAGTTTTAGATGAGGGTGGAGACAGTTACACAGTAGATGCAATATATTGAGAATTATTTTAACGTGAGAGAACAACTGTAATCCATAACTGACTCTTCAGCAATATATTTATTTCTCCCTGACTGATGTTCAGTGACAGTGCGACATAAAACTACTATTTGTTGTTGTGCACTTTGGTTTTTGTACAGATTAAATGAAAAAGATGGAAGATAATCAATGGGCTTTAGATGTGCTGAGCTTTCCAGTCTTTATGCTATCTATATTTTAATATCTTAATATTGACCCTTTTCACAGCAGGAATGTTTATTAGTATCACTGGCAACGCCTGTGTTTGCCCTACTATTTCATGTCAAAATGGCTGCTGTGAAAAAGGTATATTTAGTGTACAGATATAATGGTATCAATCTTCTCATTTTACTCATAGTAAGAGAGCAAACAAGCTCTCTCTCACAATTTCCAACTATTTTAACTTACAACATCTTTCTAATTTCAGTCTGAGCACGCCCCCTGTGCAGTATAAACGGGCCCCATGCAGGCCCAGAAACACAACCCTGGCATTATGCAACCATTTGCTAAAAAGGTTTCTGGTCTGACTGTATTTTACTGTCGCCCCTTTTTGAAAGACACAATCTGTACTTTCTAATGTATATAAACTATCCATGGAGGGAGTTGGTGTAACCTTCCATTTCTGTCATTTCCTTTCCTTCTAAAAACCTAAAAAACTCAGCTCACAGCAGGAGCAGTATATATATGGTCACATTGAGACAGTTCAAGTAGAAGTGCCTACCAAATGATGCATGTCTCCTGTTTTGTCCGCAGTATGAAACTCACTGTAAATATTACTGTATCATTTCATGGTGACCTATAATGCTTACATGCATGAGTAAACTACACTCTTGCACGGCTGAGTGCATCCACGTGGCTCTCTGTCCTGTAATCACCTGCTGCCAGTCCGGATGTCCCCGCCGGGCTTCAGCCAGGACAGCAGCCAGTCTCCTCCATCTCTGACATGAACCAGGCCTCACTGCCTCATACATACCTTCCTCCCTGCCATCTTCCATACATGGGTCTGACTGCACTGCTGTCAGCACACACAGCCCAGCCAAGGCATCGATTTCTCTCCTTTTCTTTTGTCTCAGTATTTTTTTTATATCCGAGCTCTTAGTGCGCCTCCGGTTTCAAAACGGAGTAGGGGGAAGGGGCAGCTAATATCCAATGTGAGATTATTCAAGTACACTGTTTATCCACAAAGGAAAACCTTTTTTATGTATGTTTTCTGATCTTATCAGTTAATGTAATTCATTCTGATTAAATCAAGAGGAAAACTTATGTATGCATATATTTGAAATGGGGGAGGGTACGCTTGCAGAATAAATTATAATTTGTTCTATAGATTGGTGTCCACAGGGTTTGTTTCTTGTATCCAACACTCTATCCAATTTTATGCATTTGAGGGAATAATTTGACATTCTGGGAAATATGCTTGTTGGATTTCTACTGGATGCTACTCTTATGCTTTAGTGGAATATTAAGCTACAGCCAGAAGCTGATTACCTTATAATAAGATAAGACTAAGACTGGAAATGGGGGAACAGCTAACATAGCTCTGTCCAAAGGTAGCAAAATCCACCTATCAGCACCTCTAAAGCTCACTCATTATACCTTGTTTGTTTAATACATACAAAAAATATGTGTAAAAATGACAATTTGTGAAGTCATGAAGTCACGTATGGGACTATTTCTTAGACTTCCTCAGATTAGCTAGCCCAGCTGTTTTCTCATGTCCAGTCACTATGCTAAGCTACACTAACTGGCTATCGGCCGAAATTTCATAATGAACGGACAGATATGAGAGTGGTATCAATTTCTCATCTGTATCCCAATTATGTCAAAACACTATACCCCAGGATACCCCCGGATACACACACATACCCACACTCTCTCTCTCTCTCACACACACACACACACACACACACACTCATCATAATAGCCTGCAAGCCTTTGTGTCTTTTTAACTGCACTGCAGTCACACAATCACCACCATCTCCCCAAACAAGATCAGCAACAAATCAGTTTTCTGCTCTCGTTTTCATATTTCCAATCAACAATCCGACAAGCGGAGACGTAACAATTCTGACAGGTGAAAATGAAGCCGTCATGTTTTATTCATAGTCATCCAAATGAAGGGCTTCATGCCAAAGTTCTGGTTTACTGAACAGATGTTACATATGCTGACATGAGATGAAAGCAGCCTTGATCGGCTTAGTGCATATTCCCTCCTGATGTTCAGTCTCGACTGGTCCAAAATTGGCCCAATTTTTGTCTCAAGAAACAGAAGCAGAAAAGAGAATATTCACTAGGATCAGGAAGCTGAGAGGACAATGAGTCTGGATTAGGCTAGGGATATGACAGTGTTCAGTCCTCCAAACTTTTTCTCTCATGA
>NW_023339652.1:14181648-14185233 GCF_004916995.1 Morone saxatilis | reverse complement strand
GAGGCACTCCATGTTAAATAATTAAATCAGCTTTGTATCTATGATGCTTCACCCTCTTTGCAGCTCTAAAATCTCTCCATATTCGCTTCTTCTTACTATACTATTCTCTTTCTGAGCTCTATTTCTGTGTCTTTTGGTTCCCTCTTTCCCATGGGTGATGGAGGTATAAGTTCTTCAGCTCTAGCTATAATGGATTATATGATCTTGTCAGATCCTTGACTTCGGGCCTGTAGCCTCAAGGGACTTTACAAAGAAAACAAGCCACTATTTGAGATAAATGATGAGAGCTGTTTTACTGTGCATCTCAAGAGGTAGACTGTGGGACTATCCTAACCCCGCATCACGCCACACACACACAGACATACATATGTTGTATTCTGAACCCCCATCCCCCAGCTGATCGCTCATCAAGTATTTGCCATGAGAAACTCACTGACAAAGACCAGAGATCAACATTAACAATGCAGGGCAATGCTGGGTGGTGTGTGAGGGAATGTCTTTTGTGTGTGTGTATAATTTAAGAAAGAGTTTTCAGTAAAGTCCAGGCATTTCAGCAGAGCCATCATTCATACTTATGCAATGTCACTATGAAGCCTTTACAAATATCACAGCTCAGAATGTGCAGTGTTTAAAACAGGGAGGAGAAAAACAGCACCACTTCAAGTTCTTCTGATCATTCCAAACAAACCATCACTTCATGTGTGGCAGGAAACGGCTTCCAGACACCAAAGATGTAGAGCAGTGATTCCCAACCAGGAGTACTTGTACCTCAGGTGGTACGTGGAAAGATTGGATTGAATCATTTGAAAAATGAAAATGAGAAACTACAATATGATTTTAAAAGCATATCCACATATTGCATCATTAGTAACACCGGAATACCATGTGTTGAAATTGGCTGTGTGAAACTAATAACCAAGAGAGCAGAGAAGCTGTAAATTAGTTAAAAGTTATATAATAGTCATCCAAAAGGTAATGGATAAATGGTTGAAATTGTTGAAAAAATAGACCTATTCATCCAATTATTAAATCAGAGAAGTTCTAAAAAGCTCTATTCAGAGCAATAGATAAAAATGAATTTGACGTTTTCACGTTTCCACAAATTGAACTGAACCTTTAGAGATCATGAGGAACAAATGCTTAGAGCAAAACATTTTCTGTCAACAAAGACAAGCCTCATGTACCGTTAAATGGATGCTCTTATAACACAGTCCAAAATGGGAACCAAACCTTAACCACGGCCTGTCATGCTCCAAAAAAACCCATGTGCATATAATCTTCCTGAGGGTGAATGAAACAGCTGAAAGCAAAGTCATGCTCCAGCTACATTTTTACTCTTGTGCTATTCTGAGCAGAGCTTTAAAGCAGTGATATTGGCACGATGTTTATATGCACAAAACACTCCTGTGGGAGCATGAATCACAAAAGTGGTGCTCCAACAGAGATGCACATCCCATCTCCTGCGATTTCAGACAGTGTATTAATTAACATCTGACTTGACAGGAAGTCAGCTGTTGGGATAAAACCTCCTTTATGAGGATGCAAGCAATGGCAACGATGGGTGCGGCTAACGGGCTGACATAAGTGCTCCATATCATTTTCTTGTTAGAATGTGACACAGTACTGTGTACAAGTCCTGAATCCATGATGAAATCCCAGGAACGTGTTAGGGGAGTGAGGCCTATCCACAAAACAAAAGCCACTCTCCTAAACTTCTGGGACAAGAAGGTATGACAAAGAGAGAATAAAATGCAGTAGATTCAACCTAGGAATGTCAGTTAGGGATACTTATTCGCCTACAGAGAGAAAGCCCAAACAAAAAATGATGAATCAAAACTTAACAGCCAATTCCAGACTGTCTCCTAAACAGCAGAGTGAGTGCTCTGTCTGGAGAAATTTGGACTTACCGACATTAAATCTTCCGCCTCTCTCATCCTTGTGGTACAGCGCATCACAGGATTTGGACTCCTAGATGTGACAGGATTTTGGGAGCATGCAGTGTAGCAAGACCAGACCACAAATTACTTTTTTTTTTCACAGTAGTCTGGAAAAGCTCAGCGAGCATATGCTTAAGTCAGGGGTGTTGGGAGTGGGCAAAGACTGAATTTTCTATGCAGGTGATAGGATGAGCTTTTAGTTTTCACAAAGGGGGCACTTCAGCTGGAATATAATATAACTGCTATAACTGTGTCTAAAAAGCCTCTTTAAAGTAGTTTTGAGAGATTCCAGTGGTCGGGCCACCTGATCAAATTCTCTGTGGAAGATTTTCAGACTACTTCAGGCCCCCCCAATGAATTTCCACTGCTGCCGTGGAGCTGCCAACATCCAAGACAGAAACGCTTTAACGTCTCATTCGCGTCTTGAAAATGTGATGAATCCCACTGGGATCAATCACACAGACCAGTCTATCCACATTTCCTTGGGTAGCCATCAGCCTGCTATTACAGCTTAATTAATATTGACTGTTGGAGGTGGTTATCACTATGACACATCGCCATGGCAACGGGATCCCACCGGCTGAGCAATTGCATGTTGCTAGATTGGAAACGTCTGCGTCCAGACAGAGGGACATACAGAGACAGGGGAGGAGGGCTGGCTGTGCAGGTGTATGCTTGGGATATGCTGAATGATGCATGGACCTACTGTAGGCTTCAAGGTGTCTGATTTGCATTTTGTTATCCACTGAGAGCAGCAGGGCCCAGGCTTTCCCTCTCCAGATGTTGCATGCATCTTTAGGGTCCCACTACACCATCCTCTGCAGAGTAGCTCCTCATGTTGAGAGGAGCATAGAGACTGTGTCTGTGTGTGTGTGTGGGGGGGGGGTAGATTTGGGAAATTCCTGTGCTGATGCTGTCTCATTCTTTGATTCCCTTCTACACATATAAGAACAGCAGACAGTGAGCTGTGGGATAAAAACAAGTCTTGTGTCTGTGTCTTTCTATATGGATAACAACAGCATAAGAATGATTTAAATCTCCATATTTAAACATATAAAATACTATTATGTTATATTTTCCCCTAATATCAATTCCCGAAGCTACAAAACAGTGAGGTGATAATAATACTAAGTAATAACAACAATGACAACAATAAACCCCCCCCCCAAAAAAAAAATTGCACACAGCTGCAGGAACTGAAGAGGAACGCCCGCGTCTGGAACAAAAGTAAGTCCCGTTATATTCCGCTGGTGAGTTCAAAGTCCAGTGATAAAAACTCCGCTACTAGTCAGGTTTCTCCTCAGACAGACTGTCAGAGAGCATGGGGGGTGATGGTAGGACCTCCTCCCACTCCTCCAGCTCGGTGTCCCGGAGCTCAGACTGCCTGCGCTGGGTTACCGTGAGTGACGTCACTGCCAGGCTATCAACTACACACACTTCTTCATTCATAACCCACTGATACACCGCACAAGCTGACTCATGGGTAAAAAAAAACAACACCCTGTTCTGGTGTCTGAAGGTGGCAGCTGGTAAAGTTAAAGGACACTTTTTTTTTTTCAAGTTTGTCTTAAAATAATATTCAGGTACCTGTAGGGGTGCTGCAGTCATACTGTGGTCACTAAGTGATACCTTCTTCATGTGGTTCCAA
>NW_023339652.1:14177241-14181548 GCF_004916995.1 Morone saxatilis | reverse complement strand
TATATATATATAATATATATAGTATAGTTCATCTCATGTTGTAATGGTACCTTACTGTTACAGCATAAATTGTCTTTGTAACTTGTATGAACAAGTTGTTGAAATGATGAATCAACAGAAAGACATTCCTATGTCTTTAATCAGTGGCGGACTCAGGTTGTTGTAGGGGCAGGGGCGAAACAAATAAAAAAGGCACCCAGTGCGCAGAAAGTTGTGATTTAGTTGCATTTATGGTGAAGCAGTTTACTCCGGGTGAGGATTAGCACCCTTGAGGGAACTTTACCACATGTTCTCCTCTGGAAGGGCACCCTACAAGGGAATTGATCATGTTTTATCTAACATAGGGGCATCCAACAGGAACATTTGCAGTGTTTTTTTAACATGGGGTGCACCATGTAAAAGTATGGTATTAATGTAGATACATTACTGTCATCTGGTGGTTAACATCTGCGAGTGTGAGAGGTGTCTAAAACAGCACCAATGTAATCAGCTTTCTATGGAAGCGTATTGCATTAACTTGAAAAAAAAACAAAAAACTCCGGTTTTTCTGAGTAATTTATTTTTTGGTTCGTTTTTTTGAATACATTTTTCTGTTTTTCCCCCCTATTATCCCCCCGAATTATCGAGATACTTCGAACTCCCGCGAGAACCAACCATAAAAATAAATTACTCCGAAAAACAGAAAAAAAAACTACTCAGAAAAACAAACAAACAAAAAATTACTCAGAAAAACAGAAATAATTACTCAGAAAAACAGACAAAAAAAAATACTCAAAGCTTGTTTGTAGTCATTGTATAGTATAGCTCCTTTTGTCATTCGACCCATGCTAGTTTATTGATACTTTATGTTGTTCATTTGATTTATAAGACACTATAGTATGTACAGAATGTATGTGGTAGTGGATCTGATCTGATCAGTCAGCTATTCCTACACAGGAATTACATAATCATTGCAGATATCTTCATCTTCATCTTGCATTTGGCAAGCGCACCCTCAAGCATTTAGCCTAGTCAACGGTATAATTCAAGCATCATCTTATCAGTTGGCACTGAACAAATGATTCATTATAAAGCCATTACTGTGTCATATGATCCTGCATCTATATTGTCCTCCATGTCAGCTCAGTTAACTGAGCAGTCTCCTCCAAATCAGGGTGCATATCCCAGAGCTCTGAGGGCCAAAAACTCCAGCCCTAGCCAGACCCTGGCCCCAGCCCAACAAAGTCAGTGGTGGCATTAGCCACCTAGGCTATAGTGTGTCAATGATTGAAACACAGGAAAATCATGAATTAGAAAGCTAGTTGTACCTCTTCTTAGGCAATTCCTATACTGGTTGGTGATATTAAGTATATTCTTCCAGATATACCTATTTTGCTGTTTTCTAAAAAATCATCTGTACCTCAACATCCAAATCATGTTTACATTTGTCATGCTCCATTTGCTAGAAGAGAAGCATTTTGTTGGTCAAAAGTAAGTCCCTGTGTCTTGAAAGGCACAGTAAGGACAGCTGAAGAAATTTCCTCTAGGTCTGCTGTCATAACACCAACTGGTTTTGATTTCAAAGCCATTTCAAAGCAGTTTATCCCCCAGAGCCACTGAATAATGCTCAGCAATTTAAAGAGAGAAGGAAGTGACTAGTGAACTAGCAACCCCTAAAACCACAGACATGCTCCCAGGCACACAGGCCACAACGCCACACAAGGTCAGCTCAACAAACCCAATGGGGGAACATCACTACAGCCTACAAGGGAAAACTCTGCACCACTTTACAAGTACTGTGCACACCTGTCACCTGACTTACCTGATACCTGCATAAACAACGCTTGTCCTTGTTACACTCTCCCCACCAAGGCAGAGGTAATAAAACCAACTTCTAATTCAAACTAAAGTCATGCACAAATCTCTGAGACGCTGTTCAGTCAGCCAACATGCACTGGGCCATTTCCCTCAAGACCTACGCTCATGAACAAGCAGAAAACAAATGTTTAGTGTCAAAGTAATCAAAGGGTCCAAAGCAACTTTACTCACACAACATGCATCCAACCACAACCTAAACTGAAGGAAAACACAGTCAGGCCAAAATAATCACCACAAAGGATAAATGAAATGGAAAATGTCTTTTTTTTAACCACTAACTTGAGCTACAAAACAAATCCAACTTGCCAAACAAAACAGAACAGTGACTAGTTACCAAATGCCAGAGAGCTACAAACCCCACATTTAACAAATGTTTTAACTAGATTAGAGACAAAGCAGCTCAGACGAGCCCCCATTTTGTCATAGCCATAGGTCATGACTAAAAACGTGAAAAGAAACATTCACATTAAGAATATTGAACTGACATCATCAGGTAGCTGCTGGCATTCATTTCACAGACTCCCCTGGAGACATGGGTTCAAATCCCACTTCTGACAGCAAGTGTTTTTAACTGGAACCGTTGCCTGTAATAGGATGTTGGGAAAGAAAAGTCAGCAATGCTTTGCAAGTAAGGGGACAAGCATACATATTACACAATACAGTATTAGAACTTCAAACACTATTTCCTGACATGAAGAGCGGCCTCTAATCAACCTGTAGCCTCTGTGCCTGTGTTGCTCTCTGCTCCGACTGGACCCTTGGTTTCTGACATATAACATGGTTAATTTCCTGTTGCACAGATTGTTTCGTACAGAACAGCCTTGTTATGCATTGTTGAAACATTTTTAATAAACAATAATGCCCGAGCTGGGAAGGCTGATCGGCATTGTGTTGCTATACCTGTGCTGGACGAGATAATCACTCTGCTTGTGGAGCAGCGTAGTAAACAACTCTGTGCCTCCACCTCAGCAGGCATTAAAACAAAGCCCTATTGGCTCTCGCCTGGCTCGCATTGCACAAGCAACTATGCAGTGGTTCTGTGGTGTAATGGTTAGCACTCTGGACTCAGAATCCATGATCAAACATTATCAAACAATTCAGCTTCTTGGTTAAAATACAGAGCAGATCAAACGGCCCTAAGCTTGTTAAAGAGAAGTTGGCTGTTCTTTTTATGTTATGGAACAGTGTCTACTGTCTCAACCTGTGAAAAGTTTGCATTATTTAGTGTACAGTCACAGTTATGTTGAGTCACAGTACACCACAGAACCACTGTAGCCTGAGTGCACTTCTGCCACACAGTGGTGGGAGAGCATCATGATGCATGCTGTTACCATATAGCATTAATACTGGCATATTGTCAGCTGTAATCCAACCAGCTTTTAAAAAGCTCATTATTGCATAAACACCAGCAGTCCTCTTTATGTACCCTGTTCTTCAGGTGCAGTTAGTCAGAGAGCCATTTTTACCAAATTGGATGAGATGAAACAGTCGTTTGAAGAACTCAAGGTATGCATGTGGTCCCTTGGGTTTGTGGTTTTGAAGAATGTTACTTCCCAAGCTGGGAAATGTGACTGCAAACTGCTGGAAAAATCAGTGCAGAGCAGCTCCCACTTGAAATTCTCTGCTTTTGACCCTCCTGCACTATAAATTCTAACCATAAGATGGCGCTAATTTAGTTCATATTATTGAATTCCATCCCTTTGTTTTATGATACAATTAAGATACAACCTCAGAGCTGTTTGCACCATGGGTCCGAGAGGACTGAAATTTCATCTATGCTGTATGTCGTGCATTTATAGCATACTTGACAATAAAGTTGACTTGACCTGACTTGTTTCTATGTGGTAATATTTAAACAAAATAGGACATCAAAGTGGCACAGACACACTCCAATTTATCATTACGGTGGACACACTTTTTATCTGAATCCATATGGGGATATAAGTCCTTACAATCTTCTCTGGAGCTCATTTAGCATAGTTATTGTATTGTATTCATTTGATGTAGATTTTATTTATTTTTTCTCTATTTGTCTTCTTTTTAATTCAACTCACTATTATTACTATATTACTACCATGCATAACGTTTGTGATTTCCTTTCTTTTTTATGTATGATTTTCATTCATTTAAATTATTTATTCATTATTTAATCAAACAAGCAATTTAAATTGTTTTTTTTGAACTTTTTATACAACTCTCTGTATTATGTTTTATTTATTTGAACAAAAATACTTTTTATTGTTCTAGTAGCTTATTGGTTGTTTAAACTTTTCTCATTCAGGACAAGACTGTTTAGCAGAGTGAAAGTCCTGTGTAGCTTGTGTTCATTTTTTCTTGATTAAAAATCACTGTTGGTGTTTTTGTGCTCAAATGTTAAATGAAGTTCTATCAAGAGCTTGGTTAGAATGTTGAGAAGCTAGAGCACGCGATGAGAATGTTCATTATTCTAG
>NW_023339652.1:14175083-14177141 GCF_004916995.1 Morone saxatilis | reverse complement strand
GATTTTCTGTTGGTGATGGCGATGGAATACGGTCAACATTATAAACATCAGCATGTTAGCATTGCCACTGTGAACATGTTAGCATGCTGATGTTAGTGTTTAGCTCCAAGCACCAGTGTGCCTACGTACAGCCTCACAGTGCGGCTAGCATGGCTGTAGACTTTTAGTCTTGTTAGACAATATTGTGGGAACAGAATTTGTGATTTGCAGGGATGAAACAAAACAAGCCAAACCTAAGCTTTTATCTTACAGTAAACTTAGAAAGAAGCTGTCAAATGTTACTTTCTTGGTTTTTATTTTTTCCAACAGCCAGAAATACCTTTTTGACCACTCTTTACACATATGCCAACTTCACGTCATATGGGATGGGTGGTAGAGATGGGAAAAGTTCTCATGTTAACAGTTGTATTATTACAGAGTTGGTTGTGTGAGGATTAAATATACTGTGCGATGAAAACAACACCATATCTATGAAATGTAGGTTTAATTACATTGAAAGACAACTTTTGGCAACAAGTAGGTTACAATGGAGCTTTCAGAAAAATCTCAGTTTCTCAGTCGTAATTTCCACTTGTTGACATTAACGCTATTCCAACATTGGAAACTCTAATAACTCCTTCTTAAACTGCATATTTCAGTAACTTACATATTTACTCATTCAGATTGCAGGTGAATGAAACCAATGTATGTAAACTATTTTTGAAAATTCTAAATGCCATACAAGAATATGAAACCCAATTCCTAACAACACTATATTAATATAACAGTGACGGTAAAGGACAGTAGGTAAATGAAGCATTTTACAGAGCGGATCCTCTGCAGTTTAGAGCAATTTTATGTTGATTGGCCATTTAAGGAAGACATAAGAGGAGTCTGACTGAAAATGGCAAGCAGTAACAGGGGGGAAAAGAAAGATGAAGGTGTGCAATTACTACACAATGTGAAGTCGTCCAGGAGAGAAGTCATTTCACACTCAGAGAGGCAAGTTTTGGAAGTGTATGACCAAGAGAGAGTGTGCAAGAACTTGTGTGTGTGTCTGTGTGTGTGTGTCTGGTTAAAGTGGGACAGGGAGACTGAGAGCACTGGTTATAGTAGGACAGAGCGACTTAGGGGACTGGTTATAGTGGGACAGAGAGACTGAAGGCACTGGTTATAGTGGGACAGAGAGACTGAGGGGACTGGTTATAGTGGGACAGAGAGGCTGAGGGGACTGGTTGTAGTGGGACAGAGAGACTGAGAGCACTGGTTGTAGTGGGACAGGGAGACTTCACGGTGCTCAAGGCTCACAGAATGAGACTCAGACAGGTGAGTACAACAACAAACTCACTGCGATAGTTGTAACTCACTCTCCTTAACGTAACACTTTAATATGTGTGTTTGTAGCAATTTTTATTTATTCTAAATATGTGTTGTCTGCCTTGGTGATGTTATGTTCTGCTAAAGTGCCAGCTTTTTTAATTTATGCAGCCTAATAATGATTGTTTTCCCTTACTGCAGTGTATGCAGCTTTTGTTTGGTCATTACTTTTAATTTAGTTGTGTCCTCGTTTCTGGTTAATTCGAGTAAGGCTACACTAAGAAGGGTAGTTGTATAATTGATAATCAGTTGTATGCAGAGGCTGCCAAATGTGTTCTTTAATTTAATTAAGTCTATCATATAAAAATGTTCCTTATTCTTCCTCCACCCTCTTGAAAATGTAGGGTTTACTTTTTAAGTATTTTTACCTTAAATAAATAATTTCTTTAAAAGAACAGCAATTTTAAAAATTCTCCATACATTTTATTTGAGTTTTTCTATTTTTCTTCTTTTTAATTCAACTTACTATTATTACTATACCACTACCATGCATAACATTTGTGATTTCCTTTCTTATTTCTGTATTATTTTCATTCATTTAAATTATTTATTCATTATTTAATCAAACAAGCAATTTAGATGAATTTTTGGGAACTTTTTACACAATTCTCTGTATTATGTTTTATTTATTTGAACAATAATACTTCTTATTGTTCTAGTAGCTTATTGGTTAACTTTTCTAATTCAGGACAAGGCTGTTTA
>NW_023339652.1:14173522-14175058 GCF_004916995.1 Morone saxatilis | reverse complement strand
ACTCATCCCCATCACCAAACAGAAAAATCCTAATAGTTTATAACCGGTTATTTAGTCATAAACTGGCACTCCCTTTTACAGAGGCTAATAACTGCTTGCACCAAATTTCTATCCCATTCCCAGTAGTTTTTGGTGGAGCGATCAATAGACAGACAATGCCAATACTGGAACCTTCAGTTTGAAACTGTCGTTTCCCATATTAAAATTTGTTTAGTTTTTCAATGTGGCACTGTTTTCAAAAACTTTATTTTACTTTGAACTTGTTCTTTATTTTTGTCAGAGTTACCTTATCAATTTTCAAGTTCCATATTTGCCCATCCGCCATACTGATTTTTATCTAACTTCCTCACATCACAACAGAGAGTGGTATGTGGGCAACATTAACCAATTCTGTTAGTTGCCGATCAGAGGAGTGGAGAAATCTTGTTGGGGTTGTGATGGACTGTGGGGTGTTGGATATGAAATATTGATCTGGACTTTGCTCTCTAAAGATTTTCTGCGAGTTAAGTATCAATTTACAGGCCCTTTAGGGAACTGGATCCATCCAGCTTGTTTTGTGACCGATCTTGTCCACTCTAATTCAGGACAAGGCTGTTTAGCAGAGTGAAGGTCCTGTGTAGCTTGTGTTCAGGTTTTCACCATGCCCTTATTCTGAAAATATTTTGACATTTATATCTTGATTAAAAATCTAGCTTCACATTATAATGTAATAGTTCCAATTATAACAAACTTTCAATCTACAATACAGTATGTATTGTATGTAACTGTACATATTCCTTGTAAATCAAATTAATTTTTCCTTTTATTTCTTCCTTTAGTGCTCCTTGCATATAATTTGTTTTATGGCATTAATTATTATTAATAATATTAATTAGTATTGTTATTATTTTAATATCTGTTTATACATGTTCTGTGTGTGTGGCATGGAGTGGGCTACAACTGCATTTGGCTCTGGAGCCAAGAGTATGTGACTCTGGGCTTTTATTATTCTTTGAAGAGATTAAGTATAAAAATTGAAAGTTTTAAAGTTTTAAAATACAGAGACAGGTAGATTTCCCTGGAACATAATAGTGAATTCTGTAAGAGTAAAAACCTTTATTATGCAAGACTTCTACTGTTTATACCCACTTCATCATCCAGTTATATTGCACTGATGCAAATAGATTCATATTCATACTAAAGTTCCCCTTTGAAACTGTTATAAAAATGATCATTCTACTTTAGCTTACTGCTAACTTTTGTACTTGTAATATGCAGTTATTGTGGACATTCTGATGACTGGTTTTACATAACAGATCATATTAAATACCCTGGTTGGTTTCTCCATATGTCTATTAATGCAAACACACACTGTAACACACTGTGAATATTAGTTTATTAGAGTCCTTGAGAAAGACAAACCATGCTACAATGTAACTGTCAAACATGACAAATGTAGCTGTAAGGCTGCTCATCTTCAGGACAGTAAACTGTCTTTGATGGTCCTGCTGGAGCTGATGAAGGGGACATCTGGGGCCGCTCGTCCACACTGGAAAT
>NW_023339652.1:14169446-14173453 GCF_004916995.1 Morone saxatilis | reverse complement strand
GCTGTCTCCTCTTCCCGTCTCCTCTGGACTCCTCTTCCTGAAGGACAAATGTCAAAGTTGTGTCAACTATCAATGTGTCAACTATCAATTAGTATAGAAATTCTCATAAAACATAAAATGAATGTATATTTACCCCTTCCTGTTGTTTTCTCTTCTGTCTCTAAAAGACAAATGTCAGACAAGCAAGTTAATAATGAATAAAACAACATCAGCAGCCAGAAGAACTGTCCATCTGTAGAGGATGAGAAAATACATGATAATAAAATAGATAAAAATGTATACATATCTTTTTTAAAGGAGAGGGTCCACACTGTATGCTGTCTCCTTTCCTCGTCTCTTCTGGACTCCTCTTCTCTTCCTGGAGGACAAATGACAAATAATAACTTCATCAAAATAAGAATTATTGATCAGTATAGAAAGAAACAATGTATGATTTGTCCTCTCTTTGTCTTGTCTGGTGTTGTTCTTGTTTTCTCTTTTATCTCTGAAAGATGTCTCTGTTCCTCGTCTCATCCAGACTCTCTTTCTGAAAGACAAACTGCAGAGAAGTGTGAACAACAGCTAATAACTTCAGATAAACAGAAGAAATATTGATCAGTCTGAAATTCGGAAAAGATCAAATAAATGTATAGTCGTCAATTTCAATGGGAGAGTTGGTCGTGGGTCTCCTCCACTCTTGTCTCCTCTCCTCTCCTCCCCTCTCTTCCCCTCTCCTCTCCTCTCCTCTCCTCTCTTCCCCTCTCCTCTCCTCTCCTCTCTTCCCATCTCCTCTCCTCTCCTATCCTCTCCTCTCCTTTCTCTTGAAGACTAAAAGCAGACAAGGGATGATAACCTTTGTTACCTTTGTTTTTATCTTTGATGTTTTCTGGTTACTAGATTACATTACAGCTACTGTCACATGTTTTCACTGGCTGACATTAACAGTAACATTAACTCTAGTTTATTATTGCTCCATACTGTAGGATTTAGAAGGAGCTACTATACCTGAAACACATTTAGATTGATTGTAAAGAACAAATTACCTGTTTGTTCACTCTTGGTGACGTTTCAGCCTTCCTTTAAAATAAAATCACAGCATTCTTCACAACACCCAAGTGTTTTGCTCTCTGCCCACCACTGGCTGGTCTGGTTAACTGGGAGAGAGGCCCAGAATGGATTGATATCTTCACTGGCCTCTATCTGGCTGTTCTAGCCTGTTCTCCCTTGTCGACCTGCCTGCCTTTGGTGGATCAGTAGTGTTGTGACATCTGAAGCTTGTGATGGTAGTGATGAGTCATATTCATTATATAATGTGGGTGGGGTAAACCCTGGATGAAGAGAGCTCCTATCTCTAGAGATCCGCTCTCTCACAGTTGCCACCCATGTCAGACAAACAGGCCAGCATCCAGAAATAAAGAAAAGTGCAAAGCAACCAAAACACTGACCTGTGTGCCACAACAAAGAAACTATTTACAAATGTACAATAACCCCTCAGTCAACCCTTTTCTTCATATGGGGCAGTATGTCTATATGGGCCCCCGGTGCAAGACGCTACCAGGGGCTGTCGCTATCCCTGCCAGACGCAAAGACCAGTTCTCAGGGGTCACAGTAATCCAGCTGGTTAACCTGCCAGATCCTGAATCCACAGAGGACCAAAAGCTGCAGCACAGCAAAGGACCATCACAGTCTTAAGCATTTCTTTGGTGGTGACTGGCTGCTGCTCTCCTCTGTACGTTTCCTCTTCCCCTGTCTGACAGTCTGTGCATAGTCTTCATACATTTGGAAGAACTGACAGTGGGCCGACATCAGAATGTTTCCATCTTTACTGTAATCCGTCACTCTCCAGAGGTTGGACAGCTCAGTTTCCTCAGAGTTGTACACGGTGGAGATGACTCTAGTGATAGTTCTGCGATTAAGCTGCAAACTGAAGACGTGATTTCTGCGGTCGGCCTTCATAGCTCCGAGCTCCAACTTGTCAGGAATAACGGGAGTCAGAATATTTGGAGAAGGAGAACGGGAGCCCACAGTAAGTGCTAGAATCCCTGGTGCATCCGTTAAAGGAGATGGCACGGTGTTCTCCCTAGAGTTCTGCTTGATCTTGTCAAAGGAGGTCTGAATCAGTTCTCCACGGAAGAGTCCTCTGTATTCAATCAAAGGGAACTTCTTTGAACCTGTGATGAGGTCGTGGTACATGCTGATGATGGACTTGCTCATGGAGTCTATATTGCTCTTTTTCAGAGGACGGTTCCTCAAGTTTGTAAGAACCATCTCAAGGACACGTCCCGGCCTCGGCAGGTCGACTAAATGGAGAGAAAAAGAGTCACATTAGTCATGAGATATGACAAATTAAAGCCTGGCTGCATTGTTATGACTTTAAAACACAGATCACATCACAGCAGGACTAAAAAAGCTTAAATACGTTACATGTATAAAAGACAACATGACTTTGACTAAAACCCTTTAGATCCAAAAAGTTTGTAAATTAATATTTTGTTTAGATTGGATATTTACATCAGAAAATGTTACAAATAGTTTCAGAAATTATTCATTAGCTGCATTTGAATTAAAAACCTATGGGTAGCTTGAACAAAATGTATATTTCTAGATATATGTTGACTTCTGTAGAGACTTCAGAGTTAATAATGTCTAAGCTTCATGTTTCTCGCTGTAAGACTGCAAATTGTGACACAGTATTTTAAATTTGGTCGCATTTAGTGCAATTAGTCAAATTAATTTCAAAATAAATGGGCTTTATTGGGAAACAGGCATTTACACTGTCAGAGCAGGTGATGAGCTCCATATATATCTATATAAACAGATTAGCAAAACTATAATTTAAAAAAAAATAATAGATTCTATAATTTTCTGTGGAGTTGGTGAAGGTTGACCACACTGACGTCAGACGTCAATCTGACGCTAGTTCCATTATCTTAAGTCGTTTCCATGGCGCGTGCAATATAGACAACTTTTAGCATTTTATAAAAAATGACCCAGTCGCCATCTTTGTCCTATAATTTACTGTTACCTAGAAGACACCTGTGCCCCCCCTCAAAATGGATGCGTTTCTCAATCACTACAATAATATTCAGACACTTTCCACCTGACATGTGCACATTTATAAAATGTTATCATCTGCAATCATTTTACTGTGAAATAACAGGTGGGACTCAGGTGTGAGGTGGCCTGGGGAAATATGTTCACCCAAACACAATGGAATAACTCATATTTATAATATAAGTTAATATACAATATTTAACCTGTATTATAACATAAAGCACAAGATAATATATATTAGGCTTCATTTAATAATCAGCCTATATAGAGAAATGAAGCCAATATGTGATGAACTGTATTTTACCATAGCGTGCATCCAGCAATCTGAAGATGAATGCAGTCAGCGCGTATTTCTCACGTCGTATCCTAGGGGAGACCATTTTTGACACTTGAAAGATGTTTCCTGTAGATTCCCACAGCTCTGCTCTGTTTTATTAATTCGCAGTTTCCAATGTCCAACAATTCCGCACTTGAAGAGTTTCACTTCTCAAGAGTTCAGCTGCTGTCTGTCTGTCTGTCTGTCTGTCTGTCAGCGCTCAGGTGCAGAAGGAAGGTAGAACTGTGGCCTCTGCTTTTATAGGAGCGGCTCAACACGTCAGTCCTCGTCGTCATGACCTCAGTGACACGTTATTTGTGGCGTCAGGTGTCCTCGAGGAAAATATTAAACAATACATTACGCTTTTTATTCAGGCATTTTATTTAATGCGAGCACTTGCCCATTTATATTTTAAAGTATGCCTACCCTATTACCATTCAAGATTTTATTGTTTCAAAGATTATTTGTATTAGACTTAAAGCAATCTGTTATTAATTGATTAAGAGTTCCTATGTGTGCAAGCACAAATGGCAAATAAAGTTCTTGAATCTTGAATCTTGATTAGTCAATAAACGGAAAAAAATACTTTGATGATTTCTAAAAAGGTCAAACATTTGCTGGTTTGGGCTCTAAGAATAAGTGATGGACACTTTCTCAC
>NW_023339652.1:14169029-14169311 GCF_004916995.1 Morone saxatilis | reverse complement strand
TTTTGTTAATTATTTGTTATATTATTAAGTATTTCTTTACAATGAACAGTTGCCCATTCATGTTTAAATTATATGCTAATAATAATAATACTATTACTATTATTATTATTATTAAAGGACTGTCCCGTTGCATTTTTCCAGAGCGCATTGTGACGTCTTGAAATGTTTTGACCAGTTCTTCAGTTTGCAAACATAAAAAAACCAGAGAAAATCTTGACATCCGAGGAATTGCTAATTCTAAAAATAGTTCCTTCTTAATTTTCTGTAGACAGACAATTAATC
>NW_023339652.1:14167469-14168922 GCF_004916995.1 Morone saxatilis | reverse complement strand
AATTTAAAGACATTGACGTATTTACTTTGCATTTAACTACCAATATTTATTGATTGATTATTAACTGTCATTTTTCAACATAGGCTTATACAATGACTTGTAAGATGTAGCCATTTCATGCTACACATACAACATATATACACATATTTCAATTAGAATAAAATACAAAATAATCTCAATAGTAATGGCATCATTTAATAATTAAATGTCTTAATTTAAATATTATTATATAATTTTTTGTCCTGTTCTGATTCCTTGTCAAACAACCGGATAGGAGGCTGGAACTGAGGCTGGAACTGTGTAACCATGTTTGACTTGAAGAAGAGGAACAGTTTGACTCTGAACAGCCGCGACACGGAGGAGTTCAGACGAGTGGCGGTCAGACGGAAGGTCAAAGGTGCTGCGGTGGACTGCCACAGCTCCCAGACAGGTGAGCTACCTTTCATTGAACAGCAACGCTTTAGTCCAGTGGTTCCCAGCCTTCTTCTTTCAGGGACCGCTTCTCTATCATTTAGTAAACTGATGAGCCCTGACTAAGTGACTTGTTTTAATGGATATTTCATGTTATAATCAAAACTGTACACTAAACTCAAATTATAAACTCAGTAACTGTAAGAAGTTTGTGTAAAGAGAGTGGTCTGGATGAATTTTGAGCAGATAATTTCTTGTTTAGGTAACATTTTATACAATTCAAGTTTGTGTTATGTACTTTTGATCATTTTTTACAATATATATAGCTGATATATAGGCCCCCCTAGCCCCTAGTGAGGGTCCCTAGCCCCAGAACATAGTTCACATTATGTATGAGATATGTTCAAGCTTTAAAACATATGATTACATCAACTATAGACTACAGACATCTTTAACACTTCAGTTAAATCAGTTCACCATACTGTATATATCTGTAGCTAGTCTCTATCGCCTTTTGAATCAGAGTTAAGATTGAACCAATAAAGCAGTAATGCATTAAATCTAATCACAATAATTATACAAATAATAATAAGACAGTAGTAGGCCTATAATGTTATTATCTCTAATATTTTCTACATTCAATGTACTCTTCTTTCAGCCCACACAGTCTTTAAATTGGTATCAATATTTAAAACCACACCTCTTCTTTACTGATCAGAACTTATGTATCTAATAATCATTAGACCTTATTTATAATTTTTTATTTAATAATTGATGCAATTTAATTGTTAATATAGTAGTATTAAGTAGTAATATAATAGTTAATATATTGCTAAATGCACTTTTTTTTATTATTCAACGAAAATAAACTATTAAATATTAGAAATTATTTTAATGTCCAGGTTTGATTCCACCCTTCAGCCCTTTGCTGCATGTTATGCCCTCTTTCTCTCCCCCCTCTTCACCTTTCCTATAATAAAACCCCCAAAAAGCGGAGGTTAGTGGTTGTAAAATGTACACGCAATGCGAATTGTAACTTGTT
>NW_023339652.1:14164566-14167448 GCF_004916995.1 Morone saxatilis | reverse complement strand
GTTGGACTTAAATGAGTAGTTGGCTGTTTGGCTAGCAGCTGGCACTTATGGAAGTAGTGTAGTTCATTTCCTGCTGCACAGGACTCTCATCTGTATCCACGGGACGGAGGTTGAGCGTGTTGCCAGCTTTAAGTTTCTGGGTATCTCCAGGGACCTCTCTTGGACCCTCAACACTTTGAACCTGGTCAGAGGAGACTGAAGAAAGTCCATCTGTCTCTTCAGAGGTCATCTTTTGCCACTGCACCATCCAGAGCATCGAGACAAGTTATATGAAGTGAATGTCCTGAGAGCAGGCATTGTTTTCTAGCAACCACACACACATTTATTTATTTAAGAAATGTGTCATTTATAGGACATTTCCTGTACCTAGTATCATATTCTTTGCTTCAAACAGGCTGTTTGGCCAGCTGGCACAATTTCAGTTTCAAAATGCCAGAATCAATATTTTACTAGGAGAGTTTATAAAAAAAAAAAATTAAAGTGGGGTTCGGATCAGGGCTCACAGAAGTCCACCTAGCCTGTGACTCAGTGTTATTTAATACAGTAAAATATATTTTATGTTAGCATGCCTTTGTAAACACAGGTTCAAATAACCTGAATAACCTATAATGTGAATGAATCCATCCATCTTGTATGTTTACTGTGTGCTGTGAGGAGTGAATAGGTCAGTTTATCACACACACATAAAGACTCACAACTTACACATACATGGAAAACGCCACACATAAAGGCCCCTGTTGGAAGGATTTGAAACTAGAACGCCCCAAACATAAATGTTGCACAAATTTATAAAGTGATATTTTACATTTTACAACAAATTATAGAAATGTACTTTTCTTGTATTAGACCATAGAAAAAAACAGATTAAATCCAGAAATGATATTAACACATATTAGTTGCATTTCATGTGGGGATGCTGCTTTTGGTTAAGTCCAGCTCAACGTCACAGAAAGCAGGATTAGTGCTGCCAAATTTCTTCTCTCTGTCCCTCGTCAGGTCAAGCGTTCCTGATCGTCTCATGACCTCAAAAGGGGAGAGCACAAAGCAGAAAGTCAGCAGCTGTTATCAGTCTAGAGCATTCAGCATTGTTTCACTGCTGTGGCACTTACTCTCTCTTTGAAAATTTTGACCAGATGATAAAGAGTTGTGTCCTCTTTCATTAATGTGAGCTTTGATTCCACTTTCAGCTTCCAGCCTCCTGAAATACACATTACGAGCACACCAACATTAAAGCTCATTACAAAACAGTAGGACAGTGAGATCTGAAGAAGTACTTTAGAAATTATCAATTAGGCAGTGGAATATGTTATTTACAGTACCTGTAAACAGGCTGACTAATAGTCCCACACTGATAGCTACTATGGTTCCAATAGGACTGAAGTAAAGGTAGGACAGAGAGTACCAGTTATCTGCCAGCAGAGGCCTGGAGGTGGAGAAAATAGTGCATGAGGAGGGAAATCTTGCTCATAAAGACAACATTGTGATAAGAGATTTAGATATACAAGACATGCATGCAGACATACATGTTTATTCTGAGTTGGGTAGTAATAGGATATTTGTAATAGTAAGATCAATCAATCAATCACAGCCAGTTGCACACTTACTTGCCGTCAATGTTGTGTAATGGGGCTGTGGTGATGGAGGCTGGTTCTGTTGGCAGAGCAGTGGAGGTCCAGTTGAGGCTGTCTGTAGTGGTGAAGTTACAGCCCTCAGTGGTCAGTGACAGGGGTCGGGTCATTTCGGGAGGGGGAGGGTATATCTGGGCTCCGATGCCCACCCACAGAGACACAACCAACCCTGACAGAAGGCCTGACAAAGCGCCCTAGGAGACATTTTAATCAATGTAAATGTGCTTTTCAGAGGAGCAGCATGTATAAATATTATACAGAAGTTTTAAAGGGTGGAAAGTGAGAAAGTGCTGTGATGTATAATTTGGGGACGATAAATCATTTATAGGGTAAATTATTATCCCAGGAGTACAACACAGGATTAATGTGTGGGTTACTGTATTCCCAAAAACAACAAACAACTACAGTTAAATGAGGAGAGGCTTACTTTTGAGTTGGCAAATGGACAGAGGATACCCAATGTAAACAGGCCGAGTAAAGGACCCCCAATGACCCCAAATATGCTGATGGCTGCCTGTATAAAGAAGCACAGATCAGTTAAGTTGCAGGGTTCATTCCTACTCATGAACCCCTAACAGGGTCTCTGCTAAAGCTTACAGAACATAGTATAATTAACAATTATATATGTCCTTGAATGTTTTGGTCTTTGTTTAAGCAGAGAGAAACAGACACAGATCTACTCTACCTGCAAGATCCCTCCCATGAGTGAAGCCAGTCCAGCCATTCCAATACATAGAACCCCATATATGAGACCTGCAAACAACACAGGGGAAGAATTTGAGGTTCTAACAATTAATTAACACCTAACAGTGTTAGTGTTCAACAATCAACTCATTCAGCTGAAATACTGTGAGGCCAACCCACTCACTCAGTCCTTTTGAGGTCCAGGACAGGTGTTTCTCAGACATGTTGATGTACGGTTTGATCAGGTCCTCTACTGTCACTGCAGCCAGCGCATTGATGCTGGAAGACACTGTGCTGGAGTGGAAATCACATCAAAAATATACAAATTTTACTTAAAGAAGTAAAGAAGGACCATGATACACATGTTTTTTTCCTGTCAACCCCACTTTGTAGTAAAGTACTGTAACCTTAGGGATCCACTGTAAGCAGCTGCAACAAACAGTCCAGGAAGGCCAGGGTAGTCTCCCAAGATGTCCATCACCAAATATGGCATCAACTACAGAGGAAGGGTGACATTGAATTAGCATAAAGCATAATGGATCAGGAGTCCACTTATGCTTTTAATGGAAA
>NW_023339652.1:14163492-14164519 GCF_004916995.1 Morone saxatilis | reverse complement strand
ACAGTTTAGCAGCTATGCCTCTCTTCATCGTACCTGATCGGGAGCAGAAACCAGTCCGGCTGTCCATGGGTCACAGTTCTTATAGACTGAGAAGAGACACATTCCTGCAAACACTGAGCACAGCAAGATGGACAACAGGCCTAACAGATTGATGTACAGAGATCTGGGAAAACACACATGGAGTAGCAAAGCAGGTGGACAAAACATGTAAAAACATTGAACATGTTAAATAGAGACATGGATTTATCAACATATATGTATGCATATTCAAAATCAAAAATTACAAATTCATATATTCAGTTTAAATATGCATGTTTAGCAGCTATTTTTGGTAAGACACTGTACAACTTTGTCTCTTCTACAGTGCACGAATGTCTGTATATTAAAAAAATATATATTATTATATAGAATACTGTAATTGATACCTATCACGTAAACATCTCTCCCGGTAAAACAGGACTTACAGTCTGGCATGAGTGAGGCTCTTGCAGGAGATGTATCTCTGAACCTGGGCCTGGTTGATCCCATAGATACTGATCCAGACAAATGTCCCTCCAACGGTTATGGTCCAAAAGGTGTGTCTCCTCAGAGGGTTTGTGTCAAAGCTGGTGAAAGAGAAAAAGAGGGCAGTTTGAATTTCAGTTAAAACATGAAAGTAAAAGCTTTCCAATTGTTGCCAGAATTTTGTAAAGTTAAAAACTGATGGATTAAACTGGGATCAAACCTTTCAGCACCATGGAGAGAGACACACAGAGCAACGTGTTTGAATGTCTCAGCACCAGAAACACAGCAGATTGTTTGTCATGGAAGACATAGTACTGTACTTTTAGAACATAATGTGTACTATTATATATATATTATATTATAGTGTATAGTGGTTTACACGTAGTCTCATGGGGGCTTGTAATATGCCTGTTGCTGTAGCTCTGTGTGATGGCCACAGCCATGGCCACACAGCCATGGCCACACAGCCATGGCCACACAGCCATCTTAAAAGCGGTAACCTCATACACTTACACTTTCCTTA
>NW_023339652.1:14155757-14163392 GCF_004916995.1 Morone saxatilis | reverse complement strand
GGGGAAAGGGGAAGAGGGATGGGGTAGGAAAGGGGGAGAGGGTAAGGTAGGGAGGGAGTAGAAGGTGGGGGGGGTTCAGTAGTAATCATCTCCTGCTGGTGTCTGACTGGAGTTAAAACCAGGCAGTTTCTTGCCTCTGTACTATGGGGCCTGTCAGTCTGCACCCCTCTTTCTGCTGGTTTTCTCCTCCTTCTACTTGACTCCTTTTTATCATCATTTCTTTCTTCTTCACCCTTTTCATCTCGTTCTCATTTTGTTTGTTTGTCCATCCTTTCTCTCCATTATCTTATTTGCTTTTTCTTCTCTTTCGCTTTTCCATCTTTTCTCTTTCTTGCTCTTCATCTCATTCTCCTCCTGTTCCTTCTCTTTCATTGTGTCCTCTTCCTGCTCCTTCTTCACTTTTTTCACCCACTGCTTCTGCTTCTTTTTGTTCAAAGTGAGTTGTTTCTGAAAAGACAAAAACAGTATTTATTTATTTTTTTCTGACAATTCTAAAACCAGCTTTAACAACAAGAGTCATCATTTTGAAGAAAAATTATTGAGCTGAGGCAGGCGAACCTGAAAGCTTTGGTTGGTTCTTAGAATGAGCGCTCCGGCCTCCAGAACATCCACATGTTCTCCTCCACTCCTCTTCGACTCGTCTTCAGCTCTTTCTCTTTCTGCAAGTTCAGCAGGACCCAAAGGTGTCCACATGGGGCTTTCTGGCCCGCCTTTTCTTGATTTCTCTTTTGAGGAGGTTATCCTTTTGTTTCAGCTCCTCTTGGAGCTGGCTCACCTCCATCTGCCTGCTTTCCATCAGGCCAGCCTGCTCTTTCAGGGCTTTATTTTCAACTTCAAGAGACTTTATCTGAGTGATAGCAGAGAGCAAGGCCTCTCTGAGTCCTTGCACGATGGATTCAGGGTGCTGCTGGGAAAAGACTGCACCAACATGCGCTGGCCCAAATGACTGAAAGACAGAAACATGCATGTTACACAGAGTACAGTCTTGTGATGGCATTGGACACAGATAAACTCAACCTGTGCACTAAGTCACAGACAAATCTACTGTAAGGACCACACTCCTTGGGGCAGTCCTCAACAGAGAGCAACAACACACATATTCTATGAAGACCAAACATTGCTTAGACCATAGACTATTAAAAATGAATTTATTACCTTATTACCAAAGACCAAAGACATGCTGCCACATCTATTTTCAGTGTGAATTAGTGAATGTGTAATCACATTATTTAGGTGGAACTTAAAGTAAGGTTTGGGTCATGGTATACACACATGCATGGCTACTTTTTACCATTTATAATCGACACTGATAGCATCTGTTTTGGTATCCTGAGAGAAAAAATATGGCACATTTTTGCCTAAGAAACCCAACTACAATTATAAAATGATCCCCTGCTATTAATGTTCAAAAGATATCAGAGGTATTTCTCAGTGTGGCTTACTGGATATAAGAAATGATTAATGATGCATTAACATAACAAGCTGTATGGATATTAATCCGCTTGCAAGCAAATGATTTAATAGGTTTTACTGACGCTTTTGACGAACCACGAAGAAAAGTCTGCTGGGTTAGAGAGAAAATTAGAAAATCTTACCAAGTTTCTTGTACCAGATCTTCTGTCCATGTCGGCACAGTGAAGATACAGCAATGTCAGAGGAGATAGTTGTTACAGTTGGAGTTCAACTTAAAACTGTACTGGAGTTTCAGAATTGTAGCACTTTCTGATAGTTGTTGTTGAAGTTGAATCCGTAGATTTAGATGTTGTATTTTGCAATAGTTTGAAGGATTTGTTCTCACAAGACAAAGAGATAGTACTCGGTTCAGGTTGTCAGATGCAAATGAGGTTTTTGCAGATTCCAACCAAGATGTTCATTATTGTGTCAGCATTCTAGAATAATGAACATTCTCATCGCGTGCTCTAGCTTCTCAACATTCTAACCAAGCTCTTGATAGAACTTCATTTAACATTTGAGCACAGAAACACCAACAAACAGTGATTTTATTGTCACAGAACAGTGAACAGACTTCTGCTCTTGAAAGTAATAAGCAACATGACACACAGTATTCATGGTCTCTGTGTCCTGTATTACCACATGAATCAAATCTGTGATGTAATATCCAAAGTGTTTATCAGTTTATCAGAGAGGTGTTTGTCTCAATCAGAGGTATATCAAGAGAAATAATATACCAGGAATGCTACGCTATCTGATTCTGTTTAGTGTTAGTGTTAGTGGATCACTATAGTCATTAGGACGCATCATCTGGGAACCATGCAATAAATTTTGTGTCAACCCATAATGTAGATATTGAGATATAACACTGAATATGTGAACATTTTGACCTGTTTGTGGAGTCAGGATCACCAAATTCAGAAATATTTATCCCCTGGGGAACATAAATGTCCTTGAAAATGAAAATGAAATAATAAATAAATGAAAATTTAATAGCAATCCATCCAATGGTTGTTGAACTATCTCAGTCTGGAAAGACCAATCAGCAGACCAGCATCGCTATCCCTAGAGCCACACTGCTAATCCAACTAAAAACATGTGGAACATCCCCTTACGGTGTACTTCATCACATTGGTAATTCTCTGTTTATTTTCACTGTCTGTTTGATCGACCCCCACAAGCAGAGTAAACTTAATATCCTCCATGAAATGCTGAGGAGCTGCATCCAAACATTAGTATGTGTATCCAGCCAAGGACTGTATTCACACAAGACTTGATTTGCACTACAATACTCTATTGATGTTATATGAGTTACTGAAAAGAAATAGATTGTATTCTGTCTTACTAAACAATCAGGCCAAAATGCCCAATCAGTGCTCGTCATTATGCAATAATAGATATTTTCCCTCCTTTGATGTTTGTGAAGCCGTGCTCTATAGTAGAGAGCCTAAGCAAGATAATATGGATTAGATGGGGCTTACTTATTTATAACCTATATTTTATGATTTAGCTCATAAGGCAGGATAATTTGATCCTAACTCTGGCGTCCAAGCTCAAACATTGTTCAAATAATGAACCCAGTCATGGCACAGATGAGATTATGTAGGTGTGAGGATGGACCTGCAGAGGGAATTGTGTTGATTAAATAAACGGTGAGGGAGTGTCCAAGGGAGGATAAGAAAATACATTGCCTGGAAAGGGAATAACCATGGGAAGAATGGTAACTGAACTGACTGGATTGTTAAAGTGGAAAAGTATCCACATTACTCCCATTATCATTGCATAGCTAATGCAAATATGTATTCAGTTTCAGTCAGTGGCTTTATCACTGTTACATGCATAACTCAACCCTATGGCCATACATGTATAGAGGGGTTATGGTGAATATGAAACATGGGATTATGGAAGTGGTAAATCTGATTAGCCATACATTTCAACCGGGGGATTTGTTATGAGTTGTCATCTGCATTTTAAAAAATGTAAGATTTTCCAGTTTTATACTTAATCTCATAAATAAAATAAGGAAAGCCCAAAGAGAAGACACTCTTGGTAAAGAGCTCCATCTGGTGGCATTAACAAGTCACTGAGAAACAGGTCACTCTGCAAATCCTCCAAAGCCCATTTATGATTTATCATCTTTAGTCCTGGGGTTCTACTATTTATATATGTATACTGTTTCTGCTTATTTAATTAATAAATTGCTCAAATGAAAAAACATTCCAGCTTGAACGCAGCGCCTTAGACCGCTCGGCTATCCTGACTGATATCACATGACTTCATAGCACCTAACAATTGATTTATTATTTTAGAATAGCAGGTATATTCTTAAGGGGACATTTTTCAAAAGTGGTTTGTATTAGAATTGACACCATACGCCAGTATTAATGCTGTGGTAAAAGCATACGTCATGACGTTGTCCCACCACTGTGAGCACTGTGTCTGACACCTGTTGCTGTAAAAAACTGTTCCCATAGCTTTATATCATGTTACAGGCAAAGGCTATCAGTGGGATTCGAAGAACTTCTCAAAGAGATTTTGCAACCTGAATGCAGACCCCTCCCCCCTGCAGATTATGCTTGCTTCACATCATTTAATCAAAAAAGCTTCCAAAGCCTTAAAACAAGATTAAGATGTTCCTTTATTGATCCCCTGTGGGATAAATTTAAGTCAGAGACAGCAGCACAGGGGAATGTAGTGCAAAAAGTACAGAGGTGTAAAAGTACAATCAATATAATAGAAAATATAATATACACACTATATGCAGTATGCAGTAGCCCGAATGGTGTGCAAAATATTTTAAGCAGCGTATAACTAAACTAAACTGTACATTAGTAGACAATGGTCTGACCTTTATAAAACAAATTGCTGGGACTGCTGTTTTTAATACTAGACTAATCAGTAGTTAATATCAGAATTTGAAGACATCCTTTATTATTAGTAGGCCTAGAAGGAATCGGTGCCCAGCACATGTGACAGTAAGGTATGAGTAGTAATTACCTTAGTTTTGTTTTTAAAGACTTTTCCAAGTGCTTTCTGGAACATTTCATTGCCACCAGTGGTGTAGGTGATAGTTAGATTATTGTAATTCACATATTTAGAGAAGGGTAACTTATTTCTAAGTATTGACATATTAACTAAGCTATGAAGAACACATTTGAACAAACTATAAACCTAACAGGCTTTGTAATCAGCTCCCAAGCATTAAATCCCTAATGTCAAACCTTACAGAAACACCATGTCTACTGTTCTAGATAATTAGTAACTATTGTCTTTGTGCGTGGCCATAAAAACAATACCTACTCTCTGGATATTCACTTCATGTACCTGTCTGGAATGCTGAGACAAGAACACAAACATATAAAATGTACACGTTCAGGAGATAAATGGTGTCATGGCTGTTTTGTTTCATTTCCTGCAGTGTTATGTTAGAAGGTGATCCACACTGAACAGTCTGGATAACTTTCTCAGTAGTTTTATTTCTAGTTTGGGTCTGACTCGTACCAAAATGTCAGGGGACTCTCTCATGTCTGGCTCCTTTGTGGTAGCAGACTATGTGGTGTTTGCTCTCATGCTGGTGGTGTCCGCCGCTGTCGGGGTCTACTACGCCTGGGCGGACAGGGGCCAGCGAAGCTCGGGAGACTTCCTAATGGGGGGCCGAAGACTGACAGCCCTGCCTGTCTCCTTGTCCCTGACTGCCAGCTTCATGTCAGCTATCACCGTGCTGTCCAACCCGGCCGAGGTGAGGTTATTAAAGCAGATTCCAAAGAAACAAATTCAAGAATTCTCTTGAAAAGTTATTTTGTGTCTTTTTCTGTCTGCAGATTGCATTTTTGAATGCAAGAACACTTTTCTTTTTAGAGAGATGCATCATTTTCCCAGTGCATTTTCTCTGATTTATCAAGTGAATCAGAGACATAATGGTAGACAATGAGACCTGCATGGGACTTAAACTTATGAGCTTTGAAGCAGGGCTATTCATTAAAAACCAATGCAATTATAAAGGCAACTCATGGTTACCAAAATCCAAAAAAACATTAAATCATATCATCCACCTGTAGGTTTACCGCTATGGAGCCAATATTGGATTTTATGGTCTCTCCTATGTAATGACGATGGTGGTCACATCTGAGGTCTTCCTTCCAGTCTTTTACAGGCTGGCCATCACCAGCACGTATGAGGTGAGTGCGGTTTGGTTTTTAGAATAGCGTTCATGTGGTTTTCCTGTTCCGTTACATTCACAAAGCCATGAAATATGTAAGTAAAATGTTTTGTTTTTGAACTGAAGCAGATATTTGACTGCTGTTGTCTTACTGTGCAAACAAAAAGGTTGATGTAAGAGTGGTTAAAAATGACAATGAAAAGGCTGAGGTGCATGCGTTTGGCCCAGCCTGAGGTTGATATGGCTCTGCTCCAAAAAGTGTGTTGAAATAGAGTCAGGTAAAGGTAAGGGGCTGGGGAAGGATGGCTTTAAGTTTCCCATTTAGCCTCCTCTCTTATCAGCTAATATCAGCTGATCACCTATTGGAAGCTCTTTTTTGTTTTTGTTTTTTCTAAGTAAGTAAGTTGCATTGTAGAGTGGTTTTGATGCTCAGGTGTGTTTTAGCCCTGATTTATTGTCCTTTTTTATTTCTATAACAGATTATTGGAATTTCTGGGCAGTAAAGTTAAGGTGAAGTGGTCCAGAAGTAGGCCTGGGAGCCAGGATACTGGATATCAAGTTAGATTAATTATTAAGTACATTAATATTGTGATATTTGTATTAGGTTACTGACCACATTTCTAACAGGTAATTAGTAATTGTATCAGATTACATTTTATTACATTACATTAAAGTAACCCTCCCCATCCTCTCCAGCAGTGGATAGAGGCTGATAAATGTGGGATCAAGAAGGAACTCTTGGATCCAAAGTAAGGGGGAGTGTCACTCATTTTGAGTGTGATAACAGGGTACGATAACGTCTTGAATTCTCATGCTATTTTTCTTGATACTGGCCTTTTGTATCGTCTGTTCTTTTCTGTGTCTATCAAGTATCTGGAGCTGCGTTTCAACAGAGCAACACGTCTGCTGGGAACTGTGCTCTTCATTGTTCAGACCGTGAGTAAGAAGCCAGTCAACACATAATGACGGGGCTTTGACGTCTTGAGGGCAAAACAGCAAATCTGACAACTAAGGATCATTTACGTGTGTGTATTATTTCTCTTTGTCACAGATCCTCTACACTGGAATCGTCATTTATGCCCCAGCTCTTGCTTTAAACCAAGGTACGTTGGTTTCAGTCCACAGCGGGCCAGATTCATGACACATTCCTGCACGAGAGCACTTACAGCTGCTTGGTGTTGATCAGTCGAGTGAGTCTGAAACCCTCCCTCTCTCTGCAGTAACTGGTATGGATCTGTGGGGTGCAGTGATCTCCACGGGCGTGGTCTGCACCTTTTACTGCACAATGGTACGCAACAAAGTCTGCTCAACTGGACTCTGCTGTGCAAATGCTTTTCCCAGGACCTGTATTTTTTTAAATTCCCAGATTTTAATGTACAGTAAATCTGTACCTATCTGTTTGTGATCTACACTGTTACAGGGTGGTCTGAAGGCAGTGGTGTGGACTGATGTGTTCCAGGTTGGTATGACCGGAACTAATTCCACAGATTCATGAGGGAATTCAGAGTGCTCAAGTCAAGGATTACCATGCATGTGTCAGACCTTTTTGTGGTTGCTAGTGACACCACCAGTGTTTCATACACAACAGCAAGAAACTACTCTCCACTCATACAAAAATAAAAAGTCATTACATATTAACCACATTTGATTCAAAACACCAAAATAATGCATTATTAAGTGTAACAAACTGAGAAATTGGAACCACTACTAGGACAAAAAATTTCAAAATTTTTCCTTCCAGCTTGGTGTCATGCTTGCAGGCTTCCTGTCTGTCATCATCAGGTCTGTGGTCTTACAAGGTGGAGTCTTCCCCATCATTTCAGATTCACAACAAGGAGGGAGGCTCAACTTTTGGGAGTGAGTATGTGTCAGAGATGATTGTCTGTATTTAACAGAAGAGATAACTTCTTACAGAGTGTGAGGGACCAAGCAGTTAGGCAAGAGGAGTCACAAGAGAATTTCCAAAAAGGGTTTTTATTTTACCAAAAAATAATCATTACAACAAAATAAAGATAAAGTTCAGG
>NW_023339652.1:14155532-14155657 GCF_004916995.1 Morone saxatilis | reverse complement strand
CACACACACATACACAAAACACACTTTTCTACAAGCAAGATCTTATTTGTTGTTCACCAATGACCGACTACTATGTTAATTTGCTCCATATGTTTGTGATAGCCTTATGAAAGCTCTTATGAAAA
>NW_023339652.1:14138988-14155487 GCF_004916995.1 Morone saxatilis | reverse complement strand
AAGTGTACAGTATCTTTGCAATATTCACACTTTTTATTTTTACTTTTACACTTACAAAAATGTATTCAGGTGTACTGATTCTAGATGATATGATTAAAGATATTGAAATAAATAAATGAAACAACAGTACATTTCTACAAACTCACCATTTTTTGTTTATTTGCTGTTACCTTTTCTGTGCCAGGCAATTGTCTCTACCATCTATTTTTCAACTGCCGTGCACAATAGACCCCGAACTGCAGTGTTATTCACTGCTTTTGAAATATGTGTAGGTACTGATAAGGGACAGACCTCTAAAATTTAAACAATTTAACAAAGCTGGCAGGAAGGGGAGGCAGCACTTAAGTAAACTGTGGTTTTATTAATCATTTAGTGGATTATCTGGACTTAGAAGGAATTATATAAGTATATCAGAATCCTATCAAAAATTTGCCCTCTCTGCAGACCTGGGGTGTTTTAGCTCTTGTGTTGTATTCACTTTTGAACCAATTAATCGTTTTTTCTGGGCTAAACTGACCTGGAACACACAGTACTCTGCATTTTTGAAACATGTAAATACTTTATATAGGTTTTCTTCATTTTAGTGAACATAATAGATAATTCGCATTTTTCTGACAGAAGGTATTTATTTTGTTTAGGTATATGTAGTCATTTCTGTATGAGGTGTTACTAGTGCCTTCCCTGACTCCTCTAGAAATGTATTTTTTCTGGAGCTGTCCAAGGTGCAAACAAGACATCCAGAGTGTTGTAAAAGACCATTGTAATGTTTTTCCCTCTCTGTGTGGTGTCTGTTTTGTTCCTACCGTGGTCAGCTTTGTTTCCAGTAGTTGATGATGAAATTGTCTCCGCATATTCTCAATACACGTATTCCTTTTTCTTCTACCATGGCGATGATGGCTTGTTCTACCATCAAGAATTTAACTGTTGTGAAAACGATTCATTATTCTACCATTAGTGGGTGCCAAAGGCTCACAGGAGATGTACCATGAAATGCTAAGAAAATATGTGTTGTTTTAAAGGACCAGTGTGTAGGATTTAGTGGCTTTCTCGCGTTGAGATTGCAGACTGCAACCAAAGAAGGAGTCAACCAAGTATGTCGGAGAAACTATAGTGGCCTTCAAACTTGCGTAAAAATGCCCTAAAAGGACCTATCTACAGACAATGTTTAGTTTGTCCGTTCTGGGCTACTGTAGAAACATGGCGGTACAACATGGCGGACTCTGTAGGAGAGGACCCGCTTCCTCTGTAGATAAATATGGCTCATTCTAAGGTTTCGAAAACACAACAGTTCTTATTTTCAGGTGATTATACACTAATAAAAAATATACCTATATATATATTATATATTATATTCAATTTCTGCCAACATATCCTGTTCAGATCCCGTCCAGTTAATGACATGCACACTGGACCTTTAACTTTGTTTTTTATTAGCCAAGTCTGCTCTGAACTGGTGGTCATAACTAGCTAACTAGTCTTGCCTTTAGTACATAAGTTATAGCCAGCTATAGTAACAATGTATAGCTAGTGAAATGCTTCATTTTTAACGTATTTAAACAAGGTTCGGTGCGTTATCTCTCGCTTAGCTTCATGCTCTTACACGCTCCGAGCTTATTTCAAACATTTTTTATCTGTAACTGTAAACGAAGGCGGAAGTGGAGGCGCGATTTCTCTCTCGCCCTCTTCGCTTCTCTTCGCATACCACGTGGAGTAAAAAAAAAATTCCCACAATGCTTTGTTCAGCATGGCAGCGCCCTGGTGTCGGCGTGTGTGTAAACAGTTGTAGTCAACAGCAGAAACAGTTTGTAGTTTTATTAATGAATCATTCAAACCGCGCGGCGACCTCTGGAATACAATTCATCTCTTTTCAACCGAGGAGGCAAAGATGAAGATTAAATCAAAGTCTTCGTATCACAAATCTGAGAACACCTACAGGGTGAGAGCACAGAAACGTACTGCAGCATGATGCTAGTAGAGACGGAGGGGTATAGTGCAGATACAAACATGAACTGGTAGTTTATATGTAACGTTTGGACAAGCAAACACAGGGATTCACTGTTAATTTTACTTGAGTTATTGAAAAGATGGCATTCAACATGAAATCCCATTCTTAAAGTCCCATTAGTACAGTCTGATGGTTCCAACTGGCTGTCTCCCAGCTGTAGCAGGGTATAAACCCTTCTCATGTGTCTCTTTCAGTTTCTCACGTTTGCTGAGAGACTTGCCAATGTCAACATTGATGTCATCCACCGTATCGACAGGACTGGATCTTACGCAGAGGTTTGTACAGTCAGTGATCTTGCGTATTACATAATCTTCCTCTTATTTATGCGTTGAGCTGTACCCAGTGTTTCCATGGTTTGCATCTGGTTGGTAATGACTTTGTTTGGCTCCTCGTGCAGGAAGTAGAAACATACTTCTCTGAAGGACTGACAAAATGGAGGGACCTCAACTTGACGTTGCATTTCAGTATGTATAAGCGATAAACACGTCATAAGCTGTATTATCACCTTGTAGTAAGCCTTAACTCCCATTAAACCTGCGGAACGCTGCTGCGTGTTTGGAGCCGATGTTAAATGAGTTCCTCTCCTCCACAGCTACGTTTCTGAAAGAGGTTTCCAACAAGAGCCAGTCCTTCAACATGCTGGTGTTCCATCAGACGTCCATAGTGGAGAGTCTGAAAACACACCTGGCTGTCAAGGACAGTCTGGCCTACCAGCCGCTGCTGGAGTGAGTTGTCTCTGTTGTTTTGCATGTGGCTTGTGTTTACCGGAGGAACAACATTGCTGATGTCCTAGCTGTAGAGTAAGTGTGGCACATCCATTAACTCCGGTCTCTGCTCTCTTTCTCCCTCCAGCCTGGTGGTGCAGCTGGCCAGAGACCTGCAGACTGACTTCTACCCCCATTTCCCCGACTTCTTCATCCTCATCACCTCGCTGCTGGACACCAAGGACACAGAGGTCCTGGAGTGGGCTTTCACCTGTCTCTCCTACCTCTACAAGTACCTGTGGAGGCTCATGGTGAAGGACATGAGCAACATCTACAGGTGAGAATCAGACTGTGGAGGCTTTACAGGTGAATGTGTTTGACAGCGTGGCGGATGGTATTACACGAACCTGTGGGTGTAAATTAACGCCTCTTTCCCCCACAGTTTGTACAGCACTCTGTTGGCACACAAGAAAGAGCACATCCGCAAGTTTGCAGCCGAGAGCTTCTCGTTTTTGATGAGAAAGGTGAGTTGTTTGCATGTGCGCAGATGGCAAACATGAGCTTGTACCCGGAAGTTCATAACACAATGATGTGTCATTGTGCCACGCAGGTTCCTGATCTTGATGCCCTGCTCAGTCACGTGTTCTCAGATCTGCAGCAGCACCCCGACAAGGCAGAGGGAGCCGGTCAGCTGCTGTTTGAAATGTGCAAAGGAGTCAGAAACATGTTCCATTCTTGTGCTGCAAAGGTGAGTTTATTTTCTAGAGTGTGTTTTTTCAGTGTGTGCTTTCAGAAGCCTGGGTTTAGCCCAAATAAATGTTGAAAATTGAACCGCCTAGAAAGCCCACAGCCGGCCTGCAACTTCCTCCTCCACCTTCCTCACAGCCTCTCCCTGTAGCTTTACGTAAGCTCGGACCCTCGACAAACCCAGGAGTCTCTCTGCCATGGGACACCGTCAAAGACGCACTGGATCAGATGGCTCAGGCTGCAGCCGATCACGTTGAAAGAGAACACTTCCTGGTTTTGTGGGAGTCCTTACAGGTAGGCAAGACTTGTTTCCTTTCAGTCAGAACATCCAAAAACCGTTTTGCACTTTCCCCGCCTTGTGTCTGATGGTGGCGTGTCCCGTGTACAGGTCAGTGTGGTGGAGGTCCTGGGTATCATGGAGGCGGAAGGAGAAGAGGCGGAGCAGGCTACAGAGCAGCTGGAGAGGCTGCTGTTCATTCTCCACACCCTGGTGTCCCACAGGGACGGAGCCAAGATCACCAAGCCAGAGGCTGTCTGCCAGGTAAGAGGAGAACACTAACTTCCCTGTAATGGTCCAGTGTGTGACATTTAGGAGTATCTATTGGAAGCAATGGAATATAATATTTATAGATATGTTTTAATTCCTTTATAATCACCTGAAAATAAGAATAGTTGTCAAAATGGTGTGTCCTTTTACTGTTTTCATCGTTTCATATGTTCTGCCTGCAGACGGTGTTGCGGCTGATTCAGAGCTCGTCTCTGTCGGCTTCTTGTTCCCGTCTGCTCCTCCAGATCACCTCCTCTTTGCTCCTCGGGGAGAACGTCGCCCTGCCCAAAGCGCTCATCCAGGAGACGGTCCAGAAGGTGTGTGTTTTTTTGCAGGAAGAACAAACGCATCTGTATATTTATGCATGTTTGTGCAGGGTGTACTTACTTGGTCTCTGTCTTCTTCACAAGGTGTTTGGCAGCACAATAGGGCAAGATCTGATACTGGAGTTCACCAAGGAGATGTTCACCATGAAGCAGTTTGAACAGGTGAGGGGCCGCTGCAGTGATACATCCAGTCTTTTCCTCGGCTTCTGCTTGTGTCTCCTTTCTCTCTACAACTCTCTGACTTTTCTCTCGCCCCTATTCCTCCAGCTCTTCCTCCCCAGCCTTTTGCGCTTCGCCGCTGGGTTGCTCGGCTGCGGCGACGCCCTGTCTCGCCACTGTGGCTTGGATGTTCTGGTCAGTCTGATCCTCGCCAAAGCCCCACCCCCCACAGACGGCTCCATGGCCTTTGAAACCTACCCACTGCTCTTCACCGGACAGACCACGGGGTGAGATGCTACTGTATACATGAGAGTTTAAATTTGATTGTGTTATTTTCAAGGAGGTAAACGTGTTTGTCTCCTCCAGCAGAGTGTTCAGCAATAAGGAGGCCAGCAGCACAGCATCAGAGCAGCCTGCAGTGCCAGAGCTGGTGCTGTCATTGATCAAATTGCCTGATGAGCAGGACCAGCCCATCACTGACCTGTCACTGCCTTGGGCCGCCCTGGTGCTTCTGCCACACCTCAGGTAACACACACACACACACACAGTGTACACTGTTAAAGTACTCGGGGGCTACTTTCTGGTCATGAGTTTCTTTTCTGAGGGATGTATTCCAGACAGAGAGAGTTGAAAGTTGACATCATGGTGGTTTAGAGTAGTTTGCCTCATTAAAAAACAATATTAATAAAATAGGAATTTATATACATTATTTAAAGTTTCGTATATGGAAAGTCAGAGAAAAATAATCTAATATTGCAGCAGTAGCCTTAACTGTTACTGTAATCCTTGTCTTTGTTGTATTTATAATACCGATCTACTGTATTTGTTTTTCAGGCCTATTGCTCCAACTAGTGTTGTTCCAGCTGTGACTGCTCTTTTAAACCACCTCCTTTGCGAGATTGAGACAGAGAAACTGGGAAAAGGTTGGTGATTTCTTAGGGTTTTTTTTTTTTTATGTTCACATCATATGAAAAGTGTCAGAAACATTAATAGTAAAATATTCATAGCGACAATGGTTGTAATTTATTGGGGCTGAATTGAGTAGCTGGTTAATCAATTTCAGAATTTGTGATAGTTGATGAATCTTATTAGTAAGTAAAAAATAACACATATTTGCGTGTAACAGCTTTTAAACTCAGTTCTTCTTCACTTCATGTTGAAAATGTAATGTGTTTTCAGATTCTGTGTGACAAACTATTTGAATTCATTAGGAACTTGATGGACACTTATGTAATGAGTTGCAGGTTTTAATTCCTACATATAAGTTCCCTGAACTTGTTTTTTTTTTTCAAGTCAACCTCAACAAATGTGAAAATACAACCACGATTTTGAATTGTTTTGCTTTTTCTCGGGACTGACTGTGCCTCACTTTTCCACCCTGCAGCTGGTCTGTTTGTAGCCAGACAGGCTCTGAGCTGCCTCCTCACTGTGGACGGCTCTACTGAGCTTCTCTCACTGATCACCGTGGACAAGATCAACTCCATCCTACGGTACTTCCTGCTGTTTTTGTAGCTGAATGTAATGCTCTTCCATTTATCGCAGCAGATAGTGAACACCTCTCACTTCCACTAAAGGGTGCAAACTTGACCATTCTGATTACAGGAAGTTTCCCACCGACCTGTCTGCCCTGCTGCTAGGAGACCTGTACTACACCCGCCTGTCGCTCAGCGGGGTTTCAGAGCACCTATCCCACAGTGCATTGCTGGAGCTCTACCAGATACTGCACGTCAACCTCTCCTCCAACATCTCCAAGGTATGTCTGCAGCCACCTAAATGCACCTTTAATTCAGAGTTTCACAGAATATCTGACCTGAACTGTTTTCTCCCTCAGATCCGCCTGCTGACTCTGAGGATTCTCTCTCAATTTGAGGCAGAGCTCCCTCCACAGGCCGAGGTACGACTGTCAGTCCAGATTCTCGTTCTTAACGTTAAGGAACTATAAACTTGTGTGCTCATTTGTGCGAGTGTGTGCCCCTTCTGTCCAGGGTGAGGAGAACGTGGAGGTGCAGCCGGTGTTTGCAGTTTGCCTGCAGGCTGAGCTGGTGCCGGCTTCAGTGCAGGACTACAGAGACAAGCTGCTCCACCTCCGGAAGCTGAGACACGACCTGGTGCAGCGCAGTCTGCCGCAGGGGCCGCCCAACACCTTCCAACAGGTACAGAGGAGGTTCTAGCAACACCATGATATGGATCATTTATTCTTGTGATGTGATTTTTGATATTATTGTGTAAAGTTGGCCAACATCTGCAGCAGAGTTTTGAACGTTTAAAACTCACTTCTCATGCCACATACTGTTGTGAAATAGTAGTTGGTGTATTGAAAGCTACATAATCACGTCTCTCTTCTGCTTGTTTCCCTTCAGGTGCCTCTGCGCTACCTCATTGCAATGCTGTTTGTCAACTTCAAGCCACTGTGGGACGCAGTCATCGAACTGCTTGTGTGAGTAGAAAAGAATCCCGCCTCCTGTACCGCAGCATGGATTGTTGACGTTTTACTGTATCTCTGAACACATTGGTTTTAAATGAGGAATGTTAACAATGCTAACCAGTAGAAACTGTCGGAATTGACTGAACAAATATTGCAAATATTGAACGTGTTGAGGCGTCCGCTGATTACATTTAGCATTAAATGAGTCTCTTTCCTCCTCACAGGACTCATGCCAGAGGGATGGACAACAAGGACTTCTGGAAGGTCTACCATGAAAATCTAGAAATGGTGGCAGGGCTGGCTGGTAAGGGCTAAATACAGTGCTGCAGGTTTCTGGTGTGGCATTTTTTCGTGTAAATTCTTTGTTCGGTGTCAGGTTTAACATGGTGCGACCCACAGTTAGGTGCTTCTGCTAAAAAAAAAACAACAAATCATGGTCATAGTATATTCATTTAGCAGCAAATGTATTGAACCACTAGGGGAAATGTGACTAAAGTCGATCTTCCTCTCTGCAGAGAAAGAATTGCAGGAGGATGGCGAGGATGATGAAGAGGGAGAGTCGGGGCTGGAGGGCGAGCCAGGCTGCGACGTCATTGAAAGTGGGGACGTGGGGGTGCTGTTTCTAGAGCGGCTGAAGTTGACCTCTAACCCCAACGAGAGGACGGACTTCCCCAACTTCCGCAGCCTGCTGTGGCGCTCCATGGCCCAGTTTCCCGACAGAGTGGAACCACGCAGCCGGGAACTGAGCCCTCTGCTGCTCAGGTTCATCAGGTCAGTGTTTACAGTGCTTTTAGGTGGATTCAGGGAAATGTAACAGGTAGACATCAGAGTGCAAGTACTATCTAGTCCTGATTTTTTTTTTTTGTTGTTGCCAGGAATGAGTTTTACCCCGCCGACCTGCTGGTGGCTCCTACTCAGGACTTGAGGAAGAGGAATGATGCTGCCCTGGAGGAGTCTGTGATGGCTGCGGAGGGAGAGGAGGAGAAAGACGAGGAGGACGAGGAGGGAGGCAGACAGCAGAGAAAGGCACTTCCGAGGAGAGCCGCGGCCAAGTAAGACATTAGAATCACACACTGATTAACAACTGTTACACAGATTGTGTGTGCAGTGTGGAGGATTTAGTGGAATCTAGCGTGGTAGCTGCAGATCTCAACTCGCTCGCTTCACCCTCCCTTTTTTAAAGGCTTATTTTGAGATATATTAACATTACAAAACCCTCATTTATTTATTTAACAAAAGCAGCCAACCTTATCTTCTGTCAAACCTTGTCTAAACATAAGCAGTTGTTCAAGAGCTTTGCCCAAATAAATAGTAAGTTTAAATCAAAGTTTTGGTGGTTTCTTCGTGTACTGCTGATAGTCTATAAGTATAATTGTTAATTCTATGTGGGAATTGTCTTTTTTTCTCACAGACAGCTGATTACCCATCTGAAGGTATTCGCCAAATTCACCAACCCTCGCTCTCTGTACATGGAGAGCAGCCTCAGTGGGCTCTATAACCAGGTAATCCTAACACACACACACACATTTAGCCGTGAATACCTTGGAGCTTTGATGTTTTAATATATAAAGTATGAGTATTTTCCTAGGCACCTAACCAGTATGATATATTTCCTCTCTGTGTCTCTCTGTTTTCAGTTGCTCTGCCATCAGGACCAGCAGATCCAGCGAGTGGCACTAGAATGTGTGTGTGCATACAAAGACCCCAACATAGTGCCATACAGGTAAGAAATCTATCATAACCACCCTAATTCATGGACAGGAAAACAAATGTACAGTAACATTTCTCCCCATGTCTTCTCTTCCCTCAATGGGCTCATTGTGAGCGTCCACGATAGGAATCAGAGCTCTCGTCCTCAGCCGTCTGTGGTTACAGGCGGAGGAATGTTCACTTCCACCTCAGTGCTGACTCTGCCTGACATCATGCCCTCTACTGTCTGTTATCGGGCTATCCCTTTACCGTGCCTGCAGCCTACCTGCAGACAGATGTGTATTTCCTGGGAAGTTTTGCATTACAGATGATTGTGTGTGACTCTTTGTTCAGAATCGGACAACAGTAATATCTTAGAATGTACAACATGGCCTTTCACATTCAACTTATATCGTTATTAACTGGTTATTAAATAGATACAGCATCATTCTGAGGCTACATTATGGCCAATTAGGAGTTTCTGGAGGAAATAAGTCGTACAAGACTTTGGAGCACTACACGCTGCAGGGGTGATGCTCTGTGTCCCAGTGTTTTAACCTTTGTTTTTGTTTTTTTCAGGGAAGAATCTTGAGAAAAGCCTACTCGGATGCACAAACATTTCAAAGAGGAGATTGTCCCATTTCAACATCTCTGAGGAGAACGTGAAGCTGGTTGATGACTGCATCCACACAAGAAGCCAGATCATCCGCTCGCTGCTCACTCGAGGTACTGTGGTGTGTGTGTGTGTGTTCATTAGTTTTTAGAATATTGTTTAAAGGAATCATTTGACTTCTGGAGAAATATGTTTATTTGCTTTCTTGGCCAGAGTTGGATGAAAAGATTGATACCACTCATATGTCTGTCCAGTTATCTTAGCTTAACATAAAGCTAGCCTGACTGTGTCTTAATGCTAAGCTAACAGGTTCTGGCTGTGGCTTCAAGAGGAGAGTAGTATCAGTCTTCTCTTTTAGTTTGCAGCAAGGAACTGAAAGTGTACTTTCCAAAATGTCAAACTTTGACTTGAATTTAAGAACCACTTCGCTCATTTTGGGAGTATTTTTATGGAACTATAAAACAAAAGCTGTGAGTTACATATTAGCTTATAAAACAGTTCATAGTTAAACTGCTTTTATCTGCTGGAAAGCAACTTCAGGCTTTTAAAAAAGAGGAATGCGCCTTTATATACTCTCTGTCCCCAGCCAGTCTGTCTCCTACACTTCCATTGTTGACTTTTATTGTCTAATATTGGTTCTGCGTTTCTTTCATCCAGTGGTTTGCATAGAGTCAGCCTTTTCCTCTGTAATATGTTAATGTTAATAATATACCACAGCTTTACCAGAAGTAACCAACACTTTGATTTGATCTGTTTGCTGTTTCTGACCCAGGATCCTGTTCGGCCGTCTGCGCAGTAAAGCAGGGAGCAAGTTTCAGGGGAAGGCGAGTGCCGCCTCCCGGTCCTCCATCATCCTGCGTTTCCTGGCAGGTTGCCAGGCGGAGGAGCTGGGAATATTCATCGACCTGCTGCTGGAGCCCGTCTGCCATTACAGCCAAGGTAAGGACTAGTCTGTGGTAGACAATCAAAGACACAAAGCTGTTTTTCTTCCACAGACAAACACACCTTGTTTACTACATGAAACAAAAAAATGTCTGACTTTTACCCTAGTCAACATAAGTTTGAATTTAGTTTTTTTGTGGGTATTTAAAACTATGTCAGTGTATTCAGATTTTCATATATTTTGTCAGCTTAAAAGATAAAGCTTGAATGTCATATGGTAATATATACTCGGCAGTTGAAGTTTTAAAGGTGTGAGGTTTTGCAAGATTTTACATAATAATAAATTCAATATTTAGGTGTTTTGTTGGTAAAACAAAATAAACATTATTTTGTTATCTGGTAACCTGTGATGGGCGTTTGTCTTTATTTCTACAATTTTGTAGACTGATAAATACATTTTATAGACTTCAACAGCAACCTACATGTACTGTACTCCTGAACTAATGCTCCCCAGATGTCAGATTTTGACAGTAGAAGTTCTCGTGTAAATCTTCTCTTCGTCTGCGTCCCCCAGGTTCCTGCCTGTCAGCGGTGGAGGGAGCGATAGCTGAGACAGACGTGGGCGCCGTCCTGCCGCTGGGCCGTCAGCACAGCCTGCTGAACATCATCAATGTGGTGATACAGAAACTGGGCCACCTCATCCACATCTACCTGCCTAAAGTGCTGCAGATCCTGCTGTGCATCACCGCCTCGGTGTCCATTGTCCTGGACAAAAGGGACCAGGTAATTAGGAGAGTGGTTGATAAGTTTGATTTGTTTCTTAAACAGATTTATAATGATAAAATTTCTGTATTATTTCTTATAAAATATAAATTACAGTGTTACCACAGTTCAGTCTGTTTTTTCCAGTGTTTACCCGATCAGGTTTGTCCTAGGAGAGAAGGTGTCTTTGTGTCTTTGCATAATGTGTCTACTTGTGTGTAGTTCTGATCTTTGCTGTAAAACCTATATAACAACCTCCCCCTGTATTAAGAGATGCAAACCTAAAAGACGACTCTATGTCCCTGTTTTCGGCAGCTGCGTGCAGGTTGCATCAGTCCTCTGAAGAACCTGAGGCGACTCGGCATCCTGAAGATCCAGGACTTTTTTGACAGCTTCGACTCCTACAGCTTCACTGGAGACGAGCTGGACGCTGTATTTGAGGCTGTGGTCTGGCCTCAGGTACGTGTTGCAGACAACGTTTGTGTTTTTATTATGTTTATCTTTGTCCATACATTTCTGGCTCACCTAGGAGTGTCTTTTTGTGCAGGTTTGTCGTCTCCCCACAGAGAGCCCTTACTCCCCCACCCCTCTGCTGAAACTCATCCATGTGTGGTGCAAAAATGCCAGGTTAGAGTCTGCCTTTCTCCTCCATCTGTCTTACTCCCATCACATTGCTCATCTGTCTACCAGAACATCTGTACGTAAGTTAATAGATTTTTTTTTGTCCGCCTGTCTCAGGTACTTCCCCCTCTTGGCCAAGCAGAGGCCAGACCACCCAGAGTGCGATGTCCTCTTGAACGTCTTTGCCCTCCTCTCAGCCAAAAACGCTTCCCTAGTGACCATCGCCATGGTAATGGACATAGCAGAGTCCCTAGCAACCACTGAAGACTTTGTTGCTTCAGAGGCGGAGACCGAGCTGAGTGTCAATGGCTGTGTGTTCCCGCAACCAAAAGAGGGCGCCCTTATCACTGCAGGTTAGCAGAGTTTGCCTTTTACAAAATAATTATAATAGGGAGTGTTAAGTATTTTTCTCCAACTTCTCTGTCTGCAGTTTGCCTTCTTCATCTTCTAACTCCAGAGTCAAGTCAAGTCAAGTGTGCATGTTGTTGTATTTCCTGCAGACTCTTTAACTCAGGGCTCCAGACTGCTGCTGCCTCACATCTCCACCCTGCTGCAGTACCTCAGCGGAGTTGTACGCAACACCGACAGACTCAGGAAGAAGAAGTTCAGGCCACAGGTGGCCAAAGAGCTCAACATCCTCTCCAAGTTAGTGTTTTATTTTGATGAGAACATGCAGTACACATTCAGTTTTTGTTTAAGTTTAACTGGATGTGAAATGTGTTTTTCTGCCTTATGATTGCACTTTTTGTCTCATCAAACACATTTTTAAATGTTTCTCTGTCAGGGTCAGTCGATTTGTGAGCGACAAGGAGCAGAGCTCTGTGCTCATCAGCCTGTTGCTGCCCTACCTCCAGAAAGCCCACAATCCTCAAGTAAGACTAATAACTTATTATGTGTCCACTTTATATAAAAAAAAAAAAAAAACCTGTTCTGGTCCAGAGAACCTAAATGAGTTGCAAATGAGAAGTGATTTCATAATGATCAAATATTTGATGAAAAATAAAGATCTTTCTGTATTGAACAAAGCCTCCAAGGCTGTGTGTAACATATTTATCTACTACTAATCAAATAACTTAAGTTATGAATGGTGAACCAGCCATGCTCAAGGATTTTGGTTTTACAATTCTAGTGAAGAAGGTTGGATTTCGAAACAACCAGAGAAGCACGTGTGCCTTTCAAGGCTTAACTCAGGGCAAATGCTGTTTGTGCCAAGTTAGAGGTGTTCATACATGCTTCATGCTGCCCACGAATGACCTTGCTGTGTGTTTATTTCAGGAGACAGAAATCGACATCCTGGCCACGGTGCAGAACCTGCTGCGGCAGTGTGTGCAGCCCTCGGCCTTCCTGCGACCGCTCAGCAAACTTTTCTCCATCATCCACAACAAGCTGCCCAGACAGGCCCTCACTAATGTCTTCCAGGTACAGCAGAGAACTGAAGAAAATATGTTTACAGATAGTTTGTATTTGTAATCAGACACTTTACGCAACTGGTGGAATCTCACCTGTGGTAGCAGCCTGATCCATCCAAATACAGTAAGCAGAGTGATATATGTAGCTTCTAGCCTGTTCCCAGTGTGTATATATAGATATAGATAAATATTCTGTTGCCAAAAGCAGTGACAGTGATCAGTTACAACATGCCTTGATAGGCTCTGATACTAATCTTTGAGATCGGATCAGGACATCCTTATAAATGAATCTTCCACCCTCTCAATCTGTGTGTGCTGCTCTGCTTTCAGACTCTGTCAGATCTGGAGCCTTCACTCTCGTACATCACTGATTTAGCAACAAAGGTAAGCTCATTCATTACATTCACATTAAATATCCTATTATTATTATTATTTACACATTTACCCGGAACATCAGAGGTCATTTTCTTAAATCATTAATCTAACTCCTCTAGTGGGTCCCGTCAACACTTGATTGATTCACAATGTTGCTCATTACATCACTCATTGTTTCCTGCTCGCCCTCTCCAGCTTAACGCGTTCGACAGTCGACACTTGGATGAGGTCTACTTTGACGTTCGTCTGACGGCTTTCCAAGAGGCCACCAGGCGAGTCAGAGACATGACGACTCTGGACCTGGACTACATCAGCACCATAATACACAACTGCTTCCATACCTATGAGGTAAACACATTTATGATACAGATATACAGTCTAAACTAATAGCTACAGCCTAGGAAGATGTTTAATATCCTCCCTCCTTCTGGTGCAGATTGGTGACATGTCGCTGGCAGACAACGCCACCTTGTGTCTGTCCGCAGTAATCACCCAGCTGGCGGTGGTCGGGCCCGGAGAACAGATCTACAAGGACATCGTACAACACACCATCCTAGACGCTGTACACAAGGGGCTCCGCAGCAAGACAGAGGTAGTAACACACACTTCTCCTCCCATAAACTCGCTAGTTTAAGAGTAACTCACACACTCAAGGGTAATGCTATGGAGATACAGAACCCCTACATTCACATCTCATCCTCTTCTCTCCCAGAGTGTGCAGCATGACTACACCACCGTACTGGCCTGCCTGGTCAAGACCTTCCCCTTCAAGAAGGAGTTCAGAGATCTGGTACAGCTCACCAACTACAATGACCTCGAGTCTGACTTCTTTGAGCACATGAAGCACATCCAGGTAAGAGAGAAAACCCTGAAACCCCATCCTTCTGTTTATTTTCTTCCTTGTTTTATGTAGCCCCCACAAACTGACATATGTGTGTTCAGATCCACCGTCGGGGTCGAGCCCTGAGGAAGCTGGCCAAGCAGCTGACCGAGGGCCAGGTGGTGATGACGGCTCGCTCTCTCCAGAACTACATCATGCCGTACGCCCTGACTGCCCTGCTAGACGAAAAGATGCTCAAGGTGACTTATGCACATGCAAACTTGCGGAACAATTTCATTCAAAACTATTTGTTTGTGTGTCTGACCTCCCCTCTCCTCACATACTGCAGCATGAGAACATGATATCAGCATCGGTGGAGGTGGTGGGTGCGGTGTGTCGCAGGCTCACCTGGTCCAAGTACCTCTACTACCTGAAACATTTCATCCACATCCTGCAGACGGCGCAGGCTGAGCAGAAACTGGCTGTCAGGTAGGGTTGTCTGTGTAGAAATCATATTTTTTAAAACTGTTTTTAACCATTGCATTGCTTTTTAGTGAACTTTTTTATTTTAATTCATGATACTTATTTAAACCTGATTTGTTGAAATGATTTATAGACTCTATACTAAGAGACTCTGCCTCCTTCTTTCCTTTTCTCTCTTGTGTTGCAACTCCCTAACTCCAGTTTGCTGGTCACAGTCCTGGAGTCTTTCCATTTTGACCATCAGACCCTCACCAGAGAAATGGAGGCTGCCAAGGCCAGAGAGGGTAAGGGACCAATCACATTTCAAATTCTGTTTTTGTTTGGTCTTCTAAACTCTAATCGACTCTAATTGAGTCTTTTAACATTCTTTCAAACAACACAAGGCCTGATAAATGAAAACCTAATGTGTCTACTGAATAAACTGATTAAGTAACAAATCCTGAATCAAATATTCTTCATCAAGCTGGCAGCATCGTAGTCGACGCAGAGGATGAAGAGCAACCTGCAGCTGACGAATCAGATGCAAGCGATGACGAGGAGGCAATGGAGGTAGACGGTACCGCTGCTCCATCCGACATTCCCATGGAAACGGACACCACCATCGGACAAAAGAATGTCGTCGCTAAGAAAGCAGCCACCACTGGAGTCCAGGGCCCAGCAGCTCCTCAACCCACAGCGATAGCCAGCGGGCTGCCACAGAGCACAGAGGAGCTGGAGTCTCTGATCAGCGCCATCCACAAGACTGTTAATAACAGCGTGCTGCCTCGCCTGCAGAAGTGTCTCACTGCAAAGGTACAGTGCACACACACACACATAGTGTCAATCTGTTCTGAAAACCTGAAAACAGCAGTATAATAGTGGAAGTGTGTGTGTGTGTGTGGTCTAGGTAAAGCGTGACGAGGAGCACAAGGCCGTGAAGTCGAAGGATGTGAAGGAAGAGGAGGTGGCGAGGATACCGATAGCCTTCGCCATGGTCAAACTGATGCAGACTCTGCCTCCACACATCATGGAAGCCAACCTACCTGGGTATGTATCTGTGTATGTGTGTGAATGCAAGCACAATGGATAGTGGATGTTTTAAAATGTGTGGTAAAGAAAAAAAAAAAGTTTTGTTAGAAAGATACTTTACCGTCTTTGTACTTGTTTTGTGTCCTTTTTTATTCCGTCTGTTCTTATTATATAGCACAATTTTGTTCCCTTGTATGTTTATCGAGAGAATGATACTGAATTCTATGTTTGAGATCCTAACTTATATATGGATACATACTTAAGATGTTGGTGTAATGTTACAACAAAATAAAATGTTTCATCCAGGATCCTGATCAAGGTGTGTGTGCACCTGAGGAACCGTTTCCAGGAGATCCGTGACGTGGCGAGAAATACTCTGGTGAAGATCATCGAGACTTTGGGCTACAGGTACCTGCAGTACTTGCTCAAAGAGATGGTGTCAGTCCTGGTCAAGGGCTACCAGGTAGGAGCGCACACACGGAGAACACACTCATTTTTGCTCATTTGTGCAGGTTGGACAGTAATTCAACTTCAAAATCATTTATTGTCATAAATGATATCACAATAAAACGTTGTTGAGCTAATATACAATGTGAAATGAATTTTATAAAAAAAAAAATTATCCTCAAGATCCTTAACAAAGTGAGAGACAAATGCTAAATATTTTACTGAAAGGACGGTTTTATAAGTGGTTGTAGTGAAGAGATGTGTCTGCCTGTCTGTTTCTGTCCAGGTCCACGTGCTAACATTCACAGTATACCAGTTGCTGTCGGTCCTCAGTCCAACCCTGAAGAGTGGTGACCTGGACCCATGCATGAATATGCTCATCGATGTAAGAACATTTTACACCACAAACCCACATAGACTCCACTATGTCCAATGATAAAGATAGCCTAGCAATTATTACAGCCATAGTGACAAGAA
>NW_023339652.1:14106217-14138912 GCF_004916995.1 Morone saxatilis | reverse complement strand
TGCACCAGGGCTTTTATTTAGTGTTACTTTACTTAAATACAGTTTTGCGGTACTTGTATTTCAGTCTTTCCATTTTTACTTCTACAAATCAAACATTTAGTTTTATATCTTTTCCCCCAACCTCCCATCTTCTTCCCTGTTGGTCAGATCTTCAACAACGAGCTGTTTGGGGCTGTGGCTGAGGAGAAGGAGGTGAAGGGGATCGTCTCCAAGCTGATGGAGGCTCGACACAGCAAGAGCATGGACTCCTACCAGCTGCTGGCCCAGTTTTGCAGCAAGGAGAGCGTCACCAAGTTCATATTGCCACTGAAGGAGGTGAGTTTAATTTTATGTGACAGTTTTAGAAAGACATGCTAAATCATACAAGAATCTAGATGTATTCAAACCCAAATAATAGTACAACGGGCATTTAAAAAGCCTTCGGTAGAATGATCACATTTCTTAGCGATGATGATGACAACAGGTTTTACAGGTCTTTCTTGCAGTTACTGCCTACGGCCATGTGAGGGAGCACCTCCTCTACTCTGTCACTGCTGTCTTTTTCTGTTGTGGAAAAAATAAACTCCATGTTGTTTAGTTAAAATGTATGCTATCCAAAAAAAACATAAATAATAATAATGACATAAATAAACAATATTGTTAATGACCATAAATAAGTAAAATGCAGTGTAAAAATGATCCTTGAATAAGTTGGTAACTACGAACTATGTGTTGCCAGCTAGCTTGACTAACTGAGAACACTGGTAGCTAAACACACTGAGCTAAAGTTAGTTTTCAAAACTAAACTAACTAAACCGTCCAGTGAATGTTAATCGTCCATACAGTATGTACTGCTTACTGCTATAGAATCACTGTATAAACCTTGTAACAGCTCTGATAGCTTAAGGATTTGTAAACTCTGCAAGCTAACCCTAACAAAGGTGGCTAGCTAATGCTACTTAGAGGTTCACAGACACTTTACTTATGTCTTCATTTTCAAATGCATCTCTTTTGTCTTCACCAAGGACAACACATTTTTAAGTACAGTGTTTCAATTTCATTTTAACTTTGAATGTTTACAACATAATTTTCTTGAATCAGTTTTTCTTTGAGTAGTCGACAGTAGCTAACATCACTAATTACATGTAGTTAACAGATATGTTGTTGTGTAACACTTGACAGTTTTCCTCATTCTCATGCTAATTTGTCTTTGTTCTTTCAGATCCTGGAGACCTCATCCAGTCTGAAGGTGTGCATCCGGGTGGGTGCTGTGCTGCGGCGACTGGTCCTGGGTCTGCTCGACAACGGGGGCATGACCTCCCAGGATATCTTACTGCTGTGCCACGGCCTGGTCAGCCAGAGCCTGCCGCTGCTCACCAAAAGAGACCGGTACACACACACACACACACACACACAAGCTGACATTAATGTACCGTATATCACACTGATGTTTATTTCTACCGTGTATGACACTGTATCTATGTGTGTTTAAAGAGAGAAAGCCTCCGCTAAGCCTCCCCCAGACCCCAGACTGCCCCCTCCCAGCTGCCTGCTCCTGCCTCCAACTCCAAAGAGAGGGGGTCTGAAAGCTCCGGTCAGCAGCCGAACCAACATGCACATCCTGGTGGACGCTGGCCTCAAGGTGCACATTGAAACACTACTCGAGCAATAATCCGATATGTTTAATTATCAGTTACATGCATTTTCTGCATTGAGGTGTCTTATCCTTTCCTCTCATTAAAATAGATATTGCACATTTCCTAGAGAAGTCAGGAATGCCTTGTTGTAACAGATTTGTGTGTGTTACAGTGTTTCTGAAGTGATCTGTTTATTTTCTCAGCTGCTCCACCTGAGTCTAAAGAAATCCAAAGTGACGTCGTCTGAGGCTTCGGCCCTGGAGATGCTGGATCCTTTCATACCGCTGCTGCTCGACTGCCTCAACTCCATGCACGTTAAGGTACTTTATGTATACATGGGTACTTTTTATCCCCCAACTTTGAGCATCGGTCAATCAAATCCATTCTGATCTCTCAAATAAATAAAATGGAGATTAAAACTTGTACTCCTCCCTCCCAGGTGATCACAGAGGCTCTGGTGGCGTTCACCTGGCTGCTGAAGTTCCCTCTGCCAGCGGTGGCGCAGAACGCCGACCAGCTGACCAAGCAGCTCTTTGTCCTGCTCAAGGATTACTCCAAGGCCGGAGCCGCCCGCGGGGAGAACTACAACCTGGTCCAGAACTGCTTCAAGGTACCACAAACAATAAATATACATATATGCACACACCTGAAGATAAAGGATGATACCATGTGTCAGTTAATAGTTTAGTTAGTTAGGAATTTTCCTTTAGTCTTGTAGTTAAAACACAACAAAGGTGCTGCAGACAGGAAGTGTTTTTTTGGAACACTGAGACTTTTAAAGGTTAATTTTATCTGTTATTTTTTAAGATTATTATCTCATCATTATGGTTGATGTTCATTGTGTGTCTCTGTCTCTCAGGCCATCACCATACTGGTAAAGAATGTGAAAAGCAACAACATCTCAGAGACACAACTGCAGGTGCTGCTGGGATACGCAGAGGAGGACATCTACGACCAGTCCCGCCAGGCCACCGCCTTCGGCCTGCTAAAGGTAACCAGTCAGATGTTGGCTGTTTGTGGTGCAGTGCAGGACAAATCCAAAGCTTTGTGGCAAATTCTTTCAAGGAAAAAACAAACAAACTGCCCCCTTGAGCTACAGTATGTGTTTACATGCATATCTGTCTCCTCCAGGCAATTCTGTCCAGGAAGCTCATTGTTCCAGAGATGGAGGAGGTGTTGAAAAAAGTGGCCAAGCTGTCTGTCACCGGCAGCAACGCTATGATCAGAATCCACTGCCGACAGGTACTCACCCATACAGAAAGCCGGGCCGCATTTTCCCTCTCTGCTGTACACTGACTGACACAGAAAATGTTTAAATCTTGTGCTCAGCCAGTGTTGATGCTTTGTGTTTTGCAGATCTATCTCAAATACCTGCTGGACTACCCACTGGGGAGGAAGCTGAGAGAGCACCTGGACTTCGTGGTGTCCCAGCTGCACTACGAGCACGACACAGGCAGGGAGTCCGTGCTGGAGATGCTGGCCTACATCTTCCAGACGTTCCCTCAGGTGAGCAGATTTCTCACAACTTCACCAATGCTAGTTGTTGTCTTTGCATGCATTATCATGGGCCCTCAGGATAGTCACACATTGTTTTTCCGCTCAGAACCTACTGTTGCAGCACAGCGGCCTGTTCTTCGCCCCGCTGGCCCTGGTTGTGGTCAACGATGACTCAGCACGCTGTAAGAAGATGGCCGCCATGGCCATCAAGACCCTGCTGACCCAGCTGGACCTGAACCACCAGAACACCCTATTCTCCCTCGTCAACACCTGGCTGAATGCAGAAAAGGTGCACATACACTCACACACTTTTCACACAATTCTGATCAGTTGGTTTTTTTTTTGCTAGTATTTTGTTATTTTTTGTTTCATCTGTGTGTGGTTGTACAGTACTGGTGACTTTGGTATGTTTTCATTTTTGTTCTTCTTTCCCCTCTGCCCTTCCAGGCCACCCTGCAGCGTCTCGGGGCTCAGATCTGTGGTCTGTTCGTGGAGGTGGAGGATGAGAAGTTCGCCCGCCGCCTGGACGATCTGCTGCCTCTGCTGGAGAAAGAGATAAACCCAGACAACTATGAAGATGTGGGGAGACACATTTGCACCATTTCTGGCCACACGATTGAAACCTCAGGAAAAGAAAGCATCTTAACCTCTGCCTTTTCTTTCAGATCGAGAAGGAGCAGGATGAAAAAGAAGCGGACAGGCTGTTGTTCAGTTTCCTGACTCTCATCACCAAATTGAGCAAACACTGCGGCCTGCTGGAGCTCCACAAGCCTCACAACACACTCTATAATATCTGGGGTAAATGGCTGACACACACTGCCTCTCTATCACTTACACACACACACACATTCCACACACACACTCACTGAATTTATTCCTTTACATGTGCTCCTGCAGGTCACATTGAAGCCCACCTGCGGTACCCTCACTGCTGGGTGTGGCTGACCGCCTCGCAGCTTTTTGGTCAGCTGTTTGCAGCCCATCAGGCGGAGCAGCTGGTCGCTGTTTGGAGAGGAGAAGGAGAACGAGGAGACGGTTCACCACAGTCAACGGCCACAGACTTCATCACCAACAACCTGGACAAGAAGGTGAGGCCAGAGACAACTCGTTTTTTTGCTGCAGCGTCATTTCTCCATCTTGTTCTGACTGAATTTTCTTTTTTTGGCCTTCTTTATGACATTCAGATGAGAGAACTGGCGTTATCTTTCTGCCATCAGCTACAATCAAAGTTCCTCGACACGGCATCAGGAGAGCAGGTGCCCATACTTACTAACACATTTCAGTCTAAGCCAAACTTAAACCAAACATGAGATTTATTGACAGGCATATCTCGCTCCGCCCGCAGGTGATCAAGAACCTGCTGTTCGTCGGCAAGGTGATCTACCTCATTTCCCCAGAGTCTGATGTCCCTTCCCCTGAAGAGGAAGTGAAAGAGGAGGAGGAGCAGAGGGAGAACGGAGATGAAGAGGACGAAAACGGAGAGGAGAAGGAAGAGAAAGAAAAGGAAGAGGAGGAAGAGGAAGAAGACAAGGATGATCGGCCTCCTTCCCTGCTGTGGTTGATGAAGAAGCTGTCGCTGATGGCCAAGAGAGAGGCAGCTTACACCCCCAAAGTTCCCCTGAAGGTACACATAGAAACTAGGAGTCATATGTCCACTTCTCTGGTTGACTACCAGCAACCAGCAGTCCAGCAGTATCTTATCCAGACACTCTCTTCACTGACTGTGAACAAAAGAGCATGACCTCTTAACGTCTAATCTCAAGGCAGGGTGCCAAAAATGTATTCATCACAGAACAGAGTTAGTGACTAACTGGTGAATGTTGTGGAGCAATTAGCAGCTAAAGAACCCTCAGGAGGTGGTAGAGACTGAAACAGAGCTGTAAGGAGTCGAAATATTGACTTGAATGAATGCTAATGGTGCACCGTATCTGCTGTATGTGTAAATTGACAACTGTTTGCTAACAAGCAAAGCAAGAGTGAGCATATGTCAGTGTTCACAACAAAAACTCCATTTAGGGTTAAAGAATAACGTAAGACCAAGCTGAAAGCGTCGATACTGGCTTCTTTTGTCAAAACTCACATTTCTAAGTCAGTTAGAAAATATATTTTTTGTTTTCTTCACCTCCACAGAGAACATGTGTGTTTAAGTTCCTGGGAGCGATAGCCATGGACCTGGGGAAGGAACGACTCGGCCCCTATCTGACCACTATCATCATCCCTCTGTACAGGGAGCTGGACAGCACCTATGCAGACCAAGGTAACTGCTCTTAACCTAACTCGTGGGGGGAAAAAAAACCCTGAGACTTCCTACAAAAATGTATATTGATTCCACTGAGCCCCGCCCTTTGTCTATATTCAGATCCCACACTGAAGAATCTGGCCCAGGAGCTGATCGAGCTGCTGAAGAGACAAGTGGGTCTGGAGAAATTCTCTCTGGCCTTCTCTGCTGTACAGAAGGAGTTTTCCCAGAGGCGAACGGCCCGCAAACGACACAGAGCTATGCAGGTATGATGGATAGCAAACCGCATACACAAACAAGAGCAACTTATTCCGACCATTCAATTTACGTTTGTCTGTTTTCCCAGGCGGTGGCTCACCCGGACATCGCAGCCAAGAAGAAACTCAAGAAGCACAAGAACAAAATTGAAGCCAAGAAGAGGAAGATCGAGTTCCTCCGGCCCGGTTATAAGGCCAAGAAGCACCGGAGCCATGCGCTTAAAGACCTGGCCATGGTGCAGTGAGCCACGTGGGTGGCTACATCTGTTTATTAGGACGCTAGGTGGGAATGAAAGCTGGCCAGTTGCCCCATGGAAGTGGATGGGTTGGATTTCGTGGGCAGGTACTAGTTGGCTGCAGAAGTCACACTTCATGATGTTACATAATGACTTTTACTATTTACTTATAACTATTTTGTCAACTGACAAAACAAATATCATGATGGGCAAGGAGAGAGTTTCTTCCTGGTGTATGAGCTGATCTGTCTCTTCTGTTTGGCATCTAACATCCTTGTGTGTGTAAAAGGAATTAGAAATGAGAATCATGTAACAGGCTGATTCTCAGCAGGATGTCTCTGTATCGCTAACAACATCATCATAAGAATTGAAGATCAAAGTTGAACTGTTTATTTTCCTGCTGTGAACAAAGTGTGGAATTGTCTTCAGATTTATATCCCGTGCAGTTAAATGTACGTTTTTTTTGTAATTAAAAAAGATCTGACATTTTTACAACTCATCCATCTTCTGGTATCATAATTTGAAAATCAAACAGCCTTAACACAAACTGGTACAATCACTGATAGCAATCTTTACTGAGAATAAATTTCACTGTACAAGCAGATATAAATATGGAACCACAGAACTTTGAGCATACAGTTAGTGTTCAGTAACTAAATGACTAATATGCCAAAGCTGTACTCAAGGATTTCAATGGAAAAACGGCTTTAACCACTAGATTATTTAAAAAAGGAAAAAAAAAGGGAACCACACAAATGAACATAAGGGAATAAACAATAGAAATCCATGACATTACATCTGCCTGAACCTATAGTACAAAAACAGCCTGGGCTGCAGTAACACTTGGCCAGAGGACATATAGTAGATGAATACTTTTTTTTTTTTTTTTTAACTGTTTGAGGCCAGATTTGCAATTTCCTAAAGTAAATCAGAACATTTCATGCAAGCCAGCAGAAAGGTATGTTATCCAAATTTGGATTTCATACTTGCTGCAATAAACAGATTCAATACAGTATAGCTAGTCCAGCACACTACTAAAAAATGTCTAATGACTTGGCAATCAAGCAGCTGCTTCTCCGTGGTGATGATGTGTCCTCGTCTCTGGTTGCTCAGGTCAGGAGCAGGAGCGGAGTTTGTATGGTCGAACCTCTGATGGGGATCTTCATTGCATCCTTTTGCTGACATGAGTGCCCATCACTTACTGATCTTCGAGCTTTACTACATGCGAATGACGATTTCAGAAATGCTACAGAGGGTCAGAGTGGATGGGCTTTCCACAGTCTTATTTATTGATTCCTTCTAATGCATGATAACGTGTGTCACGCTGTTAGATTAAATAGATTGGTAAAAACTGCATTTCCAAAACGCACAAAAATGTAGTTACTAACTTGTTGCCCGTCCATCACTGAAGTCATACGGCTCTCTAAAAGCTTCACCGGTAGAGATGGGACTTAGTGTGTTTGTGCCCAGTCCAGACGTTACTGCAGCCGTCGCTTCTAAGTCCCAGGCTTGAAAGGCGTTAGGCATTGGGAGGGCTTGGCCAAGGCTTCAGGTGGGTTGGAGGGGGGGAGGAGTGCAATCACTGGTCCAGTGAAAAGTGGGACGTGGGGAAGGGAGTCAGTCACAAGGCTTCATACAGAAGGGTCAAAGGTCAGGTGTATATACAGAATGGGTGGGGGCCTTTACTGTCGACTCTTCAGGGAATCCACCAGCCTGCAAGGACAGAGAGCAAATACAATTCAGTCTCGGTAAACACAAAGAACACATAACACGTTGGGCAATATGAACGAATACTGGAGAGAATGAGTAATACACTGTCTTCTGGTTTTAAAAGGGCTGGGAGCTTTTGACAAATACAGATGTGAATCTGGATAAAAGTAAAAATCATTATTTTAATCAATTATTTCTCTCAGTACAGAAGATATCTACTTCAATTAACGTCCTACCATTCCATTGCCTCATCCAAGCCTGTGCCCTTTGTGGCCGAGGTCTTAAAGATCTGCCATTTTCTGTCTTTGAGGGCGGGAAGGCCCAGGGCGTTGGCCACCTCAGTGGGCGTCATCGCCTGGTCCATGTCTTGCTTGTTTGCAAATACCACCAGGATAGCTTTCTTCAACTCCTCCTCCTGGATAAAACACAGGGTCGCAAAATTACATCATGAAAAGCTGACATTTTGGGACATTATTTCTAGAAAATCCACTTAGTAAAGCCAGAGATACAATCAATTCATTTAATTCAATCCAAAGAAGTGGCAGGTACAAATATCTGTGGCAAAAAACAGCTTTAATAATTTGCATCTAAATGCCTCATTCTGATATTTGACCACTTTTTTTTTAAATACCACTAAATGTATAGTTTTGAAATACTTTACTTTGAAAATCATCTTAATTTGTGTAGATTGAATTTTCCTCTTTTACAGAAAGTAATTTCAAACACTTGGCACTATAGATGTTCAAATTTGAATTTTGGTGTCTGGATTCAACCAACACAAGTTCTAGTTAAGAATTTCCTAATACATAATGTGACCTTGTGGTGGCAGCAGAGGAAAAGTGATTAAAATTGATCTCTGCAGACAATATCACAGAAATCTGTTTAATAGTAGTTGGGTAATTTCACTTTGGACGAGTAGAAATGTTAGACATCTCCACAGCTCTCCAGCTAGCCATGATGACTTCGAGATTATGAAATAATGATATATCCTCACGTCAGTTCAATGTTTTTAGGTTGGAGCTGAGAATAAGCCAGCTTACCTCCAACATGGCCACCAGCTCAGACTTTGAGATGCCCATCCTGTCGCGGTCACTGCTGTCGACGACGTAGATGACCGCATCTGTGTTTGAGTAATAACACCGCCAGTAGGGCCTGTCGAGCAGAGCGCAAAGGTTGTGAGACAGCAGAGGAGACCTCTGAAAGAAGGAGGTTCGGCGAAGACGCAAAAGGTTCAAACATTTGTGAGGTTAAAATAATGTAAAAACAGGGAAAACAAACGATATGATGACGAGATCAGGAGGACATTTCAAGTTGTGCGCGAACAACAGAGATGAACTTGATCTCTCCAAGATGTCAGCTGAGGCACAAGCTGTTTAGAGTTACGCCTGTGTTCCACATACACACATTCACTCCTGGGAGCTCCATAGCACAGCACCATTGGCCAGTACACCTACCTGATACTCGTCTGTCCTCCCAGATCCCACACCTGGAACTTCAGATTCCTGTACGTGACTGTCTCCACGTTGAAGCCGATTGCTGTGCGGAAAGAAATGTTGGTATAGTGAGGGCAGAGCACACAAGCCTTATCTAATCTGTAGAGTACAGTGTGATGGTTCTGCTGACTACAAGTTCGAGTTCGATTCTCAGCCTGTGTCATAACGAGGAACTGTGCAATCGATCACAAACAAAACTCAGGATTTTTAATTGCGGGTTGCGTGTAATTGAATCAACATTTGTTCGCACACATGTCCATAGACGACCAGCATAAATGAAATCCCCATGTCTTCATCAGCAGGGCATACAATTAGCACCGTTCACCAGCCAGATGCTGGTAGAGTATACAAGTGGCTGTTTGATTTTCTTCACTCACCAGCAAAATAACAACAACGGCAGGCTATTAAGCGGCTGGTAAAATGTGACGCTGTCCCCGCCGTTGGGCCAGTGGACAAAACAGTCCTGCACCCCGTTCATCAGGCTAAAGAAACAGCACGCGTGTCTGTACTCACATTTCAGTGTTTGAAAAACAGAACATTATCACTACGCTGTAGGAATCATTTTAGATTCTGATGGCCTTTTGAAATATTTGTTTTTCCTGTTAGTATCACAGCTGTCCATGCCGACAGCCCTGCCCACTGCTGCTTTGTACTCGGTACGAACTTTATTCGCTCTAATGAATTGGATTAAAGCCAGGGAAACCAGCTTCTCTCCAGTCCCGTGGTTCTCAAACTTTTTCTGGCATTCAGACGCCAAAAAAACAGTCCCACCTCACACCCCAATTTTTATTTTTTAAACCAATGATAGGGAGCTAATAATGAAGGATCCAGGTTGAATTTGAGTGAAACAAAGGTTAGCACAATAGCACCAGCAAACGCGTTCTCATTTTGTTTACCCTACATAAATCATATTCATTTAACTCCATATTTTCCCCCTGGTCATTGCAGCCCCACCTGCAGTGGCTCCACGCCCCCCCCGTCGGAGAACAACCGCTCTAAGTCAAACACTCGTGTGTCAAAGAAGAACGCTGATCAGACTGGTTACCCAGGTTTACCCATGTAGCAACAGGATTACTGGTCGATGCCATTCATAATCTAATTACCATACACACAAAGGTTGTTCTCGTCACACTATGTTACAATGGTGTCTGGGCTGACTTTAACCGATGTGGATCTGAGGATGTTCTCTGAGGGGGAATACACAGCAGTATGGGAGTAGAGAAAGAGAGCACAGCAGCACATACTGGGGATTGTAGTGACCACCTCTCCGACCTGCAGCCGGTACAGAATGGTTGTTTTTCCGGCGCCGTCCAAACCCAGGATCAAAATCCTCATCTCTCTGGTGCCAAACAGGCCCGAGAAGAGACTGGAGAAGAAACCACCTGAAGGAGACACACACACACACACACACACACACACACACAGGGAGGAATCAGTGCTGAGAACAGGGACTTTTAATTAGCAGATGGATCGAAAATGTACCCTCTGGCTTCTAGTGAGAAACCATGGGCATGTGTCATTATTATGTCTTTGTATACATTTATTTATGAACTCAAATCATCAAACTATAAAAGGTTAAACGATGGTTAATCGACTGCCACAGTAGGAGTTCATTGGAGTCCTAGAAGAATTACAGCAACAGAGAGAAACGTGACAGTAACCACACACAGGAAAGTGAATCTGGCGTTAAAGACTGAGCTCTTTCTACACCTGGAGCTCTTTAAAACCCTTCTCTTTTCCGGATTCACAACAATGGCCTCATTAACAATGAGCAGTGCCAATAGCACTCAGGTGGTTGAGCGAGTTAGCTTCTGGCGTTGTGGACAGACGGAGCTGAATAACGTGCTTCATCTTTTATGTTCCTTGACGCCAATATGAAGATATTATGAAACAACTAACACGGGTAGCTGGGAGGGAAACACGTTTGGAAACTGTGCCCCACTGAAACACCACGGAGGAAAAACCCACGGCATTCACTGTCAACAGCTAACGCTAGCGAGCTAGCTGGTCACAGCCGCGTCAAACGGAGCAGGCAGACACAAAACATGTAATTAATGGACTCTAAACTATCCATACGCATGTGGGCTTTATGTACTCGAAGGGGAAATACAGGCAGCACCGACCAACAGTTAAAACGCTCACCCATGTCGATGAAACTACGGTCCTTGTAGGAGCAACGCTGCAGCAGGTCGGTCGGACAGAGACCTTCTTCCGTGTGGCTGACGTGTCGCTGGAAGACGTCACCACCCTCTCGCCGAGCAACGTTTCGCTTCTTAACATTCGTCACACTCAATGTTTCTCCGTGTTTTAATATAAAAAACGGACTCGTGGCACGAGTTGAGATGTTTTCAGCAACGCGGTTGACACGTTAATAGCGTTCGGGGGTTTATAAACGTGAATTGTAGGTGTGTTGCTTTGTGAAAACGTAGATGTTTTAGTGGAAAGTGCTGCTCGAGAAAGAAGGCTCGATCCGGGCGCTGTGGTACAGGGGGCGTTCAAGAAGCCAAAACGGATACGCGTTCCCAAACGTTCTACAGCTATTCTTAGTGAAGGGGATGTGACAAAAACTGGTGGATTGTTTTGAATGCAGCTCACGTTAGACGAAGGAGTTGCCCTCTCTGTACAGCATCAAATTTATGATCACCCTCACACAAGAAAGATTATAAAGCTAGATGTGGATGCTGCTACGCGGTTCGTGTCATTTGATGCAAAATGCAACCGTTCTGAACAGTTTAGAATAACTTTACAATGCGGGAACTGCTCTGAGCTGTAATTATCTACGGATGGACCTGGTTCCCGTCGGCTGAGACATCATTTACAATCCGCGGTGAGACTGACGAGGCGGGACCGCCGACAGGATGGTGGAGCGGTCGGACCGAGCCCCTCTGCTGGACTGGGAGGAGGTTCCGTCCGCGGAGAAGCCCGGCGGAGCGACACCGCCGGCAGCACACCCCAAAGAGCGACTGTCGAGCCCCTCCAACAGTCGTGCCTCACCGGGATGCTCCGCGCCGGGCTTTGGGTGGAGCAGCGGTCCGGGGGGTCCCACTCCCAGCAGGTCTGTCTCCAACGCAGACGGCTGCAGCGCCCCACCCGCGACCTCCAACAGCACCCCGGCGGGCGCGGACGAAGCGCTGCGCCCCGACAGCGAGGAGCATCCCTCGGATTCAGGATCGAGGGAGGTGTCCCTGGAAGACAGGATGGTGAAATGGGAGGAAAAGGACCAGATTGTGTCGGTCTTTGTGGTTACATTCAATACCAGATCAGGTGGGACATAAAATATGCGACGTGGATTTATCACTGCTGTGTTAGATCGAATACAAAATCTTTCCAGAACAGGGAGAGGATACTGTTTATAGACAGGAAGGGGGGGGACATACATGAAGCATGCCTCGTCTTGTGCAAGCAATCCCTGTGTCTGACGCCCAAAACGAAGAGCGCATGTTTGTACCAAGTCTGCAGAACCTTCTCCTACAGGTGTGGCTCTGTCTGACCTGGCCATAAGTTTAGAGACACGATTAAAAGCTGCGACACCTTCTGTAGTCTAAGTACAGGAAAGAAAATGTCAAAATGTCAGGACGAGCTCTGTGATGGAAATCAATCAGCTGGCTGCAGAGTAGGGCTATACATTTTTAATGAGGGGCATGTTGAAGACAGGATGAGCCCCCTGCAAAATAGAAGCCAATCAGGTTACTTACCTAGAAGGCTAATCTATTTAAGCATCAGAAGATTTAATGTTTCGAAATGATAGAGAAACCCTGATTGTGCCACAGGATGTTCCCTACAGGGTGGAGCTGGACACTATGTGATGTTGCAGTATGTTTGATTGACAGGACACCAGGACAATAATAGGGTGATGAACAGGTTATAACAATGCATTTTATTTATGTTTGATTTTTTTCTGCTCAGTGGAAGGATCAGGGTCACTGGTATCAGTACTCATAGTCTGATAGGGGCTTTGCAGGAAAGACCTCCATTTGAAGCCGACAAATAGGACTCCAGGTAGATTAGCTGGATCGATTCCTGCATTCCTGCTCCGTACGGTCAATATTGCTACCCTTGTCTCTCCACGTTTTCTTAACACCAGAGCCAGGATTCACAGGGTAAATCATGACAAGATGAAACACGACACAGGTCTGTTCGCAGTACACACCGGTTTCAGGATATTAACAGAAAATACAACAGGTAAATGTATGATATGAAATAATACAAGCCAGTTGTGCTATGGTACATCATTATATGTGAACCTATAGAGGAGAGCATCGCCCTTTTATTCACTATATTAATCAGTGTTTGCATATTTGCTCAATGTTACAAACAACCCAGATGAAACAGCGTGTAACAAACAGCACAGAGCCGCAGTATTTGTAACGCTCACACCAATTTATCCACAGTTTGTGCACTATGTTAGAATATAAAGGAAAATATACCTCTGTCTCAGCTTCAAGTGGAGACTATGATGACAGTTCTGTCAGTGATTTGGTAAGTTATCACAAAACATATTCAGATATTGCAGCATCAAACATTTGCTCCATCCCTACTAACAGATAATCAGCTCCACTTCTGCTTCCTTAAAGGAGCAATCCAGCCTAATACACTTAAAAACAGGTGTTCTTTTAATTCCCCTGACTCATGTAGATACATGCTTTAGGTTTTTCATATACATATATATGTTGGTTTTTTTTTGGGGGGGGGGTATCTTTAAACTTTTATTTAGAGTGAAGCAGAGACAGGAAATTAGGTAAGAGAGCTTCACACTAACAAAGGAGATTTAAAAATGTACTAGAATATTTCTGAGGATGAACTAGGAAAGGATCCGGGTTCATTTTAGTATTTCATCTATGATAGTGCTGTATAGGGCTGACACAACGCCAATATACAATATCGATTTGAGGATTGTTTCTTACAGGATTTAGTCAAGCGTCAGGAACCACGTGATGCATCAAAAATCAGAGCAAAGCTGCTTTTGTGCATTTGTCCACAAATAAAACATGCAATGAAAAAACATTGTGTCTCTACTGTTTTAACCAGTAATGAGCTTTAAATACTGGTCTGTCTGTGCAGGAAATAGCTTCAATAGGCACTTCGCACTGCATGATACTTAAAGCTAAATACTTCATGTCAATAACAGCTGTCAAAGTGAAAATAGAGCATCTTTGGTGTTTGGTTGCAGGTGCTTTTTAGTCTCTAGTGGAAGATACAGACCTGTTAACTCAATCTGAGCATCAATCAAGTCATATTTCTGCAGCAGCTCCACTGACTGATACATGTAGCTACTGAATAGACTGAAAACCACAGTGTCTGAGTCACCTTCTCTGTCTCCCTGCTCCTATCAGGCTGTATTTGCTCAGCTGCCGCTCGAGCGTCAGCGCCCAACCGGCACATAATGAATTCCAAGGAACGCAGTCGGGCTGTGTCACTGCTGTTTCATGAGCATGAAATGAAACGTGATAATATATTTACCGTCTGGTCTTGTATCAGCATTTGTCTGCTTTGCCTGTGTGTTTTAATATTGTCTCTGTGTGGCGTGGGTGCGATTAGGGAACATGCTGGAGTGGTGTCTGCCCAAAGACATGGACCTGGAGGGAGTGGAGTTCAAAGCCATCGCCAGCGGCTCCCACCGAGTCACCACAGACTTCATGTAAGTGTGTGTGTATGATCAGTATGCACAATAGTGGAAGTTGTTCACCTTCTTCAGAACGTGAAGGACACAACCCAGTGGAGGAGGCTGATTTAGAGTATTAGGATGCGGCCCCATGTCTTCCTCCTCCTGGCAGGACAGAACGACAGAAAGCGTTGCCCGGCAAAAAAAAAAAAGAAAAAAAAAGAAAAGCTCAGCCATCTGGCAGTGCCTTTGCTTTTCGTGACTCATGGCTTCGTGTCTGTCTCCCTCTTCTCTCTCCCTCTCTCCCCTTCCATCCTCAGCTACTTCCGGAAGGGCTGCTACTTCGGCCTCGCCTGCTTTGCCAACATGCCGGTGGAGAGCACGGTGGAGAGGGGGGCGAGGATGAAGTCGGTAGGGATCCTGTCTCCTTCCTACACCCTGCTCTACCGCTACATGAGCTTCCTAGAGCACCAGGTCAGGTAAGAGGAGCTGGTTCTGTGCAACAGAGTGGTCTGCTTGCATACATGGCAGGGGTTGTTACTGTCACTGAACAACAGACGTCTAATCAGGGCTGCAACTTATGATTATTTTCATTAGTTCACAGCCCAAGGTGACGACTTCCAGTTGCTTGTTTTGTTCAACCAATATCCCCAAAAAGATATTCAGTCACCACAATGTCACATTTGGTTGCTACTTAGGAGCTGTTGATTATATCACACAGTCTTCCACAGTTGTTATGGAATTCTGAATGTTCAAATGTTTTTTCTGAGCACTTTAAAGAGTTCCCAGAGTTAAAATTGAGATTGAAAATCAAAAACATTAAAGTTTATTGAACCAAAACACTTAACTTAAATAAGCTGGAATCAGCAACGTTTTTGCATGCATAAATTGCTCAAAATGAGTAATTAACGATCTATATCTTTTTTAATTAATCAATCAATTCGTTTTTCATCCTGCTAAATTAATTGACTACGGTAATCATTGTAGCTCTGCTTCAAATTTGTTGGGGTTACTGGGCAAAAAAATACTCTATACAACACAGTGTTATAAATGTTTGTTCATGAGGTAGATTCTACATTCGTGAGTGGGGCTAGGATACTAAACACATCTGAGCAATAGTTATAAAATAATCAATAATGTAATTGGCAAAAGTGGTGGACCGACCGAGAGACCGACAGGCTGTTAACATGGTTGCTTACATGTGACTGCTGATCCACATGACAATATTAGTGGTAGACCGATAGGGGTTTTCCAATGGTTGATGCTGATATTTAGAGAGCATTAAAACAAAGAATAGTATAATTCCATTATTCCACACACATTACAATCTAATCAGAAGCCGTGCTCGCCAGTAACAGTTTTAGATTAGATTTTCCGGCATTTAGGATGGGAGAATGAAGTTCAGACATATGTTTACAGCAGGATGCATAACAGTTATAGTACAGGTCTGGAAACTAACTACTAGTAAGAGGCTTCAAGTATGCAACATTAGTCCACAGGTAAGTTCAAAAATGGCCTCCAGAGGCCGCTAGTGGGGCTTTTTGGCTCCGCTCAACCTACTTCTTCTTCTTCTTTCTTTCCTCTCATCTCAAATAGACCACTTTCAGTCCTGAACACAACTCTCTATATTCTCTTCCTCTCTCTCTCTGCTTTCCCCGATCCTCCTCTCTTCCCTTTCCACAGTTCCCGCACTCTGGCCTCTGCTGGCCTCCAGTCACAGTGGTCATGCTTCTTACTCATCATTCCCCGCGTAGCTCATTCCAGATACCTCATCTGCTGACTGCTATGGCAGTTATATAAAGGGCTCACTGTTGGTCACGAGGTGGTTAACATAGTTAGGAATTTATGAATACTTTCATCCTTTACCCTCTCTCAGCCTTCCCTCTGTTTCTGAGTTAATGGAATACTGTGAGAGGGACTGTGGTTAGAGAATACTAAGAACTAACAAAAGCTTTAATACAGAAAAACATAGCCATAGTCAAGGTCTAGCTATGTTGGGCAGATACACTTTTTTCCTAGACTGACATCTAGCCCACTGCTTATTGGTGGCAGTTCAATTTAGTCCAGTCTATTGTTACTGAATGAGGGTTTCCAGGCCAAATGAATTTGTATTACAAAGAGCTGCAGCTGATCATTTGTTTCTGCACTAATTATTGACTGTTTACCACATGAATTTCACATTTTAGCGCTCCATTTTAAAATCAAAATGGCTCTCTGTGGTGAACAATAATCCCAGTCATTTTTAAAATATACTATTTGGAGGAAAAATCATGGTATGTTTATATACCTAAAAACACTTTGGTGGTGTTTATACTGTGTGTAAAGAGCACCAGGCACTTTTTGCCCATTGTTCATATCAGTGTGCATCATTTCCTAAAATTTATACTGGGATTAACTAGAATAGTTTGGGTTGGGATTATTTTACCAGGATTTGAAGTATAGCTACATCGTGGTTGTAGCTTATCAGCTATTCCTTCCTAAGAGAAGCTGAAGTTAAGAAGAAAAATCTGCTTGTATATTTGTGAAGATATTTAATTTTGAGATTTAGAATTTCAACAGTTTTAATGTCAATTTTCTTGCCCCTGCTCCAGGCTCCAGCTTCAGTCCCCTGGCCACTACTCTCCCCTGGAGGCCTTCTATGAGGACAAGAGAGCACTTCTGCCACCCAGTAGTGACGGTGTTGTTGTTGGATGTCCAGCCAATGCCTGGGGAGCTGCAATCAACCACAGCATGCACCCTGAGATGAAGGTAGGAAGGACATTTCCGCTTCTACGGCTTCGTCAGCTGGTGTTTTTTGCACTTTATTACTCACTAACCTTTTGCACCTCTGTGTGTGAATACAGATCACCCACCCTGCAGGCTGCATGTCCCAGTTCATCCGCTTCTTTGGGGAGCATATCATGGTGCTGTGGAAACTGGCCCTCCTCCGCAGACGCATCCTCATCTTCTCCCCTCCGCCTGTGGGTGTGGTCTGCTACAGAGGTGAAAAACATCTGGATTTATTTACAAAGTGTTTCAATAGAAGTTTAAAGGAATAGTTAGACATTTTGGGAATCGCATGCAATCGCTTTCTTGCCGAGAGTCAGATGAGAAGATTGATAGCGCTCTCATGTCTGTCTGTGAAGCTGGAGCCAGCAGCTGGTTAGCTTAGCTTAGCACAAACACTGTAAACGGGGAAAACAGCTAGCCTAGCTCTGTCTGAAGGTGTCAAAAACTTGTTAATTAACACGTTTTTCTCTGGATTGTTGACAAAAAATATATTGTAGAAAACTGACAATTTGTTGTTGTTGAACTTTAGCCTTTATGCTAAGCTAACAGTCTCACGGCACAACAGACATCTAACTTTTTGCAAGATAGGTAAAAAGTGCACTTCACTTTAAATGTCCAAATAAAACAAGGATTTTCATGTTTTCAAAGGTGTATCTTTTTCAGCTGTGAAGCCCATTAAACATATTCAGAAAACACATTCAGAAAAAGTTATTTAAGTCTAATTTAATGTATGAGTTTGCAGAGTTTATATCAGCGTACATGCAGTCCCTTTCCAGCTGTATTAGTGTTGGACAGCCTACACGTCATGCACACATTCATTCACATCCTGTGTCGCTCTCCTCCTCTCCCACACCTATGCATCATTTTTCTAATTTCACCCTCCACCCCCTCTTCCCTCTCAGTGTACTGCTGCTGTTGCCTGGCAAACATCTCCATCCCCGGGATTGGTGTGGCTGTGCCCGAGTTCCGGCCCTTCTTCTATGTTAATGTGGCCGATATCAGCGCCCTGGAGAACGAACTCTCCTACGTAGCATGCAAGTGGAAGCTCGAAACATGTTAACATTTGTGAAAAGCCCCATTGAAAAAAAAAAATAGTCGGGTCTAATATACAACTTTTGCAGGTATGATCAGCATCTCCTGTATGTCAATTCTTGTTTGTATTCTTAGGTACTACTGAGAAGATCTTTGAGGAGAAGAAGGATCTGTATGATGTGTATGTAGACAATCAGAATGTAAAGACCTGCAGAGACGGCCTGAAGCCTCTGCTCCGCCTCAGCACTGCAGACAGGGATAAATATCGCAAACTCACTGAACAGAGGTAAGTTACACTGTAAAGAACACTGCTTACGCTTAACAGTAATTTCCAGACTGGGATTTAAAGGTTAAGGCTCTAAAGATACCAAAACTACCAAAGAACTAAATCTACTAAAATGTATTTCCTATGTAACCAAAGTATAAATATATGTATATAAATATAAATATATCTTATTCCTCATCTGTAGAGCTCCATTGTTGCCCAAACATGATTAAAAAACCATCAGTGAGCCACATGTACTGACATGTTCCCTCATTATTCTGAACATGGGCACTGTAGTTTATTTTGAGTCAGTCAGACATACAGTGTGCTGCTTATGGCTGACTGCCTCAGGGTAAGAAAGGTGGAAAGTACTGAAAGATGGAATAGCATATTGTTTGTTTTTGTTTTTGGTTTCATTGGACCTTTTAAAAATATAGCACCAAAAATATAGAATAAGCCAGCCTTATCGGTAACAAATTTGACAAATGCAGTCTCCTACATTTCAATGTTTTTTTTCTAAAGGGTTGATTAAGTAAAATTGGCACTCTAAGATTATTCAGCAGGTTTTTCTCAGAGGAGCAAATGTCTAATGGCCATCAGTTCTGCACACCACATCCTCTTTTGGATTTCTTTCTGTTCTTTCTCTTAATGTGAAAACACTGTTGATCATTTTAAATTACTCTTTACTTTAGCTATGCTAGCCGTGTGGCAGTAGACGTCCGTCAGTTGGATGGTCGGTCCACCACTTTGGTCCAAACGGATCTCCATGAATATTGAATGGATTACCTTGGCATGTTATGTAGACATTTAAAGCCCCCAAAGGATAAATTGCAATGGGAATGATGAACCCTTCAGTGTTGATCTGGTCAACATTTGGTCCACTACTTCAGTTTATGTACCTGCAAAACTAATGACATTCCCATCAGCCTCAGCTGCACTCACCACCGTTAGTATGTTAACATTGTATTAGCATTTTGTCACGCTAACATTAACAGCTCGAAGCACGAGTAAAGCCTAACTCTCCTAAATGAAAATACATGATTATTCATAAATTAGTACACATTACATATTTAGGTATAAATCACAAATAGTGCAGGTTTTTTAAAGGAAGAGTCGGATTTAAAGTGTGTCTCTGTGTGTGCAGGCAGATGTTGCTGTACTCCCAGGAGGAGAATGGAGACTGTGTGTCCAGCGAAGAGGATCTCTTTATTCTGTAAGTGTATGATTCATTCAACCAGCCAGCGGAGTGGTAACTACTGATTAACCACTGTACGCAGAGCTGACACAACTTGATCTTTTTATGAGGATCCTGGGAAGAAACTTAAAATTTAATGAAAGAGGTAATGAGCCTGACAGAATCTCCTGACCTTTCTCCTCTTCTCACACTCGCTGTACTTACTAAATCTCACAAAGTGCATATTTGTGCTATTTTTTTTATGCTTTTCCCATGTTATCACTGCTACTGTTCAGCTAAGAGACATGGAATGAAAACCAGGGTAATGTGGGAGGAAAGCATGAAGGACAAGGGGAACAAAACAAAGGGGGGAAACTTTGTAGATCATTTTCTAAATGATTAGAAAATACATTTATTCGAATACATTTCAGTTGTGAAGCTACCATCTTCCTACCTTCTTATCCAGGTTTTTCCTGGAGCAGAACAACAGGATTTTCCAGACCCTCAGTGAGGTGGCAGCAAGCCCAGATCCCACGCTGACCCAGGAGAGTGTGAGAGCCATGGGTCTGGATCCCCATGGAGACAGGCTCTTCCTGCTCCACCTGCTGGAGATCTACGGCTATGACACCCTGCTGGTGTCGGAGCAGCTGTGCTGCAGTTGAGAGACAACAGACGGGCTAGCTTTCCGCCTTTCATCACTGCTCGTTTTAAAAGGGGGTTGAGCTTTGAGTGCTGCATTACTGGCTTCTTGGAGTCTTCAGGACGGTTTGAGCCACCAGAAATTTCTCTGGTATATCTTTTATTTTTGTTGTACATCTCCCCGTGCTTCTTTTGTTCACCGTGGTTCTGCTCCCTCACAACCTGATGGCAGGACCAACATTTAAAGTCCTGTAATTCGGTCAGTTCTACTTGATACATCCTCTCCGAGATAAACTCACCCTTAAGATGGATTACCACGGCTGCTTCTCTGGATTGGATACAGCTGCAGTATTTCAACACTGAGCCGTGTGTGAATTCAATGGATGGCAGGTCCAAACGCAAGGTGAAGATAACATCAAATTAACACTAAAGTGGCCTGAACTGTACTTGGACATCAAGTTGAATGACAGAGCAAGACAATTCTGAGATGAAGCCAGCGATTTGGGCGATTTTCAGTGAACAAAACGTGTACTGAGGATTAATGTATGTAAGTGTAATAGAGAGGCAGCCTTCCTGTAAATAGTATTGCTTTTTTCCTTTTATGTACAGTGTGTCAGCGTATGTGTGATATGGGGTCCGCCTCTCTGCCAGTGTTGCTATCCTTGTAAGTGCTGGATTTTAAACATCTCATTTTTAAGCCTCTATGTCCAAATCAGGGCCTCCTTCCTTAAAATCTAACTTATGTCACTACAAGCAGGTCAAACCACCTTTGTCTTCAAGAGCCATGTCTGTAAGCACTGCTGTTTAAGTGGCACTTAAAGCCACAAATGAGCAGTTAATGTCAAGACTAATTATTTTTGGCCTGAGCTATGACCAAATCAGATTTTCTAATGATGTCCAACAGGCAAGGGTGATGTCCACGAGGACATAGAGGCTATCTGAAATGGCTTATTTGCACCCTGGCTGTCAGCTGGGCCTGCAGTTCAGAAGAATAAGCTGTTGCACAATGAGCACCGTTTAGTCTTTACTGCTGTTCTTAAATGTCCAGTTGTGTTTGCAGCTCTAGTGTCAAGTCAAAGACGGGCCTTTAGGGGGAGAGTTCACAACTTCAGATGATTCTCTCAATTCAGAGACACTGAGTTGATCTTTTTTTAACAGCTACCATCTCTAGAATAGATCATAGAGAATCGAATAAGACACAATTCTGTAACTTTTAAGCTCTGTACATTTTGAAGCGCACCATAGCAACGTATACTTTCAGCTTTGTCAACAGCAAAACAGAAATTGCACTTGTTGGTATTTTATGTTGCATATTGCTGTTGATGCAGGAGGTAGTGCATAAGTGACATGAAAGAAACATTAGACCCTGAGGTTCGTTGTTATTGGGAAATTAAGCGAGAACCTTAAAGCTGCATTAATCAAATTTTGGCCACTAGAGGGCATAAGAACTGACTACTACATCATTAGCTTAAGTTTTCAAAGGCCAACATGTTAACAAATAATGGCCTGAATTGGATATAGCTGCTAGCTGTTCAACGTTCTTCACTAGCTAGCTGCTAACTTTGTGTGTCTCCTGTTTAGTGCTGGATTAGTAGCGTATAGTCAGTCTATCAAAACATTTTGCCAAAAGCAACAGTCTGTTGATGCTGTAAATATGGTCGAGTGGTTTGAGTGAACCATGCAGTAAAAATGGTCCATAAAACCAGAACTAGCTAAGAGGCTAAAAAAAACTCTGTAGAGCTACAGAAATTTAGTGAGAATTCTCTGCAAGTTTGTCAGTAACAGTGACCTTTTTCACATTACATAAAGTAATTTGACTCTGTTAATATAAAATACTAATTAATGTAGCTTTAAGCAACTTTTCCCTTTTATGGGACATTTTCAATTTCACCCTGCATACCTCCATAGATCACATATAGTGTAGTTATTCATGTGGAACACCAAGGTCAGTGTTTTAAGGAATTTCCTTTAGAGGATTCACCACTACATAATTGCTACATGAAAATACATGCACTAAAGAAGAAAAATTTGTTTGAAATAATTTAAATATACTACAAGGAGCTTTTAACTGGGTTATGAAACTGACGTTATAAGACAACAAGACCATCAGTGAAAATATTGGCTATTTCTATATTTTGTTATTCTTGATGCCTGCCACTGGGTCAAATTCAGTCCAATTTCCCTTGAAATCAGATGAAACACGGCACTACCGCTTTTGTCCACAGCGGCTGCCAGAATCAAAAGTTCCTTGTAGCTGCTTCAAAGTCAATAATTTTTATTTGAAGTGTCTTCTTTTTGAGACATGCTGCACACTAAGCTAACCTGGTGCTTTGGTTACTCTATGGGCTTTATACAACAACAAACTAAAGGTTATTATTCTGTCAATTTCTGTTTTACACTGATTGCTTTGGTCCTTTTAATTTTTTTTATGTATTCTGTTAAGAGTTTGTTTAGCTGTAAATCGTTTTTAAGTGTAGATATTCAATTGCTGTAACATTATCTGTGAAGAAATGGGATCAGTTGAATGTGTTTTATAAGGCAATTAAGATCCCACTGAGCCTCTGTGAAACCCTCATGCAATTATGTGTTCAATTGTCCGCTGTAAGAAAACATAGCGTATTTTCACACCACATCGCATGGCACCTTAGACAGCCTGTACAGTGCTGAAGCAACCATGTTTGTAGTTGAAGGGATAGTCCAAGTCATGTTAAAACACCTTCACTTTATTTATTTTACTGTAAACCATTTCAGAAATAAAGTGCATTGCCACTTATAAGGAAAACACAGTTCTCAGTCTGAATATTATTTATCAACAATCTTTACATTCCTGAATTTCATTTCTACATTTCATTCATTTTATCAAAATGTGCAGTTCAAAGCCACCGTCTTTATTATCAGTGCACTTGTTTCATTTGTTGCTGTGTGTTCGTGTATATGCTTGTATTTCTTCCTTTCCATCGTGGCTAATCTCAAACATTCAGGAGTAGTTTTCTATGTTGCCATTGATGATAAATTCCTCACCACTAGAGACTCTTCCATCATTCACATTACCCTTAATTCCACATCTGGAGCCACTTGTGGTGATGTCATAGCCACTGAGTGGCATCCTGCCTGTCACAGCAACTTTAAGAACAGTCAGCCAGCTCTGTTTGAGGTCCAAGCTATCGCAGGAGAACGTGTGGGTTGCTCTGGATTGGCTTAAACAGAAACAAGGCTGACCCTGGAGCTCTTGAAGGGAATCCTCCACTCTGTAGCCCAGCAGAGGTATACAGGATAGGGGCTTTACATCCTGGAGATATGGGGGTGAATGAAAGGGATAGAAAAGCATGTGATGGATGTGAAGGTTGAAGCTGTGCATGGCGAGATTTTGTATGGAAAAACAAGCTTCTTTTGTCATCAGCAGGGCTGCAACAGAAAAGTGTGTTTTCTAATAAAGGATATGCAGCAATGGTACTTATTTCACAGGCCACCACTCATTGCCAGTCAGTGGTATGTTGACATTAAAAAGGAGAACTGTTTGTTTTTGGAGAATAAGGATATTACCGTTTTCTGTGGATACATAATTAGTTTTATTTGGTTTCATTCATAACAGAAGCAGGTAATACTCTGTAGCCTTCGGGTTTCAAACTTTCAAAATATGTTTGTGCAGTTGATTGCACAACAGCTCTTCACAATTTTAGCAGTTTCCTTTTTTTTCCATGCCAGTGCGTGATTAAAGATGCTGACTATTAATGTTGTGACTGCGGTGACATATGACAGCATCACATGCATACCCTCTAGAAACAGTTCCACACAAATCACAGCGAAATACAGAACACCAGTGAGTATGTGGCACATAAACAATGATACAAAATATAATAATACGGTAGTATTGCGGAGATGCCTACCTGTGGAGCAGCGTACAGACAGAGGGTCGGAAGTTCAGTTCTGCTGATAACCGACCACACCTGTTGCCAGGTCTTGGGGTTGTCACCGTACAGCAGGAAGCCACTCATCACGCCGTCAGTGGACACTGGAGATGCCTCCAGCTGACGCACAGAAGAAAACACAATGCTGTTAAAGACTTCCCTTCGGTATATTGTATTTTGTGCTCCTAAAAAGTTTTTAAAAAAATTCCATTTTCTCTGCAGAAGATACCACACTTGAATTCTTAATGTCAGTTTTAAAAAAGTGTTTTAGTATAGTTGGTTTTATTCACCACTGCCAGCTGTGTAAAATGGGAAAATGTATACATGTTCAAGCATCCATAACAGAAATGACTTCAGGGTAGAACTGTCTTTGATTTGAAAGATAACCCTTGTCATAACCGTTCAAAAACACAAGGCTCACCTCCACTATTCGTCTCTTCTTCCCCTCCACCCTCTCCCCTCTCTGACCGGTCAGGATGGAGTAGCAGGCTTTACACACTTTGTTCAGCTTGTTATTGTCATACTCTAAAGCCACTTTATTGTCTGAACACTTCCAGCACACCACCTGGGGAGCAGAGAAACCACCATTGCTATATTGTCAAAAAGAGCTTTTGTGTGCAGTGTGTTTAACACAGAGCTACCGGATCTCGTCACTCACGCAGCCACAGGCTCTGCAGTGGTGTCTTCTCCTGGTGAGCGCGTTGAAGGGTTCCTGGCATTTCATACACACGGTCACCTCGTTGTCCCTGATCCAGCGAGGGGCACGTCGGCCAAGTTCTTCAGTCTAGAAAACACAAAGGTCGCAGATGTAGAAGTCCTTTTGTTTTGTTTTTAGAATAGATTATAAATGTACAACCCACTTCTGATATCATCAAACTTACTGGTTCTTCTACGTTTAGCTCCTTAGAAGCCAACTTGAAGGTTTCATTTTTCTTCTGAAACACATCAATGGCTTCCTGAATTAACTGGTGAAAAAAAAATTAATTATTATCTTTTCCCCAATCCATTTAATATTTAATGTGTTGCTCCAAACACTACTGTAAATAAATACCCCTTTACCTTTATCCACTCATCTCTATCTTGTTCAGAGCTTGAAAAAAAAAATAAACAATGACAATTACAATTTAATTTACAAAACATTTATGTACATGCATTGATGTTTAATAACACATAATTATGTTCACAGACTACAAATATGTTAAGTAATTTGAAATCAAATCAAATGCATGTACTTTCCAACTCGAACAGCTTCTACCAAAGCTGCACAATCCTCTCAATTTGTTATATAAACCTACTTCGAGGAGTTTTGAACTGGTTACGAAACAGTCTAAATTTAATACTGATGCCTCTGTATGATCTACATAAGCACCATGAGCATTGGCTCTTTCTATGTAATTATTTTTAATGCCTGCAACCGGATCAGATTCGATTGAATTCCCTTTGAATATCAATCAAACAAGGCTGTGGAAACATTGCCGCTTTTGTCCACAGCTGCCAGAATCAACAAAAAAAATTTAACTTCCTTGTTGCTGCTTTAACATACTTTTTTAGGCAGACAACTTTACAAGGTGACAAAATGAGATGTCAACTAACAACCAAACAAAAAAAAACGCAGGCAAACACTGAGCTCAACTTAGATACACCCCACTTTTAGAACTCACACACACCTGGCCTGCAGCTCAAGGGTCCTCTCCTTTCCAGAGACCTGGAAGGTGTATGGATGGCCTTCATTGGTGGTCTGCTGCACCTGCATGCCATCCACTCCGATCCTGCAGCGGACAGTAAAACGCTGCCCAACGAGGCTGAACTTAGGAGTGCAGCACAGCAGAAAGTTGTTGAACTGTGGAGAAAAGTTATATAACCTAATTTACAATTAGACTCTTAACTAGAGTGAATTAGAAAAGGTGCAGTTTAAAACAACTATGGTATTATGTTAATAAAAAGGTCAAACAAACTCATATTAGATGGGTAGATATGCACAGTCAAAATGTTTTTGGCAGATTATCGATCATTGTCTCAAACAAAAACAAACAAAAACAAACAAAAAGATGTAATGAGTCTGCATCTGTTTGTGTATAAACATCAGTGTTCTAACCAAGAATAGATGCCTCTCCATGGCCGATGTGTTCCTGGCAGCAAGCTTGAGCAGGCGACCCTCCTTGAGGAACTCGTTGGTTGGGTTGACCACTTCCTCCTCTCCAACCATCTCATAAATCTCCAGCAGCCGCTTCAGGCTCTCCTACAGGGAGAGAAATTTAACAATGACAATACTGGCTTTTCATTTAATTGATGTCAAAAAAATCTGGCAAAAGGTAAATGATGTGGTAGTTAATGGTAACGTACGGCTTTGTGGATGGCGCTGTTTGAGTGGGTGGCTGCCATGGAAATGGTCCGGAAGGACTCTGCGGGAGAGAAGAAAGGAAGAGGTTCATTCTACTTATTAGAGAGCAAAACAGAACAAAGAGAGCAACAATAAAAATCCAACACAAGCACACTCCATAAGCCAGCACATGATGAAGAGGTCAACAGAGTGCGATAACAACAGCGCACTTACTGTGAGCCGGCTGATAATCTGGGTTGTCCTCGGGCAGTTTCTTCAGGTAATCCCTGAGCAGCATCTCGTAACGTGGAACCCTCTGGACTGGCTCCAGCATGTGGTGCTGCAGGGTCAGGCTGCCACACACCTCCTGACTCTAAAAACAAGGACAACACACATACAGAACATCCTGCTCACACCACACAAATTACTAATGACCTGTTCATGTTAGTATATTGTTCTTTACTTTAAAAATGGGGATTGTTAGCAGGATTACAATTTTACTCCATGTCACTGTAAGCTGATGATGTCTTTCTGATTCTTTTTTTGTAACGGTAATGGATTATTATAATGGATCCTGATTACTCTGTTACATGCAATCTGTTATTCCCCAAGCCGGAGTATGTCTCACCTGTACGTCTTGGATGATGTTTCTGAAGGCAGAGGAGCGTTCGGTCCAGGTCCTCACTAGCTCCATTGCCTGGTCAAAGTTCCTCATGTAGTCGGCGTACATCCTCAGGAAGGGTGCGTGTTGCAGCAGGACATTACCCAGGCCTGGGCTCTCGCGCCTACATTTGGTGGAAGTGGGGAGGTCAGGGGTGTAAGGGTCTAGACTTATAGTACAGGCTGTCTGTAAGTATTTGGACGGTGACACCCACCAGTGGCTGATGCAGTTTTCTAGGTCAGGTAGCAGAAACTGGCTATGGAAGGAGTAGATGGAGGAAATGTTGGAGAAGATATTTTTGATCACCTCGGGAGGGAATGAGCCTCGACCGGCCTCTTCTGTTAGGCGTGAGCAGAACACCTGTGGTGGGAGTTAGAGAGGGGCAACATATGGGGATTCATCTGGACAGTTATTGATCTTCTACATAAGAAGTGTTGTATTCCTCAAGACCACAAAGTATCTAGTACTGCAGTAGCACATACACACACAGAGAAGTCTGTTGAGAATGTGGCAGTAAAGGACATCCATGCCTCATAATAAGAACTACGCTGACCTAAAGAGGCACGTAGCTGTATCTTTTAGCACTAATTGCATTGTGTTTTCATAGAAGGAGCCCCAAATAGAATACCTTGTCAAGCAGGTGGAGACGAGCCACGTAGGCCCTCTCTGTCTGCAGGAGTTCATTGGCTATCTTGTACAATTTCTGCTCCGTCTTCTCTTCATCCTTTGGCTCGCCTCCTCCTCTCTCCTTCCTCTTCTCGTCATCATTCTGTTCACCTTTAGACTCCTCATGAATCCTGCCATCTTCTGCTGTTGCTTCATTCCACTGGCAAGAAGACTTCGAGCCATATCCTATTGGTAACTTGCCATCTTCCATTTTGTCATTTCTTCCCTTCTCGTTCACTTTCCCCTGCGCTTTGCCAGTCATTAGTCCAGGGGAATGCTCTTTGCCATTGCTTGACAGATGGGCTTCATTAGCAGAGTGATTGAGTCTGTGGTTAACTGGTGCTTTGATGGTGATGGCTGGCCCGTTGTAGTTGGGTGATTGCAGCAAATTCAGTGGAGAGCGTTCACCTTTTTCAGCGTGAATACTGCAGAAATAAAGTTCACCATCATTAAAAATTAGACTAATATGTCTACCTGTATTTGCACATCCATCCCCGCCCTTGCACCACCGTTTACCCTTTCTGCAATGGTTCCTGCTTCTTACTAGGTCAGGGTTTTTAATTTGAGTTTATGTACATGCTTTTAATGTATGTTTTGTGATTTTCGCGCTACTGAGCTACACTGCCGATTTGAATCCCGGGATACAATACAAGGTACTCCTATTAGCTCATCTACCCTCTACCTACTCTATCTAGTCTATCTACTCCTACTCTACGAATGATGGATTACTACCCTTGATTCGCTATACAGGCTACAGGAAGGTACGTTCAGCAGGTTAACGTGTAGCAAATTCAAAATCCAACCTGCTTCACTCCCAGTAAAGCAATCAGCGTCAGGACACTCAAGATTTCCCCTTTTCTTCTCCTTGTCCTTCGTCTGCGGCTGGGATTCTGTGGAGTCGAGCCAGGATTTCGACCGTCCTGTGGCGGCCCTTGTACGCTCCGCCATCTCCTCCGCCTGCAGCAGGAAACTCGGGCTGCGCAAGTACTCCCCTGCGAGAGGGATCCTGCTTCCTCTGGGGACACGCCTTACGTGCCACCTTCCCGGTCAGTACGCCGCACTCCTGGAATCTGCCTCTTTTGCCTGGACTTGGGAGACTGAAATGGACTGCCATGAGATTGTTGGAATCCTTCAGTGTGTCGTGGCAGGGCTGATGTGCGTGCTCCAAATAATCCATTCAGAAACGGTTCCATCCTCCTCTGACAGGACTCAGGGCCTACACCTTCTGTGCTGCTGACACAGGAAAATAGAAAACTACACAACCTCCTGCTAGGACTCTGATCTTGCTCTGTGCCATTACGCCACTGAAGGTATTAATTCTTGGTCGCGCGACTGTGGCTTGAGCTGTCCTGTCCTTCAGAGGACTCAGGAGGTGAGCTGGTTTCTAGGAGGCACTGCAAAGAGATAGCAGAACACATGAGGAATACTAACAATGTAATTGCAGGTAGAATAATTCTGCTTCTCTTTTAAACAATCAAACTAGACGCGCCCGGGCTTATGGTGCCACAAAATACTCCAAATAATCCACACCACCTGTTGTCAACAGTTTCATGTATAACTATTTTCTTTCCACCGACCTACACCCACCAATCGTATCATCACAGAGAAGGAAGTGTGCATTTTTGAGCTAACTAATGTTACAGCTGGGCAGGAGAGGACAGCGTTAATGTTCACATCCTGTCAGCCTACCTTGTGGTTTGAAAGGTGATCCTACAGCGGGGCTTCTTTTAATGTCTTCCTCTGCTCCAGGTTTAGAGTTTGGCTCCGCTCCACAGACGCTGTCACAAGCACGGCCACAGCTGTACGAGCCTCGCACTCCACTGCTCACTACAACAACAAGTAGTTACTATGTTAAACCATATGTACATATTTATCCACACACACACACACACACACGCCAATGTTTTCTGTATACATCTTTCACACTTTCCCAAGGCTACAGTTATACTGGGTGAAATATTTAAACTCAAATTGTCTTAATACTATATTTTATAATAATGGCATAAGTGGAAAAATGTAAAATCATTGTACACATTTTCCCCAAAAAACATTTCCCCATTTGTGACCTTGACTACTATTAAAATAAAATGTACTGGTTTTGACCTTTGAACCATGCATTTGTTAGAATGCCCACTGATGGTGTGTTTCGAGAACCTATTTTGCTGAGTCCTGGGAAACTGTATACAACATTTCATCAACTTTGAGCCATTCTGAGTGGATGATTCAGAGGTTCCTGCTCTGTCCTCAACTGCTAACACCATACTGTGTTTCTGCAACACTTGGGTTGTTACAGTACAGTATGATGCACCGTCTCTTGCTGTGCTGTTTTTGTTTCTGCCTGTTGTATGTGGTCACTGGGATTAAAAGAACCAGTGGGTAGGATTTAGTGGCATCTTGCAGATTACTGCAACCCACTCGCCTCAACCTCACCTTCAAGCATGTAGGAGAAACTACAGTGGCTGTGAAAAGCCCTATTTAGAGCCAGCGTTTGGTTTGCCCGTTCTGGGTTACATGGCAGTTCAACATGGCGGACACCCTAAAAGAGGACCCACTCCCTGATCTCCCACGTGTAGAGAAAAAAACTTTCTAAAAAAAGGACAAAAACACGATTCTTGTGATTAAGACTAATGAAAATATTTAGGAATATTATATTCCATCCCTGCCTGTAAGAGTTAGTCAGAAATTGAAAAGATTAAACCAACTCATTTAAATGTAGTCCAGTCCAGTCCAGAATGTTCCAGGTGAGGTTTACTTTTGGTCCAGAAGCCATACAGATGAAGCAGATAAAAGTCTTGCTTTACACCGGTTTTGTATTTGAGCTAATAAACAATAGACAGTGTGTGCATGTTAAACACATCCCAGTATTCACTGCTGTTTCACTTCTTCTCCACATCCTCATACTTCACAACAACTTACTACATTCAAACCGTGTTTTCTTACCTGCAGTTCTTTTCCAAACTTATGGGCAGATTATCCATGACTTATGTAACAAAGTGAAGCTTTCGCCTTCATTCCTGACTCCGCTCAAGCGTTAACAGATTTGCTGGTCATGTGTAGACAGCTAAAGCCTACTTTCTCAACAACGCCGTACTTCTGCTTTCTCACTTCTCTCTTCTTTCCATAGTGTCCAACCTTTGCCAGTGACGTTAAGTCATGTCAGCGTCTGAGAGGCAACGTTCAGTGCTTGACAACACAAACAGAGCGCCATCATTCCCACAGAGTCCTCTTTAGACAGCAACCGTCTCTAGGTGGAGCACAAACGCTTGAGAGAAAGATGCATGCTGAAGGCTGTAAAGGCCACAGTTATTCAAAAGCTTCTACCATTTCAATTTGGTCAGGTTGAAGAGATATTGGAAAATAAAAATACTGTGTTTGTGCATTTTTTAGGTTATATAAAACCATAAAACCACAACATGTTTTTTACTAGGGATGTCCTGATCCAGAGACGGGGTCTGTTACAATACTTTTGCGTACTTCAATTTGGATTATCCGACACATTAAACAGCCGTAGCTACAACATCTGATCGACTTGATTCAAATATGAGGTCCTGGTTCAAAAATATGACATTTATAAGCTTCACTTATTCATAGGATGAATGATGATGAATGAAAGGTTAAGTGGGAGAATGTGATGTATCACTCTGATGGGACCAAAGAAAACACTAAATCCATTCAGACGTCTCTAGTTTTTACACTTTGGTTTAAAAAGAACATTTAATTAAGTGAGATTTAGAGGAGCTGGTAGGCAAATCTTTCTAGCAATTTTCTAGCTCTCTGGGAAAAAAAGGTGAATACATTTCTTTCCCAAAATGTCAAACTATCCCTTTAATATTTTCAACTATTAAGGCACTACCGTGTGTATCACTTTCTAGCCTCTCAGTTGAGATTTTAGCAGTTTTAACAGCCCTCCTGCAAAAAAGTCAATGACGTATTCATCTTAAAAATGAAGAACTATTTAAAAGCTATATTTTGCACGTGTGGTTGTTTCAGCAAGGCTGACATCAAGCCAGGGACTCATTTGCATTATATAGAGAGATGGATGGCACTGTAGAATCCTGCATCTGACAGTACCATAGGCGCAAACGTTCTTCTCTATTTTAAACAGATAGTACTGCCTTAATGAAGGAACAGAGCGGCCTTTGTGCGCGTTGTGTGTGTGTGTGTGTGTGTGTGTGTGTGTGTGTGAGGGATTGACAAATGCTGGTCTCAAGACACACAGGCAAAGTCCAGGCTGAATCAGGGGAAAGAGATTTCAGTGCAGTAATCCAACAATCTAAGAGGCTAACAGCCAACTATGCCTAACAATTTGTGTACACACACGTATACACACACACAGTGGCTGCCTGTCAATGTTTTTCCTGGGCGTTTCCACTGTTGATTTTGATTTGGAAAAATGGATTATTGTTGAACAGTGTTTTAAACAGTAATCAAAACCCATTGGTAAACCACTTATGGTGATCTGGACACATTAAAGCATTTGGGCTACAACTGGGGATTATGCATTCATATAACCGCACTGAATGAAGAAAACCCATTTAGAGCCAATAAGACTAAGACTCTCTTATTAAGCTTTCTGTAGGTTTTATTTACTTTGGAATAATGCAATTAAAT
>NW_023339652.1:14093995-14106192 GCF_004916995.1 Morone saxatilis | reverse complement strand
ATTATGGCCTTATTGGTTTGTATACCGTTAATATATTGACAGAGCCCAAAAGGAGGCAGCCAGGGCTAGCGGAGATAAACTGGAAACATGTATCATAGAATGGTGGAGTCAAGAGCGTTGCTGGTTCAATGGAGAGAGGTAGCTCACGTGTTGGAGCTTGGCGGTCAGCCGCGAGCACCTTTTGAACCTTCGTTGCTGACCGCCACTCGTCTGAACGTCCTCCGTGTCGGCGGGCTGTTCAGAGAGTCAAACTGTTCCTCTTCTGTCAAGGTCGAAACAGTGGGTTACACAGTTCCGGCCTCAGTTTCCAGCCTCAGTCCGCTTGTTCCTCCCAGACGACAGTGACACGGTACCGGATAGAGGGAGGGGAGAGCGACGCGCCGCTGGCCCCGTCTGAGTTCCATTGTAGCCACCGCGCGTCAGAGTCACAGCACTTAAATATCGATTTCGGTTTGGTACAAGCCCCGCCCCTCAGTTGGTCAATCTCAATTCAACCACACGCGGCCCCCGACGGAACCCGCACTGAGCCAATCAGCGGCAGCGCAGCCACTGTGGACGTCAGTGAGACTTGGACAAGAGGTGAGCAGTTCAGCATTGCTGTGTAGAGTCACGCTTGGAAGCCGCGCAGGGAGTGCTCTCCGATGGAGCGTGTGCTGGGATTACAGCGGGCACTGCATGGTCATGGTTTACATGTCATTTTTATCGGTTCATTGTCATTTTGTACTTTTGGGTCAAGCGTGGTAAAAAGTGATCTGTTGTTATGTTTGAAAGAGTAACAAGGTAGCCCAGAGGTGGTAGGAGAACGAAAACGGACTTTCATTATCAATGGGAATACAGGGAATGTCTTACACATTAATAAGGATAAGTGGTGATGCATAAATTACAATCGTAGTTTAGAGTTGACCTATTACTTCCTGTTGCAATTTGATGTCTATTTTAATGTTACGGAGTGTGGTATTAAAAAGAACAGTCCACGAATACACCAGCCGGTAGCACTGCGAGATGAACGTAAGATATTTGTAGCTAGGTATACCAGGCCGTATGTGTGGTTGGTGGTGCCTCATGTAGATGTGTGACAGCATAAAATAGGGCTTTACAACGTGACTGTGTTGTAAGTTGAATGACGCATAGAGGAACTTGGATACCCTTGAAAGTAAATAAATAGTTGGTCGTGTAAATGCGCCAAAGTAAATACATAAAATGTTTTTAAATAATTGTATAATTAAAAGCTCCACATTCTCAGGTAGGCTGTGTTTCTACCATAGGGCAAGCGTGACTGACCCGATGAATAACAGGCGCTAAAGCTGAAACGATTGTTCAGTCAATGACGAAAAGTTGTAATCAGAAGAACTTACGTTTATTACTTTAGAGTTCTGTTTGTTTTCTAAGTTGCAAACTGAAAGGCCCTATCACCTTTTTGTTTAAAAAGTTCCAACTGGACTCAGATAAAGGTAAAGTAATGTGAGTTTTAGAGGGATATGTCAGAGCTTCTGCTTCTTCAAAACTTCATGAAAACTTCACTTTTCATGAAATTTAAAAAAAAATCAAGAAATATAAAAAATATAATAGTGGTGGAGGAAGTATTCATATCCTTTACACATGTACAGTAAATATAATACTGCAATATAAACATCCTCTATTACAAATAAAAGTTCTGCATTGAAAATGTCCCTTAAGTATGTAAGTATTACTACAGTAGCAACATGCTTGGAGCACCAATAATAAAAGTACTCAATGCTTAATTGTATACTGGTGGGTTGTTTAATCCATAATACTGAATTATATTTCATAAGATCATAATTTTAGCATGCAAAATCTTAGTAAGTACAAGTTAGTAAGTAACTTGTAAGTACACCTGTCAAATAAATGCAGTGACGTAAAAGTTAAGTACATCCATTTTAATACAGAACTTGAGTAAATGTACTTAGTTTCATTCTACTGCTACATAGAGCATGTTTTGTGATTCAAAAACAGAACAAAGATCAGTTTTCTACAGTTGATTTGGCAGTAAAAAGTGATGAGTAACAGTTCTATTTAATGTTTTATGGGGAAATAATCCCAACCTGCATCCAGAGTGCTGTTGTTTTCCTCACAAGACATTGCAACTTTAGCCACAAATCTTGATTGAAAGCAGTGGAAATATCAAATGTCAAAATCCTCAATGGCTTTGATTCACACAATATGAAATGATATATAAATGAATGGGGTTCACTTGCATACAGTAACAAGTAAAAACAACCCTTTACAATATGTTCTTCTGTCAAGTATCTGGAGCTGCGTTTTAACAGAGCGACACGTCTGCTGGGAACTGTGCCCTTCATTGTTCAGACTGTGAGTACAAAGTCAGTCAAAACATAATAAGGGGCTTAGATATTTTGAGGGCAGAACAGCAAATCTGACACCTGAGGGTCATTTATGTGTGTGAATTATTTCTCTCTGTCTGTCACAGATCCTCTACACTGGAATCGTCATTTATGGCCCAGCACTAGCTTTAAGCCAAGGTATGTTGGTTTTAGTCCACATTGGTCAGTTTACAATGATGACACCTAATGCTGATTGGTTTTGTGCCATTGAGTGACTGCTGTGTAATATCCTGCTTTCTCTTTCTCTCTCTCTGTCTCTCTCCAGTTACTGATCTGGATCTATGGAGTGGAATTATTTCAACAGGCATTGTCTGTACTCTTTACTGCACATTGGTTTGTAAAGAAATTGTTTAAATGAGTTCTGCTCTGTACAGTTAGGTACATAATCATGTGGCAACAGGCTCATTCAAAGCAAGTACTTTAAGACATTGAGTACTGTAGGCACAGAAAAACTTTGTATACCTGGATTTGAATAGAGATATCATTGGAGCATCTATCTGTGGTCTAAACTGTTACAGGGTGGACTGAAGGCAGTGGTGTGGACTGATGTGTTCCAGGTAAGCCTCTGGATGAAATTGGCTGGTTGATATGGTTTGTTTCACTTAGAGTGAATATACACTATATATACACTAGCGTTTCTTACACAGCAGCGTATCTTACCACGAGAAAAAGCAGGAAATGTATCACTATTATTCAAAAGTAATCACAACCATATTTTGGAATAATACAGTATATATAAAGTTATACATTATACATTATACGTAATCCATGGAAAATAGCTGAAGTGCAACAAACTGGTATAACCAGATACAAAAATCCAGGTAGGTGTGGTAATCAAATCTCCTATTTTACCTTCTAGATTGGAATAATGCTTGCCGGTTACCTTGCTGTCATCATCAAGTCTGTGACCTCACAAGGAGGAGTCCTAACCGTCATTTCAGATTCACAACAAGGAGGGAGACTCAACCTTTTGGAGTAAGTATCTTAAAGAATCAGAATATTAAGTCGAGAGAGGACTAGTTTCATTCAAACATTGCAACTCAACTTTGAGCAATAGATGCTTTTTTGGACTGGCAGAAAAATTATTTTCTGACCATAAAAAGCAAGACTATATATATTTATATATTTACTGAATTAGAAACCATGTTTTTATTGTGTTTCACCAGCTTTGACATAAACCCTCAGAGAAGACACACTTTTTGGACCACTGTCATAGGAGCGACGTTTGGCTATATCACACTCTATGGGACTAACCAATCCCAGGTTCAGAGATACGTCTCCTGCAAGAGCATCACTCATGCCAGAGTGTGAGTCACATTTTAATAAAGTCTTGCATTTCATAGAAACTATAAAGGATTATGTTTTACAGTTTTTTTGTATTACTGAGTAATATGTATTACTGATTCATGGGTAATAGGTGATTGAAAATAGTTCAAATCTTCACAGATATATGCATGTGGTAGGAAGGAACTGAGGAATATCAATAAGAGTGTATCAACTCAACCAGTCTGGACAACGAAATCTGAGGATTTGTGATAAATATGATTATATCATCAGTATATATTGATATATATAGTGATAATAGATGCTCTTTATCCCCCTCTGGTAAATGTACTTAATCTCTGACTGCCACCGCCATGGGGTTCAGTCACAATGCTGAAGAAGAGGGTTCAGTATTAGGGTTTTTATAGCGAAATTGAATTTGCTGCAATAATATATAGGCCCATGGATCCTATCAAATGTTTTTCAGCAACCAACACCACAATCACTGCATCAGGGCTAGATGCTGAGAGTAGTGAATCAATTCATAATTTTCCCATACTATAAATGTTTGTGTACAGGTCTTTTGCCTTTGATTGTATTGAGTTTGTGTTTCTTTCTTTTTGCAGAGCACTGTACATCAACTTGTTAGGTCTGTGCTCCTTCTTGCTGTGCTCAGTGTTTGCAGGAATGTGCCTCTACTCAGTCTATATGAACTGTGACCCATGGACAGCCGGACTGGTTTCTGCTCCCGATCAGGTACGATGGAGAGAAGCACAGCATAGCTGAGAGTTATAGTTGTCAGTGTTTTAACACAACACACACATATACTGTATATCTGTACACACAAGGAAACGAGTGGATTACAATAAACATGCTATGGTGTCACCATTTCTTTAATGTGTCAGCTTCTTTATCATGTATATTAATCCCTGTCATCCCTTCTCTACAGCTGATGCCATATATGGTGATGGACATGTTGACAGACTATCCTGGCCTTCCCGGACTATTTTTTGCATCAGTATATAGCGGCTCTCTAAGGTTTATACTCAACATTAAAGTCATTCCACTCCTCAGATCCAACTCACATACATAGCATTTTAAGCCGTGCCATGTTTTCACTGCTAACCTTTAGGCAGAATGTATGTACAGGAATATTATTGCCTAGCTCCTTTCTCACCATTGCTTACCATCTTTTGATACAATATATTATTTGAAGTAATTGATTATACGTGTCCATTACTCTAAACGGACATTGGCTGATAAATACTTATGATATGATGGTTCTTGCTTGTTTTTCTGATTGTGTTGTCATTTAACCCCAGCACAGTGTCTTCCAGCATCAATGCATTGGCTGCAGTGACATTAGAGGACTTTATCAAACCGTACACTAACATGTCTGAGAAACACCTGTTCTGGATGTCCAAAGGACTGAGTAAGTGGATTGTCCTTGTTTGCAGGCTATACTGTATGTCAGCTGAATGATTTGCCTGATGAGCACTATGTGATGGTGTAACTCTGGTAACTAAATTATTAATAGATTATTTCTGATACAATTTGGTTGCAGGTTTCTTTTATGGAGTTTTATGCATTACCATGGGTGGACTGGCCTCAGTCATGGGAGGGATGATGCAGGTAGAGTGGATCTGTTACACAAGCATCACAATTTCTGGATAAACAAAAACAGTAACCATGTCTCCTTAAACAGGCAGGTGTCATTATCGGTGGGGTCATTGGAGGTCCTTTACTTGGCCTATTCACATTGGGTATCCTCTGTCCATTAGCCAATTCCAAAGTGAGTATTTTTGCTTTTTCTGGTGTGATTCCTTTAACTCATGAAAATATTAAATAACTAATAATAAATAACTTTTGATTTTCCTGTTTTACTTCTATTGTTCTATGCTGCTCACTCATGGGTTGGAGTATGGTATTAAAGAATAAAGAAAAAAGCAAATGTTGGCACTTGTGATGCTACAACCAGAAATTAAAGTTTGACAAAAATGATATTATAACCCCAGTTTTATAATCACAGTCCACAACTGGATTTCCTCCAATCACACGTATGCCCACGGCCGACAGCGTGGGATTGGCGGTGCTCATCAGTAGAGGGCTCTGCCTAATAGAACTAGGGTTACAATATCGTAACCTTCGTTCTACCTGATGCCTGTTTTGATCGTGAGGTTGTTTTTCTATAGGGAGCTTTGTCAGGCCTTGCGTCAGGGTTGGCTGCATCCTTGTGTGTGAGCCTTGGAGCCCTGATGTACCCTTCCCCTCCTGCAATGACCCGACCTCTGTCACTGACCACTGAAGGTTGTAACTTCACCACGACACACAGCCTCAACTGGACCTCCACTGCTCTGCCCACAGAATCAAGCTCCATCACCACAGCCCCATTACAGAACAGCGATGACAAGTAAGTGTATAACTGCCTCTGATGAATGATTGAATGAAATAGCTATTGTAAGAGCAATGGAGCAGTTAAGTGTGAACTGAGATGGCACGAACAGTTCTGCTGGTTTTATATTATTTTCGTAGAAGAAATACGGGCATTGTTAACTAAAGGATACAAATTAAGACTGTAAATGACAGCACCATGAGACCACATAAACCACAGAAGAAGAAGAAGAAGAAGAAGAAGAAGAAGAAGAAGGAGAAGGAGAAGGAGGAGGACGACTCTGGGGATGGCAATAACGATTGGTCAGTCCACCACTTTGGTCCAGATGAATATCTTAACAATTATTGGTGGGTTGCCATGAAAGTTTGTACAGACCTTCATGGTCCCCAGAGAATGAATCCTAATGATTTGATCAGTGGTTCCCAACCTTTTTCTTAAGGCACTCCTTTTCTGTCATTGTGTAAATTGATGACCGCAAACTACGTGACTTTTATGGGTTTCATATTATTTTCAATGCATAACAATAACAGCACAAAACAACTGATGAACTGTACAATGAACTTAACCATAACCAACCATTACTGCAGGAAGTTATTCATCCAACAATTTGGATGCATTTTGAGCTGGTTATTTCTTGTGAATATTGCATTAGAGTTGAGAAGGGACTTTTTATTCAACTCTCTGGCTCTATTGTATATTTTTATCATTTCTAACAATCATACATACTTAAACTGCTTCTTTCAGTTTTTCTTCTCATTGTTCTATTGGCTCTTTTCTAATGCAGGACTAGGCTCTGTGAATAAAGCTTGTATTCAGGTCTTCAAAGTTTAGATCTTAAATAATGATTTAAACTTTATAAATACATTGAATTTAGTTTTCATTACATGATATGCTTAGATATAGGCCTACTGTCTATAATTTTCAAGTTGTCTTACACGCCTTAAAATCAAGAAGGCCTCACAACCCCCTCTAAAGCTTTGGCGACCCCTAGTGGGGGTCCCAACCCCCAAGTTGGGAACCACTGACTTTGGTGATTCCTTGACCTTTACTTACCATGACATTCCCATTTGTGGTTTTCGGTGGAAAGTTTATAACCAAATACCTGCCAAACTATTGACATTCTCATCAGCCTTAGGTGTAGGCTACAAATGTTAATATGCTAATATTTCAACTATGATGGTGAACATGGTAAACATTCAATTTACATGTAATGAGCATGGTGATGTTAGTTATCAGCTCAAAGCAGCTGTTCCTGCATTAATCTTTGCCCCAGATTTCATGGCAATCCTTCAAGTATTTGTCAAGATCTTTCAATCTGGACTAAAGTGGTTGACCCTGCTGTTTAGGAAACAGTTAAGAAACTCTTATCTAACTAAAATATTTATTAAAATTTTTTTGCCGGAGAGCTCAAATTAAACAGAACATATATAAATGGAAATGTGCAAGATTTCACTCCTGTTAATATTAATTTAATATGTAATATTTTCTCTCACCACCAGACAACTGGCAGAAAACTGGCACTCTCCTTCCTACCTTTACTTCTGTCTTATTGGAGCTGTAACTTCTATCAGTGTAGGAGTGATAGTCAGCCTGTTTACAGGTAAAGAAATATATTCTGTTGGCATTAGTTAATTACACTGGATATGGAAATCCAATATCACATTCTTAGTGTTTGTAATGACCCTGTTTTGTAAATTTCAGGAGGCTGGAGGGCCAGGGAGGAATCGAGGCTTTCCTTTATGAAAGAAGACACAACTACTTATCACATATTCTCGTTTTTCAAAGACAGAGTAAGCGCTGCAGCAGGAAAACAATATTATAACAAAGCTACAGACTGATAACAGCTGCTGACTTCTGCTTTGTACTTTTTTCTCTTCAGGTCATGAGACGAGCAGAAAAGCTTCACCTGACAAAAAACGGAGAGAAGAAAGTTGGCAACATAAATGCTGCTTTCTGTGATGGTGGTCTTTACAGGCAGCATTCCCACATTCATTCCCTCTAATGGAAACTTTTTTTTGTAATTACAAAAAAAACAGGATATCCCTGTTTAAAAATGTACATCTGCATGTTTATTGTTGTTCTCATTATATATTAGCTATTAATTATAGCTCTGATGTTTTAAGGAATTATTTTTTCCAGTCTGAAAATGTGTTTGATCTCTCTCTGACATGCCTTTAAATAGTGTAACATTTCTCTTAATTAGTATGTGTGTTATCCTTACTGCTTTTAACACAAAATTGAACACCTGCGCAATAGCTTAAACGTATCTCACAGCCAGAGGGTGCTGCTGATTTGTTATATGAGGCACATGAGCTCTTCCTTTGGATACTTGGATTTGAATGGAGGTACCATTACAACACCTGTTTGTGGTCTGCATTGTTACAAGGGTGCAGACCGATGTTTTCCTTCTGGATAGAAACAATGACGCAGTAACACCAGTACTACAAAGACAGATTTATAAAGGAATGATGTTGTTTGACCATTCATGTTCATTAATTAAACTGTCATACACAGCAGTTGTAGGCCACCACAGCAAGGAAACATGACATATTGTATCCCATTGCAAAAAGAAAAATTGTAATAAAAAACCCAAACAAACTCAGCCATTTTGGTTATTGTATGTCCTGACTGCTTTTCTATTTTGACATTTGCCATAAATAACACTGATCTGAAAGTTAGAACATACAAGAAAGTCATACATATAGTTTGGAAATCTTTACTTTATGTAACACTGTTAAGAAGTAAGGATTACAACGCTCTTTACTGAGGTGAATGAGAAGAGAACCTTCATTAAAGGAAATGTATGTGCTCTGTACTACCTCTGCTTCAGTATCACTGGAACCATAACAGCTACCAGTGTGGGAATACATATTTGCATTGCATTTTCCTGTTTTGTAATGAGCTTCAAGGTGTTATGATGCACTCTTTTGTGGTCTTAATGCACATTTAAGAAAGCTCGAATCTCAAAGTGTATCCAAGGTTTATGTCAATGAAAGAAGACAACTCTATAATCACCTATTCAAAGACAGAGTAAGTGCTGCAGTGACAAAACAACATGAGTGCTGATCTCTGCTTTGAGCTTTTCCCTCTTCAGGCCAACAGGAAACCTTGCCCTTACAGAAATCAAGGAGAAAAACTCTGGTAACTCCAGTTTATTATGACAGAGGACATCAATGTTTCAAACGTTGCTCTCTATCAGATAGTGCATTGATACATAGTCATGTACATTCAATCAATTTGACCATGTATTTACAAATATATACACTGAAATACGAAATACATTGAACAATATGATTCAGTCAGTCTGGTATCTGCACGATTCTGCAGTTTGTTATAGACACACCTGCAGCTGTAATACCTACCAACCCCGACAGCAGTCATGATCTGAACACCCATTTTACAACGACATTAAATGAATTCATCCTGATTGAAGACATGTTGATTCCTATTTCTGGAGGATAATGTTTGTGATTTAAAACCTGGCATTTAAGGTACAACTTGTGTATAAAAAACAGCTTCATCATCAACACTTTGTGGCACTTCTTACAGGTGGATGTTAAGATTACTTCTCATAAAGAGACAACTGTTTTTCACTCCTGCTCAGTATCGTGGGCTGCATGTGATAAAGGCAAATACCAACACTGTACTTTCCACAGACTGTTCGGAACCGTGGACTGTGTTTCAGTTCAGAAGGGTACATCAATGCTGATCTAGGAGTGTCATTATTTCTCTGGTTCACAGTACCTCTTCTTCATGGCTCGATACTTCCTGAGGAAATAGAGAGCCTCCAGTTCCTTGATGACAAAATCGCCACGGGCCACCAGCTTTTGGATCTTTTCGGGGTCCGTCACGTCTTTATTCTTCATGAACGCCGACTTCAGGCGCTCTCTGAAATACGCTGCTCCCTGGGGGTACTCACGGCCAAGATAGAGCAGCTTAAAGAGGATGAGAAACATACTGAAAACCACCTTCTGTGTGTGTGTGTGTGTGTGTGTGTGTGTGTGTGTGTCACTGACTGATTCACTTACGGTTTTGTAAAGCTTGATGACCTCCCCCCTCAAAGTGTTGGCCATGTCAGAAACGAGATGGCCTTTCACACTTCTGAAACGAGAAGAGTACGACAGAGAGACTGCCCGTTAACTGAGGCGACAACAACAACAACAACAACAAACATAGCTAAAGTTAGCTACAGAGGGAAGCTATGGCGTTCGTTAGCGGCTAACTATATCCATTACAGACTCTACAAACAACCATATTAAACAGAGCTTTCATATTTACGCGTGTTTCTTTCGTGAGTGGATTCACACAAGCGCTACGACACTGAAGAAGCGTCTCCTTCTGTTTGTCCTTTACGCAGTGCACAGCCGTACGTCGTTCCGTTACGTCGCAAATAAAAACAGATAACCACGCATGCGTACGCGTTTCTATGGCTACCTGGACGCTGTAGAGCTTTTTAGTTTTAGCATGGTGAGTTGTTCCACTTTCTTTCGACTAAAATGCTCATTTGTCATATTCAAATTGTGGCTTTTAACTGTAGTTCATGTAGGAAGTGAGGCTTAAGATAACGTACAAACTTAGAGGACAGTGAGTAGCTTTCACGTTAGCAGGAGGGTGCTCTTTCTTTTCTTCATTTCCTCACCAGTTTCTCAGCCTGTGCCTTGAATCCGTGTTTTAAACCCTTTGTCGATTTTCTCTCTGCGCTTTCTTCCTGTGAATGGTAGCCGCCCAAGAAAGGAAAGGTATGAGCAACAAGTCAGTCAGCACATTTGTAATGTTAATTCTGCAGGAATGTGATTGTCATAGGTATGTAACATCTGTGTGTCTGAAGATATATGCAGCCAGGCAAAGAGTACACCATCCTATTCCTGCAGTAGCTGCCACTAACACACTTGTATGCTCAACCGTGTGTGTGCCCTCAGTAATGTGCCTTTTCCCACTACCACACACCGCCTCTGTTAAACACTGATCTGTAATGTTTTGCTGCTTTCAAGTCATCCAAAAAGGGAAAGCCGGGCAAGGCTCAGGCGAAGCTGCAGCAAGAGGAGGAGGAGAGGAGGCTGCAGGAGGAAGGTGATCCAGATATCTGATCTAAACTGGGGCCAAAATGATGGACTTGTTGGAGGCGTCAGAGTGGGGCATTAGGGGGTGTTGAGGTACTGCATGTACAGATCATAGTGCTTTTGCCTTACAGAGGAAGCACGGCTGCAAGCAGAGAAAGACGAGCTGGAGAAATTGGAAAGAGAGAGAAAAGAGAAGGAGCTAGAAAGGCTTGAGTTAAAGGTAAGCTGTCCCTGTGGAATATAAAATCATGTGAATCTGTTTTTCAGATGAATTAAATCTGAAATGAACTGACTAAAGACCAGAACTACAAATACTAAACTCGACAGCTGTTAATGTAAATACACAGTGGACTGTCTTGTGTATGGGCATACTGCTGTGCAGTGCTCATGGGTGTCTTTTCCTGACAGGACCAAGAGCGCAGAGAAGATGAGCTTAATGAACTCCGCCACCTACTGGAGGAGAATCATACTGCAGTAACCAAATGGAAAACTGCTGCTGTGGAGATGAGCAAGGTGTGTGTTTCTGTCTGTGAGTTATTCAGCAGGAGGGAGAAATTAAGGGATTGGGACACAACAAGGTAATAATCATTATAATGCAATACGCTTTCGATCCATACTCCAGCAGACTCCAGCACGGAAAAAAAGACTATGATGTTCATAAAATGTTTTTTTTTTAATGTAAATAACGTGATCAGACATTTTTATCTTTCTTTCAAAAGCACCAGTAGTTTCTGTCTCGTGTTTTTCCAGTGGGAGAGATACATGCGTTGTGATGGGTCCCCAGACCCGGCAGTGCATCAGGATATTAACACATATATCTGCTTATGGAGAGACGACCCAGAGGTCAACATCACACCCGTGCTCAAGCAGTGTAACCTCGCTCTACAGGTGTGTATTTTAATGTGTAAATGTGTATGTGTCGCACACTCATGAGAACAAATCAGCTCCAGTTTTAAGGATCAGTTAACAAAGTTATCAGAAATAGACTCACTTGCATAGATGCATACTCTATTTGTGCTATGTGACATGTGTTTGTCTCTCTAAGTCTGAAGCAGTAGAGAAGATAATTATATCCAAATAGATGACTTAAGTGTTAAAAAACGACTCACTTTATCCCAC
>NW_023339652.1:14058240-14093909 GCF_004916995.1 Morone saxatilis | reverse complement strand
GACACCTTTTGAATAGATGGCCTACAAACCCAAGTATGTGAATGTTAAAATATTTCTGATATGTTCTAGCAAAAACGAAATGACTGATTGAAATTAATATCATTACCATTGTGCCTTATTCCCAAAACAAAGACCATTTACAGAAATGGCAACATAGTCATTGCATTATAAACTATCCCTTTAGAAATGGGGGATCCGGAGTGAAGCCATGTCCTAGAAAAGACAAAGCCTGTTAAATGTTTTCCCTTACAGCTGATTGAGGAGCTAGAAGTTCTGCTCAGAGATGCTACACATCCACAAGAGGGCCAGAAGTACCAGGAGGCTCTCATAAATTTGCAAGAGCTAATCCACTTGAAACTCCACCTCACCACGGAGGAGATCCTCAAGGTACAGGAATCATAGTCGTACGCGTGGAAGGTGCTATAGAATAAAAATGATGCATTATTGTGTCGTAACATCCAAGGCACTGTGCGTGTGAACCATTCCTGCTTCTCGTGTCGTGTGTCTCCCTGTACACAGAGGGCCAGTGCGAACATCGACACCGAGACAGGCAACATGCAGACGGTGATCAAAGACGACAATGTCACGCTGTGTTTCTGGGCCAACCTCAAGAAGAATCCAAGGTTTGTGGAGGAAAATGAAATTGGAACATTTATATTTAGCAGGAAAAACAATATCTAGCATTTCTCTTTGTTTCTAATGGGTCCACTCAGGTTTAAGGGGTTCAATTTTGAAGAGGCCGGCCTGGGCTTTAATCTTCCCAAACAGCTGGCTGTGAGCGATATCGCTGTACGGATCCTCCACACACGGTATGACCACCTGTCCTTGCTGTCCAGGATGGCTCACCTCAGAATACACAGCCACAGGTACTCATCTGACAGTGCTCTTCCCACAGCTAATACAGCTAACGCTAGCAATACTTTTACAGGAGTAATAATGCTGATAATACTAACCCTGTTCTCTTTGGTCTGTGTTCTTGTCTTTCCTCATCTGTTGGCTCCCAGGTCTTTTGCAGGCGGTGACGAGGCTCTGGCAGACCTTGGGGTGCCTGAGCAGGAGCAGACTAGAGCAGAGGAGGAGGTAAAGGAAGACAACGAGACGCTGCAGCGGAGGGCGGACGAGGAGGTGCAGTCCATCCAAGGGTCCGAAGGGCGGAAGGTAAGATGAAAGAAAGACTTCCCGGTCTGGGTTGCCAAGTTGATTGGGATGTTTTCATGCTCATTGTGTGTGTGTGTGTGTATTTCAGAGTGCAACCAGCGTACAGTCGAGGAAAAGCAGTGTCCAGCCTGCAGAGGGACAAGGGAGCCAAGTTCAGACACAGATAGAGGCGCTTGGTGGAACGATGTCCAGCCTGACACTTCCTGATATTCTGACAGGTCTTGTGTTTTCTAATGTAGATTTAGATCTGTCTACATCCATTATTGTGTAAAAATAGAAGTAAATGAAGTTATAAAGCTCTTCCTCCATCTTTTTTTCCCCTTCTCTTCAGATGAAGGGGACTTGAATTCTCCCCCAGTGGAGATAACAATGATGGACCGCGTCCAGGTGGTAGATTTAATGCAGTACACACCTCTGGGTGGGGTCCTCTTCTATGATGTGTTTCACCTCCCGCCACAAGCCCACCAGGTCAATGGCTGGGAAATTAGACAGGTAAATAGAAAAGGGGTTTCAGCGTTCTCTGCTTACACCAGGCTCAGCAGTTTAAGTCGGCCTCCACTTCTATGTTTTTCCAGCTGCTGGACAAAGGGCTGCAGGTGTTCCCCTACCCTGTGGAGAAGTCTAAGGTAGATGGCAACGAAAGCGTTACGTGCCCTCCTGTTGGCGTGTCTGTGACGCTGCCAGAGTCTGTCGTCTTCTTGGAAACTCCCCAAGTGGCTCGCTGGGATGCTGCAGGTAGGGCATACTATACAAAACCCTCTCCAGCATGAGGGGTGTGAAATACAGCTATTTAAAAAGGGCAGCAAAAAGTCATGGACATTGGTTGCTTGTCCAGGGAAGCAGTGGAGGATGGACGGTATCACTGACGTCTCTTATGAGGAGGCGGAGGCTAAGATCTCCTTCAAGATGGACTCCTTCCAGGCCTTTGTGCTGATGCAGGAAACGTATGCCAACCTTCCCTTTCAGAACTGGGAGCTCAGGCCATTAGGCCAAGACTCAGCTCTATTCACTGTCAACGGAGCGCTCATGGACCTCAGTATCACAATCCAGGTAAGGGACCGGAGGGCACTGTACCCGCATAACAGAAGAATTAATCAGAAGATGTTCTAATTTGTGTTTGTGCCTATTTTACTAACAGGGTAACCAGTGTATGTTGCAGTCAGAGCAACAGAGGGGTCTCGCTCACCTCATAGGGACGTGGATGAGTGGCCCCGCCCTGCAGAGAGCCATGCTCAGCGCTGGCATCAACATCTTTGTGAATGAGTACACGGACAAATACGTCAGCACTTGCAGCAAGGTCTGCTCTTTTAGAATAGAAGACTAAGATACTGAGCCAGGTTTGGCTTTATTTGGTCATGTCCATGTTGTGTTTCAGTGTCTGGCAATGAATCCACATATCAGTGACAGGAAGTGGGAGATGACTTTCTTTTAAGCATCATTATTTTACAGTACATTGTTTAGGCTGACAACACACCGTCATCACAGTGCTTTCAACTTATATTACACAACATTCGGAGCAGCTGTTTTAAAGGTGGGGTCAGTCTTTATGGCAGAGCTTTGGCAAACTGTCGGTGTTTGATGACCTGGGAATAACATAATAATATGAGATCAATTATCAACTATCTTTTTCCGGAAGCCCTGACTCCACCTTTGCATAAAGCAACAAGAGTACTGCTGTGTCCCAAATCAGTCTGTAGAGCGTTAAACACTTGTGACTAAGAGTATACTTGCACACTATGCTACTCACAGCTGGAGAAACACAATTCATTTAAATTAATTTTTAGGGAAAACATTTTTAACTGGCAGTAGCTTTCTGGTAACTCACACATTGTATCATTACTTGTTAGTGTAAAAGGGTAAAGCATGTTATATTTTTATTTTTGTATACTAACCGCTGAACAGTACATTATTCTTACATCTGGTATGTAGCACATATATACATATACACACACACACACTATATAGAATTTGTATATAGTATGGTACTGGGACATGCTAGCAACCATGTGAGGCTACATTTAGGCACAACAGTGCTTTGAGCTAAATGCTAACATGCTGAAGTTTACCAGGTATAATCTTTAATCTTATAGTGTTAGCATGCTAATATTTGCTTTAATTAGCTAGTTAGTTAATGGGACTATTATTATTAGTTGGTTATAAACCAAAGTACTGGGCAAATTAAAATCTAGCCTCAAAGGTATGGGATCACCAAACAAAATAAGATTCATATTGAGTGCGATGTGAATGTCTATACTAGATTTCATGGTAATCCATCCAGTAGTTGTTGTAATTTTCTTTAAAACCACAAATGTCAACCTCATGGTGGCACTGCTAAATGTGTACAGCGATGCAGAGATGCCTGGATGATAGAATAGAAACATATATGGAAAACACTACTTCCTTCTAAAAAAAAAAAAAAAACTACTCACAATACATGATGTAAAGCTGAAGGGACCATTGTACACATTAGAATAATGCTTAGATCACTATATTCCTCTCCAACATTTTCCAGAGTGATATAAATGTTTTGTGTGGTTTGTCTCCTCTTCAGGACCCACTCACTGAACACGCTGCCTACGAACAGATGGCCCTCTTCGCCTCTGCTTGTGCCTTCTCATGGAGCAAGTGGAATGCCAAATGTGGCGCTGAGCATCTGGTCATGCAGGTATTCTCACTAACACTACCCTCCCTGTGTTTGCCTGAGGAGGATGTGCACAGTCACAGTATCTCCTCCTGCACACATGGACTCCCAAGCCACATGCAAAGGTGTACCCCAACCACTTCCGCTCTGGGACTGACAAACAATTAGGGGTTGTCAATGCAGCATCAAGTTTACTGCGCCAGCTGGGCCCTTAACACGAGCAGATTAGACATTTATACACCCACACAAACACAGGCCAGAGATATAATCTCTTCAGAATGAGGAAGAGGGAAGTTTTGTAGTGCCACAGTGTCAAAGTGTAAAAAAAGTACTGTCTCTCAAATGGGGAACGCTTGGTTCTCTCTAAAAAAAAACAGTGAGTCTGTGGTTGAGTGCATGGACCGGACATAAACTGCAGCCGTTTAAGAGAAAACACCCAATCCAAAATATCAAGTTACTTTTAATTTCTGTTCAATTTCCTGTTTGCACTTCCTTCTCCTCTGTCAGGTGTGTGAGCACCACGGCCCCGCCCCTGTGCCTAAGGGCTCGTGGAGTCTGTACCTGCTGGGCGCCCAGAGGAGTCAGAAGCTGGAAATCACAGAGAAGAGCGAGGCTTTCTCTCCAGACCATTATCCCGGCAGTGAGTTTCACTCCACCTTCATCCACATGCTCCAGGACAACATGAGTACTGACGGCATAGCTAGGACCAGAGAATCCAATTATCTGTTTGTCGATACAGTACAGAGCCTGCTCTGTGCCACCAGACCCTTCATGTATTCATAACCTGTGTGAAATTAACTTGGGGTTGCACTTTTTAAATGAACAAAATAAAGACATTTTAAACAGCTGAATTTAAAATGTGCATCTGGATGCACATAAGAACCCACGTCTTCCATTGTACAATTGGCTACTTTATTTGTGCAAAGTCTCACGCATCTTCTTTGGAACATACAAAAGTGTATGGAGTTAAAAACGGTGACAACCACAGCAAAAACTTAAAGACAAAAATAAAAAACCCTTTGGTGTTAAGACTGTAACAATGTAGAATTATAACTTAACAAAAATAAACAGATATTCACATCTCCCCACTCAAAACTAACAAACTCATAAATATAGATTTCAAAAATTTAAAAACACTTAAAATGAAAGATTTATTACCAGTGTTTATAGACTTAAAAAATATTAAATGTCCTTTGCAACCTGTAAGGAAAAAGGCTGGCAGTCCTGCTTCCTCAAGTGCATGAAATGTGTTAAAAAAGCCATGTGGAACAATCGGAGCCATTGTCCATGATGCTTGTCAATGGAAAACTGCACAGCGGCCCATTGCATGACTTGTTGGATCAGTGTTGTCATTCTCATGGAGCTGTGACATGATTGGTCAACATTGTGCCACCTCTGATGACTGATCAAGCCTGATTTGACAGATTGTGTTGGGTCCAAGTAGACAGTTGCATCATAATTTGTTGAGGGTGTTGAGCAGCCCACCGTGAACCACCTGGAACCGCTTCTTCTCTTAAAACACAGACACACACAGACACAAACAGTCTAACTAATTTAGCAAACGTGATGTGATGCATATTATCCTCCACAGGGTTAACTATTCTGAGGCCTGGTCTGTGCTGTCAATACAAAAGTCTTGTTTTAGGAATTTTCAGGCACCAGTAAACATCCCAACAGCCTTTGCTCAGGAGTGGTACACTGTACTTTCCTTCATCACCACCACAGTGCACAGATCATTTCAGCAGAGGGCCGATGGGCCGTAACACCATCCAAGCCGGGTCTCTGGGGCTAGACGGGGGGCTGTCCGTTGTGCCGGAGCCCTGCGTAGGGCCACAGCAGCTGCTGGATGGTCATCCAGGAGTCCCCGGTCCCCACAGGGGCTGCATCTACCACTGGCTGCATCACCAGGCTGGCCAGCAGTGCCAGGAGACCTGCAGGGGAACCATGAATATTTACCAGCACTGGGAAAATGCCTATAGGCAACTGCTCTGTCATTGGATTTGGAACATGTAGAACACAGGCTGGGATTCAGAAGTGGGCTGAAAACTGATTTAGAAAGTGTTAATCAAAACAAAAGAGGAAACTCAAATGGCAAACTGAGAAATGAAAATGCCAATTTGTACATGCTTTAATCAGTACAGAGTGGGTCATTTGTTTCTACTACTGTCAAGTACAAGTATCAAGTTACTCTATTCTTTATCTGCAAGATTAAAAAGAATAATCTGAAAATAAGTACTACAGACAAACTGAGCGTACCTGCTAGCACTACCACCATCGCCAACCAAAGCCAGAGCCCCCTGCCACCTCTAGCGACTGCTGCTGCCGCTGCCCGGGAAGAGGTCAGGCCGTGGGACAGAGACTGGGCCATTCCTTGGTCTGTAGACGTCGGGCTAGAGGAAGGGCTCGGACTGCAGGTGGGCAGCAAGAGAGAATAAAATGTTACCACAGGATGGACAGAAAATGAAGCACGAGAGAGGGAAACTTAAGAAATAAAAAATGGTCAAAGATGAAGCTAGATATTGAATAAGTTACCAAAAATGACACATAGGGAAGGAAATAAGTAATCAAGTCTTTTTAGAGTCATTTGTGGTAACTGATGCAATAGATGGCAGGCGGTAAATTAGCTGCAGCTTGGTACAACCTGAAGTCGGCTTCAATGAAGCACATTTGACCACCTGTCTCAAATAGTGTCAAAGATGCAAAACCATTCACCTAGTCTTCATCAGCATAATGAAAAAGCTGTCAATAGCACAGTTAATAGCGGCTGGCATGGAAGTGGATTTGAGCATCGACTGGTTAAGCAAAGGCAGCAGACAATTTGGGCCTAGCATCTTGTCAGCAGTAGGAGTGCTGCTTCAAATCACTTTACAGTCATTACGAGTCAGTGCAAGGTTGTAAGTGGCCTTTGATTGGCACTCCCACATGATAAATACAGGTCTTTTGCATGCACTTATTGTTTTTTTGGATAGAGACAGAATCCAGAAGCCCTTCCCACTTTGGACTCTCCTCCCTACACACTTACAGCATTACAAACAGCTCATCCTGACTCCTGAGCAATGTGGAGGGAGGAAAAGAGGAAAGGACAGTTCAGAACAACACATGATTGCACAAAATACTCAGTTGCCCCACAAAAATAAAGACAAAAAATAGTCCAAGTGTAGTTGTTTGCACAGACAATGTTAAGGTGGCTGAACATGTTAGTAAATGACAGAAGACGAGGCGGTAGAGATGCACTGGTTATCAGTTAGACGCTTTGTTAGTTGCACACTGAAAAACAGAACTTGAGATCCATGCATGAAACAAATTATGAAGCTTCAAAAATCACTTGTCACACTGACATACACTGATCTCAAGTTAACAGCTGAAGGAAGTGGTTCATTTGTGGCCCTTGTAGTAGAAAAACGCTCCGTTAACATGATTAAAAGCCGCTGAGCCCCTGGAGCAAAGAAGAAGCTAGTCCAGCACAAACCCATATAATGGAAGAGTTTCATCACTTAGGTTCCATGTACTCACACAGCATGTTGAACAGAACATGATAAATAGCACATAAGTGATCATTTCATATTAAATAATTCAAAATGTATGTATGTGTAAGTAAATAAAGAACAATAATTCAGCCTGTGTGTAGCCCATGTCATCTTTTACATTTGTTGGTGTCTCATAAATGCTCTGGAGCACTAAAGGTGAACTCTCCAGCAGACCTAGCAGTAATGTTAAAATAAACATGACAGGGACTGAGTAGTTTGCATGAACAGTGACAGTCACAATAGCGACCTACAGAGACCTTTGACAAATCTCGTTCACTAATAAGATGCATGGTGGCTGTGTGATCTCTGAAAACCACAGAAAAAAAATAACACCACAGAAATGACTGTTTAACGTCAAAGATGGAGATTAACTAAACATCTGGTATGTCAGAGATGACCTTTGATATCAGACATTTCAGTTTGCAGCTACTGGAACCTCAGCACAGCTAAATGATGAACTCTTCCACTATGCAGCTAGCCTCTTAGCTTTGCTGGCAGAAAGTGGTGCTGCAGTAGGCTATTGGTGGGTATTTGGTTAGACTAACGTCTTGAGGGGCAGAATGAGGGAGGTGAGTTTGTTGCCCAGCTCACTGAGACTGGACCTCCTCCTCTCTGCCACCGGCTCCTCCTTCTGCTCGTCCTCCGACTGGCAGTCGGTGTTGTCGCAGGCCGTCCTGTTGGCACGCGTGGGTCAGCCATTCACAAACACACTGTTCAGTTGCACATTCAAATACAAGCATGGCTGCATAACTACACTGACTATGTGCTCATGCACATTCCATGCATATGCAGCCAACAGATACTGACTGTTTAACATTTATATGCAGTACACAAAGAGATATCCCTGATCAAACTTTTAATGCGCTATAACAATGCATGCCCAGCAATGTCAATTACATGCTCCAATATTATATCATGATCCCACAAAGCAATTTCACAACCTTTCAGATATTTGGAGAGAAATAAAATTGCTTAATTTGTTTCATCTAAGCTTCAGTTTAGGCTTAGCTGGTCAAATAGAGCAAGTTCTACTCTCATCGTCCAAACATTTGAAAGCTATATGATGCCAATATAAAATAAGTCCACACTTCTCATTTTACAAATGACACACAAGAAAAAATGTGCCATATTTGAAAAATGTCACAAAAAGGATGTTGGCTTCTGATAAACACTTCCCCATGCAAGGAGGGACCAGATGCATGAAAGATGGCTGCTGTGCGGTTGGATTTCATCATCACTGATTTTTTTCCCCCATCACCAAGTTTGTTCCAGCAATCTTAAGCTTCACCCTTTCATTTACTTGAGAGTAGTGTAGTGTAGTTACGTATATTAGATATATGTACAGATAATTAATTTTGTTTTTTTTTAATTGTTCGTCTGTAAAACTTGCACATTACAAATGCAGAAAACTGTTTCCAGAAAATATCCTCTCCAAAATGATTGTGAGAAGTGTAAACTTGTCAACTACAACAAAAGTAAATTGATAGTTCTCAAAGTCGAAGGCAGGCCTCCCCAGGGGGGATTCGAACAGTTTCAGGGGAGGCTCAGTCAATGGAAGTGAAAAAATAATATTACATTAGTTATTTAAAAGGAGATCACTTAGAGTAGGGGCACTTTTTTCCCCAAGCCTCGTCTGAGGGGAGGTCCCAGTCTCAGACCCCAGTATTCTCCACTGTCAGACCCACAGTAGTAATGTCACACCAGAAAGTAGCCATCTTTATGCATCTGGGTCCATTGTAAAATAACTTATGGGACGCAGCCAGCGTGGTACCCTTCTTCTTAACATGTCTTACCCCTTCATCATGAGAGAGGGCTCTTCAGTGTCAACCCAGGCCGCAGAGCTAACAAAGCGTTTTAGTGGGGGGCGCGCCATGCTCTTCCCTGCCACATTCCTGAAAACCACCGTTATCACATTGGGGCATAACAACAACAACAACCCTTTTGTTGTGGTGTAACCTCTGTGGCCTGAGAGAAACAGCCAATGGCCTCCCACACATCAGAGATAATGCTGCTGCTGGGTTTTAAAAAAGGTAGAGTAATGTAAACAGTCCTCGTACTACTAATTTAAGTACACTTTCCCCTTCACATACAAAATAAATCTTGTTTAACTTCACTCGACATATTACAATCCAGGCAAATGTAACAAAAACATGAACACACATATGCAAATACCTACCATGGGGATCGCCTGGTCAGTCTCTCTGTTTCAGCCTCTGAGCCATCTTGTGTTTTGGACTGTGGTGGGAGAATCAAACTATTTGAGTCATGTAAACAAAAATGCTCTTTGGCACAATGTAGAGCATGACAACAGACATTTCAACATCAGCATACACAACTCAATTTCTATTTCCTAACAGCACTAAAGCCTGCCCTACATTTGACCTACATTCACACTGTGGTATGAGACTTTAAACTTGTAGTTTAACCGTGATCTGACAATTTTCATGCTTTGGTCTGCACTGCAAGTTGGCACTGAAAGCAATCCTAAGAAAATGGAAAATATATAATGAAAACTCTGAAAAAAAACATAACTTTGATCAACTTTGGATATGAACTTTATTGTATTAATAGTGCAAATAGCCCACTTGCTGACTGTATGCAAGTAAGTAAGTGTGTGCTACATGATGTCCTCACCATGTCAAATTGCATGTTGCCTCCACCAGTGCGGGGGATTGCCGCTATGCTTACCCGGCGGGCTGTTGGCTGTTCGGGGGGGGGTGGGGGACATGACTATTACATTACATGAACATTACTAACACATCAAGGCAACGTCAGTCCTGAATGAAGAATGATGAGATCATATGTAACTAGCTGCAGCTGACCTTGTAGTACTGTTGCGGCTGCTTCTTCCCACGGAAGTCATCTGGAAAGAAGGAACAGATCAGTTACCTGCTATACATTTGGTTGCATGTGCAATCACTGACCGACCATACACACATACACACACACACACACACAAAACAGGGTTGTCACTATATTGAGCAAGCATTATATGGACCTGTATCTAAATATAGTATTACCCCAAACATAACATGTCTAGTAAACACTGAATAGATAGCAACTATTACAATAGCCACTTTTAAATTTAAGATATTCAACATCAGAACAAAAGAGTAGCTAACTGGTAATATCAGTTATTATTACAAGTGAATTGTACCTTGACAGTATGCAACGTGTGTTTGTACACCCCATACCTTTTTGTGATCCAAACGACCTCTCGTTCTGCATGAGCGTCTCTCTCAGCTCCAGCAGCTCAGCATGCTCCTTGGTGTACATCCTCCTCAGGTTCTCCACATGCTGGATCATCACCTCCACAGCTTTACCAATACGACTCTCCTGACATTCACATGCACATGGCTCCATTAAATAATCAGAATCAAAGGCACAATACGATATGTAATTTCAACTCAGTTTATACTTTCATCACACCAAAACAAACACACACATTATCCCACCTGGTGAATAGCTCCTAGCATCTCAGAGCGACTGGACACCCTGGTCATGGACTGGATGAGGATATCCAGGTTCTTCTGAAGCCTCTGGATGATCTCCATGGACTGGTTGTCGTCCTCACACAGAGGAGTCAGTGCCTAGGAAGAGAGGACCAAAAAAAAGGAAAAGAAAGAACAAGGAGAGTTGAGAAAAGACAAAGAAAGATATTTTACACATTATTTTACACTCTTTATAAAATCTTTATTCATTTTTAGAATAATCTTGATGTAATGCAAATGTCCACATTTTTACGGCTGACTGAAACTTGTTCAAACGTGAATCTCACTCACATGAAGCCACAACAATTATCACAAAAAAGAAGGCTACGATCTACCATAGTAACAAAAATTTAAAAATTGGAAAGGTGTGCAGGACAAACAATAGTATTATAAACTAGAGGTGCACTCCAAATATTCAGTGGGTAATTATCAAAAAGTGTTAGGGTCCACATTCCTAAGACTGAGAATATAAATAAAAGGTATACTTCGTCAATTCTTTTGCCAGATGATGGAGCAAAACTTCCACAGAAAGCTGGAAAATTGCACACAAACACAGACTAACCTGCAATAAGCCCTGACAGCTGGACACCTCCCTGCGGACGTTCTCCTCAGCCAAGTCACGTGACCTCTCCTCCAGCCGGAGTCTCTTCTCCAGGGTGAACATGTCGCACTTGAAGCCCAATGCCAGACGCTGGAACTCTGTCTGAAAACATGAAAAGGTTGACACTTAAAATGACTGCAGTCATTGTACGACACATACTGTTTGTGTCATTGATTAAGATAAGAGTTTTTCGCCTATCAAAGACACCACTATTGTGCTGGCAGATAAAAGACACCAGATAAATTATGAAACTTCCCTGTAGAAAACCCACAGATTTGAAGAAACTCATCAGTTTGCATTAGCAAAGTGTAGTGCAAACTTATTAAAATGTTAACTGTCTCCAAGACTAATGACATACATACCTCAATTTCCTTATCACTGGGTGACAGGCTGCACATAAAGAGACAACAATTAGAACACTGTGACAAATTTTATTGCACGTACACATGGATGATAAAGTGCTGACTTGTGTTATGATCACTTGCCGTCTTACCTGTTCCTGTCTTTCAATGTGTCACTGGTGTCAGAGATCATTGACGTCTCAGCTAGAGAAGGAAATGATAAGTAGGTGTATCATGGCATGACAAAATGGTGCAATCACCATTTAGATTTTCAAACAGTAAACGTACAAGCACTCATGTACTACAAAATGTACTTAAATTTGATATTAAAAGACAGGTGGTAAATATTATACATCATATCTAGTATACAACAGTGTACAATGAATATATTACACATACATTCCTTCTCAGTGGCCTTGCTGGTCTCACTTTGGTCCTCCTGAACTTTGTGTTCCTTGATGGCCTCCATGTTGCGCGTCAGCTCCTGCAGGATCCGAACAAACGTTACTGCCTTGCTCTGCTCTTTTCCCCCCTCCTGCTCTCCTTTTAACTCTGATCCCCCCAGGCTCCCATTTTCCTCAACATCCATATTTTATCTTTCACTCACTTCCTCACGACTCTCCCCTATCCTTTATTAGTCTTTACATAATAAAAGGTAAAATGAAAAGATTCAAAGCAGCTGGCAGTGCAGCTGGCTCTTGATTCTGAATGATCTTATTCTGAGTAGAGCTAAAATGAAACTACGTGCTCTCCCTTTCTCTCTCTCCCTTTTGATATACACACACACACACACAGAGTCGCATAGCTGGAAAGACAGCATTTCTCTTCAACGTCATGCTGAATGAAGATACTCATAGCAAAAACTCATCACTAACCGATACACATTATCTTCACTATCCATTCAACATGATCCTTGGTGTTAAAATAAATCTCCTCTGAGGTTGTTTTAAGCTGAGCTTAAACAAAAAAATATAAAAATTCAGTGTTAAAAAAACATATACAAAAGCAGAACAAGAAATCATCAATAAAAATGATGCACTAAAAAATCGACAGCCGTAACAAAAAGAAAAGGTTCAAGATTTATTGTTTGTAGTAGATAACACCTGCTGAAAAATGAATAATGGTAGTAAACCATATCTACAACCAGACCCTAAATACAAACTAAATTAACTATAAAATTAGATTTTTGAGCAACTTTATACAAAATGAAACAACAAACTACAGTATAATGACCCTGATCTACACAAACTCCAAAAGTAGTCAGGTACATGACTTTAAATCCTTGTCACCACCAATATGTGGAAGTACGAATCCAACAGTCAAGTGTTGCAGTAAGTAAAAGCAGGTCTTACCAGTTGCCTCTTATTTTTGCCACAGAGGGGGAGGGAGTCCTTTTTGGCAGCGCTGTCCTCCGAATGGCTGGGGTCAGAGGTCACGCTGCCCATGCCGTTCCCTGATTGGCTGGCATGTGTGACGGACGACCGTGTCTGAGGAGAGCTGCTGTCAGAGAAGGTGGTCACTCCACTACGGTCGAGCTGGTCTGTCCCTGGAAGGAAGAGTTGTGTGTGGGTGGTCAAAGTTACACGCAGATGCCAGAAGGCGTAAACAAACAGTCGGCTTAGAAATATTAGGTTCTCTGTTTCTGTCCTTCATGCACAAAGATTTGAAGGTTTTTCTTCCTACCCTCCATGCTGGCGGCTACTGTTGATATCTCGGCTGTACTGTCCTGCACGCTCTCCTCCTCTTCCACCAACACAGGTAGCAGACACGTGCTGAAACACATGTACAGTGCACCTTTATATAAAATTATAGCATTTGCAAAAAACAAATGTCACTACCAAAAAACATTCTCTCTTGGCAGAAATCGCGAAAATCTTCAGATTTATTGCTGCTGTTGGAAAGTGGAGCGATTTGAAAACCCGGCAAGTTCAAAAGGTTTCCGGCGCTGAACAGTTGACAGTGACTCACCTGTCCTCCGCTGTTGATCTGTCTGCCGACTTGTCCTGGCTCGGGCTCTGTGATGGGACAAAAGTAAAGGAAGAGAAGGACGGAGAGGGTGAGAAAAATACAGGCGATGGTGCAGCACAGTTTTATGTCCTACGTTACCAGAAATGGTCAGTGATTAAAAGAAATGCGTACATTCACATACATGTAGCGTACCTGTCCCATGGCAGTGAAATACTATCTAACCTGTACAGAATGTGGAAGAGAAAGACTGGGCTGTTTCCTTATGTAATGTGGAGCTTTGTGGAGTGCCCGGCAGCTCTCTGAGTGTGTGTTGCTGAGAGAGGTGCTCAGAAAACACGCTAACACTGGCACAGTGCTAAGTAGTGGAGGCGGACTGCAAGCATATACACACACACACACACACACACACACAAAATGGAGCAAGGTGAGCGCTCAGAGTAATGCAATGGGATATTGTATAATGAGTCTGCATAATATCCGTTCTGACAAGGCTCAGAATAGGAGAGAGCTGCCTTACTATTTCAATACAAAACCTAAGGACACTTCAATGTCATTTTACAGCCAAAGAAACTGAAGCAGAATTAAACTGCTCAGTTACCCCTTAACAAGCATCATTACCTGGCATCACATCCAAATGCAACATGTTTTTTATATAATTAACTTAACATTCTTCCTGGGGAGCTTTATTCCAAAAGTTGAAATCATCCAATCCTCCAAATGTTGAAGGTTTGCATGTCAATAATAATCAGTTTTGTCATTGCTGCCTAATCCCAACTAACCCACTAACCCTCCACTACCTACTACACTACAAGTGTGGCATAACTCTAGATGTGTGTGACGACATGTGTGAGAAGTGACAATGACAACAACAATGGCGGCTGTTAAAGACGTTAGCGTAGATGCTGCTAGCATCAATTATATCAGAGCTGCAGAGTATTTCTTCACTGGAAGAAGTGTAACTAACTGAAGGCTTTTCTCAGTGGAAAAGATGTGTTCATCCAATCACCAGCCAAGTATTCTATTGTTTGCCTGTCCTGTGTTTCCAACAATGACTAGCCAGATGTTTCTGTGTAACAACCTTCTGTGTTAACCTTCAACATAAATATGTGGAAGATTCCTATGAAAATATCTTACATTTACAAGTAAAACTACTATTTGAATATAACCAAATGATTTTGTCCAAAGAAACTCAACTCCTTTTTGTTGGCAGATTAAAACAAAGAGCTAATTCTTAATCATCAAAACACTTTCTTGACCAGGCTTCTGTTAGTGTAAAAAAAGTATTTTTTTATTTTTATTTTATTGACGGGCTGAACACACCCACAGCTTCAAAAGCCTGTCTTTCCTGGCTCCCCCCGCACTCTCTCTCAGTGGGGAGGCAGTCCAGCATGCCACCAGCAGGCAGGAGACTAAATAAACCAAGCTCATTGATCTCTCAGCAGGATGCAAAGCAGACTGTGGTGAAACAGCATCACAACACAAGTGAGCCTTGCCTCAAACATGAAAACACTGAGAGCCTGTGTGAGGCTGGGCATACCATGAAGCATTCTTATTGTGTAGACCATACATCAAAGCAGCTCACTGTAAACACTAACTGGTCCAGACAGACAGAAGACAGTGATGATCCATTGTGTTATTGGGCTTAAGAACAGCACTGTCATCTTTTTAAATCAATTCTTCTCCCCTTACAGAATTGATTATAAATTCCATTTGGTTAATTGAAAGACAAAAGACAATTAAACAATTAAATGTCATTTATCACGCAAAATGTCAAACATTTACTGTTTCAGCTTCTAAAATGTGAAGATTTCGCTGATCATTCTAACTGGAATAGCTTTGGTTTTTATTACATTATATTATCCCATTTCAACCCCATCTTAATTCATGATCTGCTCTGAATTTATATCTTCCTTTTTTATTGTCTTTTGTCAAGCTCTATGATCAACTGTCAGGAAATATGAAGCATTTCAAGTACACTTACCAATAATGAAAGCATTTTAACTCTGACAACTTAGTAAGCCACATTAAGTATTTTTTTTACTTGCCTCCTTTGGCAACAGAGTTCAGGGAAGCTGATAGCCCATCCTGTTACTCCCAAAGTCAATGGCTCCAGCAACCAGTAGAATGATGGCCAAATCTGATCTTTCCCTTAATTTCACATCCCTCTCCCCTCCTCCTTGCCCAGGGCGAGGACTCCCTCTCATCCTCCCTCAAGGAAAGCCAACCCCCTGCCCTGCCCACTGATCCCCCCCTCACTCCAAAACACACCTACTCCCTCTCAGCTAAGACACACAAAGTGGCAGAGAGAAGGAGAGAGGGTGAAAAAGAGGAAGGGGAAGCAGTGGGGAGCTAGTGCTGAAGAGAATAGAGGAAGTTGTATTCCCTCATGCATTAACACACTTCCTCTCTGGTACTAACCTTAGTACGACTCATGGCTCCTGTGCTCGAGTCTGCGTCGCCTTCTGTCTCCTCTCCTCCCCTGTGGTCCTCACTGGTCGACTGGATGCTAACCACAGGTCAAAGGTCAACTGTCAAGAACTATTCATTTCCTCCGTCTTGATTTATAAATTAAATACACTTTCTATCTATCTAATGAGGCACAACTGTTAAGAGTTATAAAAGGATAAGAGAGATGAGGAACAGCCTTCGTCTCTTTGTAGGTGGACTGCGCCTATGCAAAGCATGGCTGCAGAGACACTAATTAGCCTGCAAACTCCTCCCACAGCGAGGAAAACACCCATTTGACTAGCAAATGCGGACCAAGTCATAGGGAAATGACTAAACTCAAACGAAAAAATGGTGACTTCAACTGTGACTGCTACTGTGACTGCTAAGGCTATTGATAATACCAATCTACTTCCAATCTTGCAGGGATAGTTTACACTGCTATGCAAATTAGTCAGGATGCTGGATGAGGCTGTGTGGTAATGTCAATTCCTTGACTATGGAAGATTCTTTTTTGTACCTCTTTTTTGGGATTCTCCAATCCAAACACCAACTTAACAAGTGTGTCAGTGGATAAAGTTTCTGTTGAGGTGGGATGGAAAAAATAAACTTAAGAACACAGAGAAGCTTGCTTTGCAGCTTGGGTTTTGCCTGCTCTTTTTCTTGTCTACTTCAATCATCTCAGTGGGCAATTCTCGCAGCAGAATACCAGCTGATGCATTGTCTGTGGTGAGCCAACTTCCTGTTCAGGTTTTTACCCGCATTCTTTGTTGTGGAAAATCCTGTTCTGTCAGTTGTGACATATGATTGATTCAGAGGGCATATTGAGAAAGACTGCTGTGTCAGCTTTGAAAAAAAACTACCGCCCTGCATGCAGTGCTTCCCTCACTATCTCTCCCTCAGCAGGAATGAAGGAACATATTTGTTTAATAGCTCAACACCTATATTTTTACATTATTTTGAAGTGACTGGGACAAACTAGTTTTGAAATATGCTAAAACAACAAATAAATAACCTAGATAAGATTCACAACTTTGGGGTCCCCTAGAGTTAGTACCGAAAATTACACTCAGAATGCAAGAGGTTTTTTAAATATTTAAATGCACTCAACAATACTTAAAATAATAATAAGGCAGTCTAATACTGATTAGGTGCTCAATCTATCAAATACTATACTTATTTCTTCATTCACCTCTCACTCTGGGTAACAGTCTCATCTGGTCCAGGTGATGTGCCTGGTATGTGTTCTGGAGGAACCATCTCGGCTGCTGTAGGAGTGGTATCATTAAGTGTGACCGTATGGTCCCGTTCAGGTGAGTTGTTCAGATTTTGGGCTGGACCACATGAGTGAGATTCTGCAGTCTCAGGAGCCTCTGCATCTGCTGAGACACGAGGAAAATGGGTTAATCTATAAATAAATACATTTTGCCCAGTGAATGTGTACATTTTGAAAACCAGTGGGCCATCAGCATTTCTTCCTCCACGAAGTTCATATGGAAAATGGAAAAAGTAAAATCAACAGTAATCAATAAACACAAAAAGGATATTAAGTGATTTACCAAGTCCAAAAACTGTGTGTTATATGGTGCATGTGATACTACAAGCACTAATGCAGCAGCTAAGTACATTATTTTACAAAGCAGTCATGGAGCTCTGGATTTTTAAAAAAACAATAATGAAAAACAGTATTCATACTGTGGTATTTAGTGGAGTTTGACCTTTATCTTGCAAGATTTAGTAAAGTTTTCTCTCCTTTAAACAAAAAATAGCAAACATACCAAGTGAGTCAGGAAATGACTCATTCTTTGGTTATGTTGTAAATGCATGCAGTAGACTAGCTGACAGTAGAGGGAGAAGAAAGTAAAACAAAGAGTGTGATCCACACAGAGAGTGAATTACACAGAGAGTGGGGAGGTAGAGATCTTACTGATGTTCTCTGAGTGGGACAGATCAGGGAGAGCATCCGCCTCTGGGTGTCTAATGTTGACAGCTTGTGAGTGGGCGCTCAATGGCACTGCTGCCTCTTCCTGAAACACACACACACACAAACAAAATTATAAATATTCAAAAACGAAAGGGGTGAAAAGATCAAATAAGCAATACACATTAACCATGTAGCAAACAGCAGGCCCACAATCAGCCAACAGAAACAGATCTCTGTCAGATGAGAAGACATTGCATAAGAAGTCAACACAATCTAACAGCTGACAGACAGCACAAAGCATCTGTTCCATCAGTGATGGATTTTTGGAAAGACCCCCAATTACTGTCATCTTCATAGGAATTCAAAAGCACTTCACTTTCACACTGACTGCAGAGTGTTTAAATTAGTTTTAAAAACCTTGCAGGCATGAACCAAGCATTGAGGACTGCGAGTAGAATAGATATCCTCCAAGATCAGAGTGTGTGACAAGGAATTGGGATTATAGCGACATAATGTGTAGTTTAGTGTATAGCATGCATCGTTAATTGGAATATATTTTTATTCAAATGTAGGTGCATAAACTTTTCTTTTGCCAATAACATCAGCAGGTTATTTTTAATCTTAACGACCTAAACATTTCATCACTGTCATTCTATATAAGGAAGTGGAAAGCTTCAACACAAGCATGAAGACTGCTGCCTGTGAACAGAGGCTATGAGCAATGATATGTGAAGAGCTATTTGGTAGGCAAATAGCAGAAAGAGATAGAGAGAGTACATAAGCTTGGAGAGAGGGAGGAAAATAACATATAATAAAATTGTTAGATATTTGGCAATACTGCCAACCAGTATTTTAGATCATTTCCTACCTTCAAGGCAGTCATTGCTTTCCATTCATTTCAGAGTAGTAGGAAAATCATTATAGCAACTTAAGACTTCAGATTGGTCCATCACAGTGACAGGGACTGTTTTTATAGCCTCCTTGTTGATGGTGCGTTTAAGGGCAGTCCCATTCATGACATCAGAAACTGACTTTGAAATTTAATGTCAGAGCATCCTTGAATGCACTAACTGGAAGAGTTTGCTAAAGAGTCCGTACTTGTAACTGTATTATCACATCACAAGTGTGACAAAAAGTGTGATTGATTGGAGGGAACAGAACACAGACTAAATGTGCACTGAGATGAATTACACATCTCCTAACTTTAGAAATTTCCTACTTCCTTCCCACCACTGCCACAGAAAAATATAGTTTTGAAAAACAGCAAAGATCTGCATGCCAAATATTTAATTAATTCAATCCAAGGAAGGTAAACTGAGCACCAAATCTGTTTTGTTACTGTCATGCTTCCTGCTGACATACAGTAAGACACCTGGCAGCTGCCCAGTACAACTACAGTCATCTATTGTTGGCCTCTGAACAGGCTGGGATTCTTGCTCAAGAGCACCTCAAGAGTAGGTGTTCGGGGGGGGAGAGAGAACGCACATTTTCCCAGCAAAAGTGGAAATTCAAACCAGCAAACTGTCAGTGACTTTCAGTCTTTACCAAATCAGAGTCCATCTGATATTAATCCAACACATCAACTTCAGAGTTTTGAAGATGTATTGTAGTTCAGTTGAAATCTTTAATTCTAAACATTGTTTTTAGCTTGTCAAACAAATTATCAGCCCATTTATCATAGTGTACAAAGCTTAAAATACCATGTGGTGTGTGTGAGGTTGAAATGTAAGGGGCATTTTTACACAGTCCTGAAATCACTGCACTAAGCTACAAGCACATGTGCTTCCACAAGGTCGAAACTGATGTTATCCTCTGATAACAACATGCTCATTTAGACATATGGTTTCCAGAGATTGAAAGATGTTTGGAAATTACAGTCAGTTTGGCTATATTTTTACAGATCTGTTTCAATGAAGGAAGTACTGATCTTTAGCCTGGCATCAAGTTACACAGTTATACAAGACTTATGACGTTAAAGATGAGCTTTCAATTTCATGTTATATCCTGCAATTGAAAGCAATTAGGTTTTCTAAAGTGTACTAGTCAAAGTTGTAATGGATAATAGTCATCATAATTTGTAGGTTACAGATTTAATTTATTGTTGAATTACTTAGGTAATTGCCATTGAGTTTGAGTCATTTTAAGAAAAATATTTAGGAAAAAATTAAGGAAAATACAGAGGTTAAGGGTAATACACAAAGGTCACAGGCACAATCCCAAAAAAGCATCTTGTACAATGCACCTAATACCAAGACGATTCAATTTACCTGCAAAGATTGACAGTTCACCTCTGGCTCTGACTCAGTGCAGGCCCCAGAGTCTGTAACAGATACAGAGGAAAGGAAAGAAAAATATGATATAAATCATGACAAATGACAGCAGGAAATATGAGACTGAAAAAAAGGACAAAACAAGGATGCTGCTCATTAAAAACCCAAACCCTTGTCCAATTCATCATCCATTAGCCATCCAAAAGTGCAACCCCACCTTTTACTATAAAAGGTCAGACTGTCTATTATGCAAGGCATTGAGCTGAGGGAGGGGCAGAGAGGTTAAAATACCATCCATGACTAAGGTGGCATTAATGACCACATTTACACTCTCATTTTATGTCTCTGTGCCTGCCAGCCGCTCATGCGAGCAGAGGAATGGGGGATTACTGAGCTCACTTCGTGGCCTCAGACCCGTCGTACACCTGGCCATACAAGGACCTTGGGGAAGAGAGGATTTCACATACTGTGGAGACACACACACACACACACTCATTCTCACACACAACCTTTATAAGACCAGGGCCACAACAACCATAGAAGGCAGGGGTCTACTTCCAGGGGCCTCAAGACTGTGTGTATCCTTACAGTGAGTGAGTGTGTGTGTGTGTACTGTACTGGTGCTTCAAGGGTGGCTGAGTGCCCTGTGACTCCCATGGATTACAGGGGGATAATCCACACACTCTTGCTTTCTCTCACACACACACACAAATCAACACTCAAAGACAATAACTGTAATCCGTTCTTCACCTTTAGAGTTTATCCTGTGAAGCACTTTGTAGGACACAGTGAAACCTGCAAAGTGGTGTACCAGCTGGATGTGTGAGTGAACTTAAAGTCATAACAATGTTTATTTAGTTGGTCTGAGACTAAAGACTGGGCTTTTTTGCTTCATAATAGGTACTTGAGACTGCTAGTGATAGTAATGGATGCCAATAACAAGCATATTCTCTTCTCTCCATTGATGGCAGTCTTATTTAACATTAGCTGTGGATTAGAAAAGACAAATGTTCAATCTAAGCATGAACAAATACACGTCTAATCTAGAGCAAAGAATGTGGATAAGGTTGCTTTTGCATTGGCATGTACTACATCTACACATGTATAACATTTCAATAACCATTAAATTACAGTTTTCACAGTTCAAACTATAGTTTCAGTCGTCTCATGTTAAGACGACGCAGGATATATTAGCTCACATTCTTGCTGCGTGAGGTTTATTTCTACTGTTAATCCTACTGAGATGGATTCAGAGCTAGGAACATGCTGAGTAGGGGTCAGATTGTGGCTACAAAAATATTCAACTATATTTAGCCCTATTTGGCGTGGCTTTAGGAGGTTTCAGTTAGCCTTGAGCTAATTTGGGCGTAAACTGGACTTTAAAGGCTCAAGGAAGACTCAAAATATTGAATATGCTGACAGGCAGTTCAACATTAATAGCTACATGGAAGTATACCAGTATTATTACATTTAGCTGTTCTCTATGAATACATCCAAATAAACACTATATAATCCATTAGGTTTAATATTAAATTAAGTTATTTAGTTAGAGATGTATTTTTATCATATTTGTCAGACTTTTTCCAAGTTATACAACATTGGAGAAAAAAAAAATTACAGCATGCTTAGCAGTTGAAGTGTTGAGTTGTTGGCCTGTAGTCGTGTCAAGCTTGGTGTCCACACTCACCTCGACCCTCTCCTGCTGCACCGTGACCAGGCTGGGCCTCCCCAGAGAGGGCAGACAGAGGAGTGGATGTGTCCCTAACTTCTCCTTCTCCTGCCTTGTCCACCACCGTCCACTTCTCCTCCGCGTCCTCCTCTTCCCCTCTGTCTGTTAATTTATCTACCGTTTCCACAGGTCTGCTGTCCGTTTGCCCACCCTGTTCTCTGCAATTCCTCTCTGCTAACTCGTTCTTCAGGAAGTCTTGAAGGGCGAACTCCTCATCCCAGTCCAAGTCATCTCCAGGCTGAAAAAAGAAAGAGAAAGACAGAATGCAATAAACTTTCCAACACATACCCCTGAAAAAAAGATGACACAATACTAGACAAATTATTGACAAGTGGATTTTCTGTACCGTTCTTTCCAGAAATCACTTATTAACAAATCTGTCAGCAAAACATAAGAGATTATAGACATTTCTTTTTAATACTCTATTTGTTGATTAACAAATCCAAGGGAATTACAATTTTAGTGGCTGTTCCCTGATCTATACTGAATAAATGTGAGAACTGCATTTTTTGTCAAAGGACTTGTTTACTGTATGCAAATCTATCCTGTGCACCGAGTTCATTATGTTTCACAGTGACAACAATGGCGCTGTAATGGAAATGTTCAAGCATGCCTCAGTGCATTTTGTGCGAGGAGCAATGAGTAGGTGTGTGGCCACATTTGATTCTGTATGTGTGCGTGTGTGTGTGGGTGCACATGTCCACTTCAGCCGCCAACTCTCACTCAGCTCCCTTCTACCAGATACTCCATCTGTTTGAATACAGTATGAGATCTGTCACCGCTCTCCAAGCAAGCCCTGCAATATCCTTCTATTGTGGGAAATGAATGTTAATACATACAAAAACACATACATGGAAATTAACTTTCATGTATTTTAAATTGAACATTTAATCAGTGTAAGTCAATCCTGCTCATCTCCCAGGCAGTGTACATTTATTATGTATTCTAAAACAATATATTCTGACGGATTAAGACTAAAATATTACTGCTGAGAATGTGGAAGGAAGTAGCTGCTGCTGTTTACTAAATATAGGTTTAAAGATTTAAGCCCCTTGATCCAGCCCACCCGTCTTCCCTTCCTCTCTGACCTCTTCCTCTGGTGCAGGTGTCTGGCATGAGGCCTCTCTGCTGTCCTGAGGAGTCTTTAGCTGCTCCAGCTCCTCACACAGCTGTCGCTTCTGGTTCTCCTGCTCCTGCACCCTGCGTGCAACAATGAATGAGGAAATTCATTTGAAAACAAAGCTGAGGGGTTGTTCGTTTTTTAAGATACTTATGGTAAAAACGCAAAGTATCAAAGCACTCTAAACTGTCCCAAAAGATAGAAAATCTTAGCCTAGAAGACAGTACAGTGGACATACTGTACCCAATCCGCAGGCCCATGCAGTGTCCCATTCTGTTGCCCAGGGTGACCAGCGCCAGTTCTCCGACTGGCCCAGTAACGGTTTCTTCACTTCACGGTTTTGTATATCCAGTCCCAGCCTGACCCTCTAGTCTCTGACTACACACAAAATTTCAAATGCTTGCACTTACAGTCCAGTCTTTCTCTGAACAGCCCAAACACTCCAGGGCAGGAGGCAGAACTATACTTACAATGAACCCTCTTCAGCTTTCTTTCTCCCAAACAATAACACAGTTCCTCAGTTTACCCTGGCAACTGAGCACCAGTAAATCCCAGCTGGACAGCCTGACCAGTTTCCCCTCTCTGGTCTGATACTGTACCACACTCACTCAGTTATATATCTGAAGGGGATGGCCGTCTCCATGAACACGCATACAAACAGACACATACACACACAGCACAAGGCAAACCCATCCACAGAGAGTCAGAGTGAAGTCCTAACCCAGACCTAGTGAGGCGGGCCCTTTGGGGTCAGTGAGGTCAGGATGATTGACAGGTCTTTCCTCCACTCAGCACAACTGACTGGCCAACTGAGACAGAACAATGAAGAGCAGAACCCACATTGCAAGGGTCTGATATTAAGTAATGTAAGGTGTTATTAATGTAGAAGTTCTGTAAGTTTAGAAATGTTCTCCAACAGGCAGATCTCCTCTCGTGGAAATAATTTCATTGGTTGCATAAAATCCTCTCAAGCTCTTCCCAGTAACTTTTTTATTCATTCAGGACCACGTGGCATTTAAGATCCTGGAAACTCTGCAAGCACCCAAACAAGCTTATAGCTATGGGCTTATATGGACTTGGAAGGGAAGCTAAACTAACCAGCTAAACTTGATAGTTCATTATGCCTAGCCTGCATTTTTTCCTCATAAGTAATTACACTGCTAGATTTAATTGGTTTCTAGCTCTCTTAATGTCTTCTTCAGTAGAATCAATATAACATGACTTAGGCAGAAAATTTAAAAAAAACTTTAGCTCTGCCTTCTAGCATTTATTTCAACCAATGAGATCACTGCTGCATAAGAGCAACTCCACCTCAAAGAAATGTTTTCCTACCTTACAGTCAAGTTGTTTTATATTAGCTAGCACGAGATCCCCATCAAATCTATCTTTTCCCCCCATCTTTCTCTGGTATTTCTCCTTCACCTGCCTCTGCTCTCATAACAAATTCTCAAAACAAATTCTCAAAACAACATCACTCACTTCAGCATTCAGCAGCTCACACGTTTCTGACTGCCCACTGATTTTCACATACACAGCCACAAATGTACAGGCAGTCAGGCAGTACAGACATTAAGATTTGCTCACCTGACTGAAAGGTGAAGAATTTCAGTGCGGGACCTCCTCATGTTACTGGCCATTTTGATCAGCTCCTTCTCCAACGAGTCTGTATACTGGGCCAGCTGGTCCAGGCTGAGGGCCCAGTCCGCCCTTCTCGTGTCCAGCTTGGCCTGCACCGCCTGTGGAAAAACAAGGCCAAGGGGTTAAAGGCCGCAGGGTGCTGCACGGCCCGAGTAGCTGCTCGTCTTTTAAGCCTCCAAAAAGTTCTGACACCTAACTGACACACAATCTTTCCATGTCAGCCAGCATGCTGAACAACCAACAGAAAACTGACTTGTGCTGGTACAGCTCTGCTCCACTAATTTCTGTCTCATTTGGTATGTTTACTGCTGTATGGCAGTACGTGGCTAATGAATGCAGAGTGGCAACAATGCAGGAGGAGGGGGAAAGAGAGAAAGAGAGATGGAGAGATACGGAAAGTTGGAGTGAGGGAGGAGGGGAGTGGGTTGTGTTCATGGTACAACACACTGACTAAATAGCACTGCTTGGATGGGGCCTGTTGGAGTTATATAAGTGAGAGATCTCTAGAGAGGAGAGATAGTGGGTGGGAAGGAGAGAGAGCAGATAAGCAGTGATAGATAGAAAAAGAGTGCAACAGGTGGAGGGAGAGGAAGATAGAAATCACATTACATAATTCTCATGATTCATATATTTATATACTTGTATATTTATTTATTCATTTTATTTTTTTAAAGTACTGAAACTGCCATTTTCAGCCTGAAATCAACCCATACGCATATTCTCTCACAAAGGCTCTAACCCTGCAGTACACTATGAACCTGCAACTTTTCTTAAGCTTAAGTGTTGCAGGTAGGCTGACGCTAAACACAAACTTGTGTCTGTGAAAGTGTGTGAGTGGGTCTGACCTGGAGACTGGTGTCTTTGTTGCACCCTGACTGTGCGTGGTTGTCCAGCAAGCCTCTGACTGCAGACAAGACAGAGTCGGTTTCTTCTGTGAAATCCCTTTTCTGAGAGACATAAAGAGGAAGCAGGACATGAGAGCAAAATAGTTTAGGTTATATATTGAAAACAGTTTGCACAACATTAGACACAACTGCTTGAGACAGAAACAATGTTTACATGCATTCATAAACATGACATCACACTATTCTAATTGTTCTGAGCTCATGTGAGGGGCTAAGCAATCTTAACCTGGTTAACTGTAAGGCTGCCTTTTTAGCTTTTAGTTTTTAGTAGGCTGCACCTGAAGCTACAGATGGGAACGACTGAAAAATGAATATGCCTTACATAAAAAAGGTACAATTATATTAATTGTACCTTTTTTATGTTTTTTTACATGTTTGTTTTTTTACATGTTTTTTTACATGTGCTACAGCTGATGCCATACTGGTTTTGTGTTGTGGAGAAATGAGTGACATTTACAGTCAAAGCAGCCATTTGCAAGTCAAACATAACATAATTCAACATTTTATGGAAGAGGACAATGGGATTGTGATACAGATGCAAATTGTCCACTAGTCACCGATCTAGCAAGTCAGGTCTTCACACATGCTTAATCAGACTTGGTTACCAGTTTGTTTAGGAGGCTCTTGAACTCCTGAGCCATGTGTTCAGGGTTAGGCCCCTGCAGCATCAGCAACACCTCCCTGTCCAGTGTTTCATCCAGCGAGGTGGCAAAGCTCATAGTGGTGGACAAATGGTCAACTGCATTAGGGGCCTGCAGGAAATTCCAATATACAGAAATGAGCAAAGAGACTTAAGACAGTTACCATCAGTCCAAGCATTACAGAGAGGAAGTTCAGAGCACATGAAGAACTGCCTCCAACATTCAGACAGGGATGTGCATTGTGTGTGAAGTATGTGAGAAGCCCTACATTGGAAGAACAATCTTCAGATGAATCACCTGCCTGTAGGCATAAAACTTCTCAGGACTGCAGCTGGGATCACAGGCACTATAAACTCAGATTACATAACATTGCCAAAACCAGCTGTGTCTATTGAAGTGGTTGGTTAGTGTGGATGTTGTATCTATGTAGGGTGCATATGTGTTGCAGCCAACAGTTTGGCTGCTACAAGGAAGATGTCAAGAGGTGCAACAGCCATGAATTCTGTCAATTAAATGTCAGAATGTAAAACATAATGAGAGAAGGAACAGATGAATAAAAAATATGAGAATGAGAACAAGAACAAGAAGGAGAGAGGAAAAAAACAGCATAAAAGAAAAGCTGAGCAAATAAAAAAGACTAAGAGTAAGGGAGTGCTGACCTCCAGTGGCGACTGTGCCAGAGCCAGTTCTGTCTGCAGGGATCCTGAGCTGCTCTGGTTCAACCTGTAAGCCACCGACAGAGACAGACCAGCCCTGTGCGAGACCGGAGGAACATGAACATGCAGAACTCAAAAAGGTTTCATTATAAAGATACAGTTTGTGGATAAGGGGGGTTCTCTAGGAAACATTAATAGTGTGAAAAAATAAAAGGTGACCAGTGTCTACTTTCATAGTATTCCCTCAACCTTTCAAATATCTCAAACCCCATCACTCGGTCACCCACAGGATATTCTTGGTTCACTTACCCAGCCAGGTCCGGGTGCATCATCTGCATCTGGCTCTCCAGCTTGCTCTTGTCTGCCCTCAGCAGCTAGAATCAACAACAGAGACACCAACATGACTCAGTCTATGACATCAGTTATTTAGAGGTCAACTACGTTGCCTACCCTTTCCCCCACTAGAACAAACCTGTTGACCACCAGACCTGTGTGTGGAAGGACAGCAGGTGTTTTAATTCCCAGAGTCAGTCAGTCAACTGCTGATAATTGTACCAACACACTGGACATAACAGAATTGTCTGTATGCTAAAACGCTGACATTTGTGTGCAAGAATATTACATTTATGTATTTATTCATATTTAAGAAAATAACTACTATAACTTTATGGTCAATATTTATAATCATATTTGTTACTATTTGGTAATCAAGACTTTGGATATGATTTTAAAATTACCAATTTATTTGGCGACTCTTTTCAAATCTTCAAATCAAATCAGAAAAAAATCACTGTTTAATTTTCTGCTAATTCATTTCAGCTTAAAAAAGTGGTGGAAGTAGACAAAATGGTTTGTAAGGAGCAGATAAAATGGCTGCACTGGCATGAGTAAATAGCAAGCAAAGATATCTGCAACATGTGAAAGCAGTAAAAGAGCATCTTAGAGAAAGAAGATGGGGTTGGTACGTAAAAACTGAAATATATATTTCAATTCACTGACCTCTGTGATGGACGAGTATTCCTCCACTGCTGACTTGAGCTCATTTATCTGTCTGCGCTTCTGTAGGAGGTAAAAGACACAAGACCAGTTTGAGTTTTTTAGGGAAACAGAAACGAGGACAAGAATAAGTTTCCCCTACCCGGAATTTATTTATTTAATTTATTATCAGCAAAACAATTGCTAGACTGTACATGTTTTTGCACTGAAGTGTTGGATTCAAGCTAGAATGATCATCTGATCAACTGCCACAAATAGCTTTACAGTGATAGTAACATGAATAATATAGCAAGATAAGGTACTGACCTCCAGTATCACAGCTTCCTTTTCATTAACGACAGCATCAAAAGAGTGAATTTGCACCTGAGGACGGGGAAAGGGCAGAACATAAAGAAAGCACAGTTCAATGGGAATACAGTAGACTCAGTATTTCTAATGTGCCTGAGACAGATTTACAGTACTAAGGTTATTTTGTGGGGAAGTAGGCCAGATATACACTCAAAAATGGCTGAGGGCGAGGAAGAAAGAATTAGAGAAAGACACTGTGTGACAGTAGTCTGGAAAGGGAGAGATGGGATGTAATAATGCAGAACATCATATAAAAATGATAATGGCCAGAAAGTGAAAGGTACCTGAAGGTCAGCGTTAATGTCACACAGCTCTGCTATTCTCCTCTGAAGCTCGTCCGTCTCCATGGTGACCTTGAAGTTCTGGGGAGCAAAGGGGAGTTGGGGCAGCTGGTCACATCCTTTTATGAGAAAACTTGCAACAATATACTCTCTGTAAGCTGTATGAGTGGGGGAGTACTGCTAGTTCACTGTGAAGTCAAGTCATTGATTTTACTGTCAACTCCTCTGACCACAGTCTTCTTTGGAAAGTGAAGTACCTCTTCCTGAAGAGAAGCAATCTTGGCAATGAGACTCTGGTTTTCTCTCTCCTGAAAAGAAGAAAAACAATCAATAGCAAAATGAATGCTCAGTCCTAAATGTTCTGCTCTATCACAACCTGACAGTGTGACTGTACAATAAAAACAAATTCCTTAAAATAATGTCAAATTTGTTGTTACACGTAATCACATTTACTTTTATAAATCATTTCTGCATGTTGCAAAATCTTATGTACAAAAACTTGCGGCAGAAACACATGAAAAGCAGTGCTTTAATAATAATAATAATAATATTTAATAAGATTTTCAAAAACATTTTGCTTTGGAATAGCGTGTGATTGTCTAATCAAATCCCTGCAATGCAATACAAAAGAAAAAAAGACATGGCTCTAATTTCAAGCCACAAGAAGTAATGAAAGTGGCACAGTTTTGCAAGGCTATAAGGAGTGCCAAGCATTTTAATTTGATATCAAATGTGGTCAACAATAGTTGAATGCTCTGACTGACTGCAATACCATACATTTCAGCTGCAATGTCTAAACATTGTGTAAGAAGCCCTTAGAAGAAAACAACAGAGGCATGTTATTTGTATGCACCTCAACATGCAAGCCAAATGCATTTTTATATATCATCTTTGTGCTGTCTGAGTTTGACTGACCACATATTTGCTGTGTTCGGAGGCGCGAGCTCTGCCTTCCTCCGTACAGCTCAGAGTGGCCTTCATCTCCTCCACCTCGTCCTTCAGCATCTTCTCCTTCTGAGCCAGCTGCTGGTTACTGTGCAAGGGGATAAACAGAGATGGAAGTCTACAAACCACTGCTACAATAAATCTGAGCCGTGTATTTGCATGCAAGTGTATCTTACACCCTGGCCTGATTGCGTAGCTCCTCATTTTCCTCTGCCAGCTTCTGGTTGCTGTCTTCCATGCCCTCCACCACCTGCTTCAGCTTCTTCACCTCCTCCTGCAGCTTTTGGTTGCTCATCTGAAGGTCAGCAACACAATACACCAGCTCTGATGTCTCACTGAGGAGAGAAACAGACAAACACATATATGCAAGGTTTAAAATGGGCCGGAGTGCTACCTCCTGACATCCACATGGCATCATCAGAGCTCAGCTCCATCTCAGTATCACAGCTTTGCCAACTCTCCCCCTTTTGGCTTGAAACATCTGCTTTCAGAAAGTGTCTCACGCTGACCAAACAAATATACGCTGCTTTTCTTTGACTTTATTTAATAGCAGTGGCCATCACATCATGCGTTTCAAAATTCAAAGAGGGGCTGTGCACAATTTACGTATCTGGCACAGAAACTATAACTTCATGAATTATTTCAATCTTCTGTTGTGGTATTGTGATGTTACAGTATCCTTATTAAACCTAAATGCTTTTCTGCACAGCAAACAGGAAAACTGTTGCATACAGAGATTCTAACTTATCCAACTACACACTGAAATCATTGGGTCCAGCACCATCAAAGCAGTGGATTTTATGTCCAAATTTTGTTTCCTCTGGAGAATCATAATCTTTTTTGTCAAGTGGGTTCTTACAAGGGGTTTTTAGTTTTGCAGCTTAAAAGTATTAAGTATGATTTGGAGCAGCTGCATTACTGCAACCATGGAACCTATCTAATCACCTAAGTTACTAAAAAGAAGGCAACAGATAATTGGCCTAATAATAAATACACTATTTATTGTACTAAGCTAATGAGAAGATACTGTAGTTGTCAGTGCAAACATATTCTTAGTCTTCCCCCTTCAAAAATAAAAGTGTTGTATTTCCTATTTACACAAACATAGACACTAATTCACACACGTCACTTACAATTCTGCTCTGGATGCCTCCCCTCCAAAGGCCTCGAGGCTTCCTGAGGTCATATTGAGCAGCATGGACCTCTTGGCTAAAACACACAGATCAAGGGAGGATTTAAAGCTACAGAGGGCTGTACTATGAAGCAAGAGAACTGGCTTATCCAGGTAAATTCAGGAGAAACTCTGTGATATCAGGTGAAACTTCCAGCCTAACCCGTACTACAAAATGGTGGATACGTTTTCGTTAATTTACCACTTCCATCTAGGAAATTTACTGCTGACGTATTCAATCATAGCACTAATTAAAGAAGAGTCTGTAAGAGAAAAATAGAGAACCTACACCCAGGAGCACTGTCATTTTACTTAGAAATTTACTCTACAATGCACTGCCAACAATCCTCCCCGTCTTTGTTGGCCCCTACTACGGTAAGATTAGTCTGTTAACTTTTTTTAAACTGCTCATATCCCGATATTATCTTAGTACATTCTTCTGGGGACAAATTTGAGCCATTATGAAAAAAATGCACTGCAGAACACTTCCTTTTAGCAAATGCACACAATCTCAGATTAAGTTGACGTCGACTTCAATAACTAACATCATAATCCCTGTTGTAGTACCGTGTACACCAGTGTAGGCAATCAGTTCGTCAACTTGGACTTTCCTGATAACCCGGTGTACGTTCAACTCCCTTTATAGTACAGCCCACAGGTGTCATCAAAATTAGATATGGGTACAGTACAAGGAAATGAAAAGCAAACCCATGAGTCAATCTGTGCACACTCACCACACAGACTTTCTCTGAGTTTGACTGAGTCCTGAGTGATGTCTTCAGTTGGCTCTTCCCTGAGATACAACAGAGATATCAAACATCAAAATGTGCAAAATCAATTACTCTCATGATCTTTTTCTAGGATTTGGCAGTCATGCACTATGCTGTTGCTCCTGAAAACATGTTTGAAATGATGAAACAGTTTAAAGTGTTTATTTTTGGTGCCTGGCACCGAGCACTGCAAAAAGTCAGCTCTCAGTCTGAAACTCATTTCTCAGTTATACTAGAGTGTATGGTTAGCCCCTTCATATATATAAGCACGTATTCAGCCACAGTTGACGCAGTGACCCTTTGGTTTACTCAGTTAGCTTTATTTAAAGCCCACACATAACGCCATGCATCACCTCTCACAGATTGTTCAAAATGACCACTTGCATAAGAGATAAATAATATGGCATGAAGATTAAACATTTAGACTTTCAATTTTAATCCTCTATGTGCGTCACATCAAATTAAACCATAGGTGTAAAAGTCACATTTGATATAGACCTGACAGAGTGTACTTGGTGATTCACAACTGCCTCCAAGACAAGAGACAAGATGCACACAGCTAAACTAAGAGGGAAAAAGAATTCTCACCATCTCTCATCTGACGCATAACCCGCCTACACAATATCTACTTGCGTAACTCAAAAACAGTATGTGAAAGGCTAAAAAGCAAGCACAGGACTGGTAAAGACGTCGCAACTGCAACTACAACTGTGTAAAAGGAAACAGCACACATGTGGAGCCAAATTACTAATTCTTATTTAGTCTCTCACAAAAAAGACAGCAACAACCATTTGTCAGAAATCTGGTCATAATTCTATTTTAAAAGATGCAAAAAAGAAGGCTTTGTCCTTTTGTCCCTCTCACTTTCACAAAAAAGAAACCAATGACTGCACAAACTGTTACAGTTTCAGGGCTCCACCAAGAAACTTTCTTCTGAAACTGTACCAGTTCTCACACTTTCACTTTCAAATTTCTAAAGTTCATCTTCAACTTGCAATCTTGCAAGACAAAAACATGAACAGACGAAAACTGTGCCAGCAGAAATCTTATATCTTATCCAAAAATGTATTCACTATTGATTTACAATACCCTACTGACAGCCTAAAAGATTAAAATGTTCTCTTTCATCCACACAGCATGGACAGAACAGCACAGCTGGACCTGGATTCTTGCTGGATTCATCTTGCTTAAGGCCAAGAGTTTGACCTCAGATGTTCCAGGATGATCACTTACCAAGCTACCCACCCTTCAGCTCAAAGTCTCATTTTAAACCACATGTGCATAACATCTGAATATTTTCCTCTCAATAACTGAACTGAAAAAGACACCTGAACTTACAAACGTTCATATACATATATGAACAAAGCAAGAATTCAGAATGTCTGCCTGTGAGTACCCGTTGTTGCGGCAGTCATCAATCCACTCCCTCATGACGGCGTGATATGTGTCCAGGTCTATGGAAACGTCTTTGTGCTCTGGATCGAGCATGTTGCAAAGTTCCTCCAGTCCACTGTCTTCTGAGCTGCGACTGGTGGTGTGCCGCAAATAGTCCACAATGTGAGACACGTACACTTTACCTGGAAGATGACAGTAACAGACACTTAATATAAAAAGTGTACCCTGCTAGAACTGTGATGGTCAATACATTACAAGATTTATTTTGTGTAGGCAGCAAAATCAGTAACCATAGTGACAGTAAGAATCACGCTTAAATCTTTTTGCAGTTAGTTTCACTTTCTTTTTTTTTTATAATTCTTCAGCCTTCACACAGTTCTCACAGCAGGAGTCAAAACTGTGGACTAGTTTTCTTTCCTTTGACAAGAATGCATTCAATGGCAGCAGCTTTCCAAATTCATGTGCTCTGAACCCCAAAAACTGGAAAAGTTCCACATAATGGATCTACTTCCATTTTCACATGTTTACATGTGGTACTGTTACCCAAAACTGCTCAGTTGTATTTAAAAAAACCATAAGTTCAAATTTGCTATATTTCCACAGAAATAGTTTCATTAAACACATTCAAAATCTAATAAAGTTCAATAAGACCCATCAGGTCTGAATCCCATTTTAGCTGAAGATTTAAGTCATTATTTATTTTTTTTAAATTCATTTCAATGCCATCTATGAAAAAGGCACTTTTTTTTGCAGAAACACAGACCCAAAGAGGACTGAGGTAGATAGAAAGAAAGAATAAAGTAGACATAGCACCTGAACATCACAAAAAGAAGAAACTGAAAAGAATGCAATCATATCCGGAGGTGAAGGTAAAAGAACAAAAATGGTTATGTTCTTCTCTTCTTCCGCACAAGATGCATGACTCCAGAAAAGCATTAAAAATGTATGTGAACAGATGAGAAAACTTGAATGATACAGAGATAAAAGGAGCAGATTTGTGTTGTCAGTGCTAGGAGGCACAAGAGACAACGCTGATATTGTGTGACTCTCAGCGCCGAAAAACACAGTCATACTATATTCAGTGACAAGTTAGAATTTATCATTAGGCTGCCATATTTAGCTTGCTGGAAGAATGAAATGCATGACCCAACCATTAGTGACCATGTGACTGGCGTGTGTGGGCGTACCTCGGCGTTGTGTATCACAGGCATGGAAGATGGTATCAAGCAGATTCTCCTCACAGATGAGGCTGATTTCTGCCATATTCTCCTTCCTGTTTTCAGAGGCCAGTGAGGATCCTGAGCATGAATATGCAACACAAGCATACCAAATACACAGTGTATTCAGTTGCAGAGCAAAGCAAGCACATGATACATTTTGCTTTAGGCACAGCAACTAATAACATTATGATAGCCTGAGTCCAGGGCTTGAAATTAACCTTTTTCTTCAGTGTCCTGCAACTATCCCGAGTTCTACTTTCAACTGTCCCCGGATTAAAAACCAGTTGTCCCAACTTGAAGGATAATAAGTATAGTTTAATCATTTGCATCACTTCAGTGACTCACTCAGTTCTGCTAGTTGTCTCCTGCACTTATATCTGAATAAAAAAAATGTAAATCACTCTAGGTGTTTAGCCACAATCAGTTTTCCATTATTTGTTTTTTTGTTGTTTTAAAACAACATTTAAGTTGTTACAGTCAGAAAGGGAAAAAAAAAGTGCATTTTAATCACAAAAAAATAATCCCTGCAAACTGTTTGTTAGATATACAGTGATGGTAATTAATCACAAACTCACTACAGGGACATCGTAGGTTTGAAATGAGTAAAAAGGTTAAACAAGGTTAAATACTAAAACTGTTTAAAGCTCCTACAAGGAACTTTCACTTGATTCTGGTTGCCACAAACGTAGTAGTGTTTCTACCGCCTTGTTTCATTGATTTCAATGGAAAATCGGACCAAATGCGACCCAGTGGCGAGCATTAGGAATAACTGTATAGAAAGAGCCAGTCTTGTCCCTGATGGTCTTGTTTATGTAGGTCATATGGAGGCATCAGTATTAAATGTATTAGACTGTTTCAAAAAACTCCTCGTAGTACGTTTAAATATTTACAAGCTCAAATTAACTATTTACAAAGAAGCTAAAGGATCACCCTAATCCAGAAAGAGAGTGAACGAGAAGGTCAAACAAACTATTTACATATAGGATAAGGATCATCAAAACAGACTTTAAGACAGGACAGAACTCTTCTTTAGGCCCTTTGAACCCTTTGAATTTGGAGCTTTTGTTTTGAAGCCTATGACTTTTATATTTGTAACCCTTTCAGCACCAGTGTTGTTTCTCTGGAAGTAAACAGACTGGAATTTGGGATTTCCATGTTTTTGTTTGTAGTAAGTCTGTTCATTCTTCCATTTTATAAAGTAAATGCATTCTCCCTCTTCATATCATTACTATTTAGTAATTCATCATTCCTAACAAAAATTTAAGAAATAAAACATCCTCCTTTAGGTCTACAACCTAAACTTTCTGTCCAGGAATCAGCATGTCAAGCATTTCTTGCTGGTGCCAATGTTAAGTAGGTAAGTTTTATAAAAATAACTTGAATTGAATTAACCTTAATTATATTCTGCCATTACTACATAGACGGATAATACACAAAAGGTTCCTCTGGCTTGTTCTAACATTTCTAATGGCATTTGCAAGAACCCAC
>NW_023339652.1:14056364-14058224 GCF_004916995.1 Morone saxatilis | reverse complement strand
GTCTCATTCCCAGCAGCAGTATCTGACAACCTGGGAATGAGACTCAACAAACTACCTTCAAGCCACCAACCCAGAGTGTCTTTCTTTCGTCTGATTGGTTATTTTTGTTCAGGCACGGTGGATCCTTGCAAATGCCATTAGAAGTGCGAGAACAAGGCAGAGGAATCAGATTTTTGCAGCTTTAAATTATAAACTGAAGTTGAGACCAAATAATCAATTTTGTTGATGCAAAAAAAATCTTAACTTGCTTAAGTCTGCTGCTGAAGGCCATGAAATGGCCCTAAAAGCTCTGAAAAAAGATAGTGAGTGGGCCTTGAGTTAGGTTTTTTTCCCCCCCCCAAGGTCATGAATGAACTTTCACACTCAATCCATCTTGTGTTCGCATCCCCCACTGACCAGCAGACATTTGTCCATACCTCCATCTCCCATGGACAGTCTTTTCACAACCAGAGCGGGGTAGGGCAGCTCACAGTCGGTCAAGTTCCCCGTCTCGGCTGAGCAGAAGTTGAGGTTGTAGGAGAGCGTGCTGTGGTTTGGGGTGAAGGTACGAGACAGAGGCGGGCTCCTGCTCGGCCTCTCGCTCTCAGGCTGCGCCGACTGGGGTCCTCGTGTAAATGTAAAGTAAGGGGAGTCTTTGGACTGGCCCGTGGGTGTAGAACAGTACCTCTGCCATGTCTTAACTTGTCTTAAATCACTCCCATCAGCACCTCTCCTCTCCCCCACAGTGCTAGTGATAGTGTATGTGACGTTAGCTGGCATGGAGGGATTGCATGCAGGGGTGGACGGGGTGGACAGAGGGACCGAGGGACCCAGGCTGATCCTCTGGGAGGCCGCAGAGCTCGGCATTCCCATCCCTTTCCCTTTCCCCTTCGCTCTCTCCTTCCCCCTCTCCCCCTCGTCTCTGTGGATGGCCCCTTTCTTCAGGATGGCTTCCAGGTTGTTCCTGAGGCCACACTGTGGGCTGTCGTAACTGCTGGAGGACAGTTTGGGAATCTGGAACGGCGAATTGGGCTCTCGGTCACCACGCCACTGAATGGTCTGCAGTTTGCGGCAGATGCTGTCCACGGGGTTGTGGCGACGATTGGGCTGCGGCGTGTAATATTCCATGCTGCTGAGGGCAGAGCTGCAGTGCTGGCTTCCTGGCTACAGGAGAGGCTGAAGTCTGAGCAGAGAGAATCAGAAAATATTTGGTTTATTTGAAAGAATATAAAAAAACACTGAGAGGGCCATGGTTATTTTGCATAGTGGAACCCCAACACTGCATACTGTAACACTATGATGTACTGTATAACTGGCAGATAGGACCCTTGGCTGTGTTAAGAACTCTAAAACAAGCAGGCAAGAAAGGACTGAAGACAGAAAGAAGATGGAGAGGAAAGAAAAGAGAGAAAGAGAAATGTTAGCCTCCCTAACCACACAAACAGCTTAATAAAAAGGACCAAACTCTACATGATAGGAGTCTACACGAGTTAGTATACATGAAAACCAGTCCTCAAGGTTTCAGATTTTAAATCGTGGCTTCTCAAAGACTAAAGCAAATGGGTTCAAAGCCGAAGCATCCTACTCAGGCTCCAGGTGTGCAACCAAGCTAATTAATCAGAGTTAGCTTACGGGTTTTACACACAATACCATTTATTTCAGTATACACGTCTCATTTTCTAATACAACTCCCTGTAGGTTAAAGAAAAATCAGAAACATGGATAGCACACTTCATTTCTTTACAGTACATTTGTAGGAAAAGCTACATTTTATTAAAAAATAAATAAATAAGCAAAACAAACGTATTAAAATATGAAGCAAATAAAAAGTGCCTGGCTCCGACAGCCACACTACAGATAAACATTTTTTTTTTTTTTTTT
>NW_023339652.1:14052866-14056264 GCF_004916995.1 Morone saxatilis | reverse complement strand
TTTTTTTTTTTTTTTTTAAATGTCGTCAAAAAAACGACTCGAGCGCACATTTATGTCTACACAAACATAACGCACCTGACCACCTCAAGTCTAAGAAAACCACCGCCTGTGTTTACCCTCTTAAAATGCCTTTGTGTGCCAGCAGGACATACATCTTTGTTACCTGGTAAAGCTTGTACGAGCAAAATATCCGCCACGAAATGTTTGGCCAACTGTCCACTCGCACGCAGACTGCACGCGCACAGGTAGCTCGCAGCCCGGCGCTCGAGACAGAGAGAGTTAAAAGCTCCGCGGGTGTTCACGACTCTAAAGATGAGCCGGCACCCCCTCCCTGCGACCTGAGGGGGGCACAGCACCCAATACGACAGGCTGCTACTCCCTATGTATGCTGCTGTGATGTTAAAAGTCCAATAAATTCAACATTATTTTGAGTGTGTTCCCATTTTCTAGTGCCTCGTGTATAACAAGCCTACTCTGCACCAGACTCGCAGAGAAAGTGCCATATTGCAGTGTTAATATAAACAGTCAGTAAACTAGACATGGGTCAGATGGTCCATGGTGTTTAAATGTTAATTCAGTCACGTTCATAGTTAACCTACACTACTGTACTCATAGACATCGTGCAATATACATAACATAGTTTAACAACTGTGATCACGCATACCCCGGGCACACATATTTAATTTTGCACACATCACCATCTCCTTAGGACCTCTCGCATTTACAATCTCTTTACTTATAATCCTATTCATTTTCCTGTCCCTGTTTTCTGTATATAACTTTTTTTTCTTTTGTCATCTTGTAATGTGCGGCTCCATAGATGACAGTAAAGGCATTCTATTCTATTCTATTCTAATTGGGTTCATTTAGATGTTTGGTGTCATGACAGCACAAAAAAGGGAGGGGTTTCAGTTTCAACCTGAGGGTATACTGGTTAGCAGCATTGACAGTATATATATAAGGTTAGGGGTTATAAGGGTAGCAGGGAGGACCTAAAGGTGCACAGTCGGTTTAAATATCATCACAGCAACCTCTGGGTCAAGACGTCTCTCCTGCTCTGAAGGTAACTTATAACTACTATATTGACTACTATACTACGTGTAAATTGGGGATAAATATTGGTAATGCAGGTTGTGCTTTAGTAAATATAAATGATTAATACCCTATATTAAAACAGCCAAATTATTGACACATTTAAAGCTCCTATGTGAAATGCTGTCTTATATGTGAAACCATTTGTTTGTGAAGGCCAATGATATACAGCAATTCTATCACAAGGCCTATTTCTGTTTACGCCTGCTTAGAAATAAATTTGATAAAGTGTAGAATGTACAATGTTAAACACAGCAGTGGTTAGTGTGCAGCCACAAATCATATAAAAAGAGCTGTATTGATATTATTAATAAAAACAAATTGTTCAATATAACAAAACCCACTTCCACATTGACTTAACTTTGCAGTAAATATTATGTGAACTCAGGAGATTGAATCAATAATGTGAGGTGAGGAAAGGCTTCACCAATGCTGGATACTAGATATTGCATTTTGTTCAGCAGGTCATACCCCTCCTGTAATACCTTCCCTATGCAATGCTAACACATATTTGTACGCAGTTACTAATTCATGTTTGTAAGTTTGTTTTTGAAGAAAAAAGTGCACATTTAAGTCACCACTGTAATGTTAAAACATTTCAAATGGTTTTCAGGAAGCAGCTTCATTCCCATCACTCCAATGGCTGACAACATCATCCCAAGCTTTAAGGTACTGAAACAAGTTATTTTAGTGTATTGCGGCTGTTTTGTTTGCAGAATGCATATATGCTAAACTTAAGGGGATGTTAGTAAAGGCTGTTCTATAAATGCCATTATGATTTAAGAGCACTTACCCTCAGTAGCTGCTCCAGCTGCAGCATCTTGATGATTCCTTGGCTTCTTGACACTTAAAAATCCCCCCTGTTGCACCACATAGAAGATATTCCAGCACTGCTTCTTGTCCTCATGTTGCCAAGAGCAGCACTGGAAGGCCTTGAGAGCCACAGTCATTCAGCGGTGTCCTTATTGTGACCAAAAGAACACATGAAAAATGAATCCAATGGACACACATCAGTATAAGTATAGGTCCACTTGATGTCAACCGGATCGAGAATTTCTAACGGTGTTTGATTTAGCCCTCAACTCGTCCATTATGTGGCCATTTCTGGGGGTTAGGACAAGACCAGTGTCCACACCTGTACCCGTCGTCCTCGCCCTCCTGGGGCAGCCTGCTCAGCAGAATCCACTTCCCCAGCTCACGCTAAGTAGCTGGAGCTTTGCTTGTTTTCTGACCCTGAACACCTGAGCAGTAGACAGCAGGCTCAGGTAGAGATTAGGGGGGACGTTTGTAGAGACACACGCACACTCACAAGGATAAGTGTTGGGTTCGGTTTGAAGAATGTAAAAAAAAATACAAAGATAAACTCTAAAAAAGGAAAATTAAACAATGAAAGAGCAAGTATATTAATATTTATATAGGGATTTGATGTAACAAAGATAATCAGCGGCATGTTAAAAATACATTAAAAAATGCATTACTCTGATCACTTTCACACGCTGTTGTACCTTCCTGTACTGTAATCTGGGATTATGGCACAAGCAACCTTCTGCACCAGGAGGGGATGAAGAGCCAGTTTAATCCCAGCCAATTGGAACAGATAACTCACTGAATGTCATACCAGAAAGAGGTGCCTCTTTAAAAGAAGGACATAACTCAGTCTTGCAGAACAGCAGGACGAGACAGCACTTGTTCTTGATAAATGTGACACATATTTCTCAACCTGCTGTTACTGTAGCGCCATAAAAGCAGTATGGGGACATAATAGACTCAGAGACTGGATGACTCAGATTGAAGCTCCTTCAGTGCAAATAATGCTTTTATATTCTGTATCTAAACATGAACTTTGACATCTAAATGGGGTAGTTGAGAGAGACAGCTTCAGTGCAAGTTTACATGAAGTATCATCCTGTTTGTGACTACAGTTTCTTTTCTGTATGCCTTAGTGTCACTGATGTTAAAGTGTAAGTGCTCTGTTGTCTGGTGACCACTGAGAGGTGAACTGTGACTCATGTTGTTGGCAATCTTTGAATTAGTCTGTCACACTGTCAATGTTACAGCAACCTCTGCTGGCCAAACACAGGCAGGGCTCCAAATGAACTTTAGTCTGCCAAATTCTTTTTTAGTATTTATAACTGCAAACTGCAGTGCAAATGCAAGCCTGTTTCTGATTATTGGTACATGGGATGAAATTTAGTTACACTACACACTGAACATTATTATTCATTATTATATGTACTCTCATTATTATTATTTTATTATTATTATTTAACCCAAATAATCACAATACTCATAACATTAGTCATCTT
>NW_023339652.1:14051946-14052766 GCF_004916995.1 Morone saxatilis | reverse complement strand
AGACCCTGGTGCTGTTGGCAGAAGGGCTGTGAATTGCTATTACTCTGAGCATCATGCATGTGAATTATTGCATGGGAATATATGTCTTGCCCTTTCCCTGATGGGCTGAATAAGTCGCTTTTTAGAAATAAAGTCATGTCTATTTCGATTGATTCTGAGTCTGTAATCCTGTGTGTGACCTCATGCCACTATATTCCATGATGCATAAACCTAATAAAGGAAACTAAAGGTTTAGTAAAGGAAACCTTTCGGGGGTGATAATTGGGTGAAATGTGAACACAGTGCTCCATGAATTGAAATGTTAATACTTGGTGGATTCTTGCCTAAAATGTTCAGATTTATTCTAAAATGTCACTATTTTCCCTGTCGTTCCATTCTTTGTTTTTTTAAACCAGGCCTCGGACCTGGTTATCCAGCTGTCCTCCTCTCTAAAGAGAAAACCGGATGAGTTCGACTATGGGGCCGTCTTCACTGACCACATGCTGACCATAGAGTGGAGTGAGACTGAGGGCTGGCAGGCTCCAGTCATCAAGCCCTTTGAGAACCTGTCACTCCACCCAGCCTGTTCAGCACTACACTACAGTGTACAGGTACACTGGCCGGGAAGGGTTCAAACTTTACCCTTACTTTTAAGTTGGATTTACTATCCATGCTAACTACTTATGGAAAACATTGAATAAATATGAAGTTGAGCACATATATATATATCACATTGCACCAAATGCATGATGGATGAAACTGTAGAAGAAATTCTTTCAAAACATTGCAAGTTGCTAGTTCTCTGAAGAATTTTAAAAACCCCCAGTGTGATGACAATTCC
>NW_023339652.1:14043680-14051887 GCF_004916995.1 Morone saxatilis | reverse complement strand
CTGATATATATCACACACCAAATGCAATGATGGGATGAACTGGTAGAAGAAATTCTTTCAAAACAATTGCAAGTTGCTTTAGTTCCTCTGAAGAATTTACAAAACCCAGTGTGATGAATCCAGGTCCCTAATGCATCAGCGATGGATACTGTTCATCTCCAGACCCCAAGAGACTTCCTTATTGCATCCAGTGATCTCCAGTATCTCCAAGATCACCTGGTTACCTCCTAACTGTACCACTTCTAAATCCTATCTCAAGGCCTTAGGCCTTCCACAACACAATGGTTTAGTGATCTAACACTGTGATTTATTAACAAATTCTTAGCATACATTCCCCTCCCATAAAGATCACTAACCACCTAAACCGAACTGAATACATTTATTACCCCATCTAAAACATTCATCTACCACAAAACCAAATAAAACCAAAGACAATATATAATTTATAATATATAAATGCCACAAGTTTGTTAATGATATTGATATTGCAGTGCAGTCAGATTTTTTTTATTTTTTATTATTCATTAAACTATTTTGCAAACTATTTTTAGACCCAATATGTTAAAATTTTAATACTTGCATGACACTAAATAAATACAGTATTTCGTTTTTCTCCACCAGAATTGTATTCTGGGCAACATGGAGAGGGTTTTGAAACAGCATTCAGACCTTCACAAAACCTGTAATACGTTATTTTATGGATTTGTAATTTCCTCCATTTTCTAGTTCTAGATGTGAATTTTGAATTTTCTTGAAAGGGCAGCTCAATTTATTTATTTATTTTTATTTAAAGTATTTTACTTTATTTTTACATTTTAATTTGTAAGCTTTTATTGCCTTTATGATAGTGACAGCTGAAGATAGACAGGAAAGGGGGGTAGAGAGAGAGGATGACACGCAGCAAAGGGCCACAGGTTGGATTCGAACCCTGGGCCGCTGCAGCAGAGACTCAGCCTCAGTACATGGGTCGCCAGCTCTACCCGTTGAGCTAACCAGGTGCCCGAGCAGCTCAATTTAAATACAATTTTAAGCAAATATAATTGACCATGCAATTTATTGAGATTTAAAATATGGACTCAAAACTCATGACCTCAGTATTTTTGAAATCCTTGCTACAGTATGGCCCTTAACTAACTCCATGCTCAGGAAATCCTCCTCTGGGTTGCTCAGTATATTTGAAATTCAAATATTACTTTTCTTTATGTTTCTTCTCTTCTCGCCAGCTCTTTGAGGGAATGAAGGCATACCGTGGTGATGACAACCAGCTGCGTCTCTTCAGACCGACGCTCAACATGAGCCGCATGTCCAACTCTGCCAAGAGAGCTTGTCTACCTGTAAGATGGATGTGAGGAATGAATGGAGACATGAATGGATGGACTGATGAAAGTGTCAGTGATGAACAAATGACTTTTTTTGCCTTCAAAATGTAACCTCAGCTACAACTTCAACTGAATCTTCTACTTCTGATCATCTAAGTACCATAGCTACCTTCGTTCTTTTATTTTCAGCCACTCAACCTCCACTCTCCTTATGTTTCTCTTTCTCCACCCCCCTACCTCCTCCAGGCCTTTGATCAGTCAGAGTTTCTGGAGTGTATCAGACAACTGATAGAGGTAGAACAGGAATGGGTTCCTCGCTCAGACTCTGTTAGTCTGTACATCAGACCAACATTTATCGGCACTGAGGTAAGGAGGATCATGAAGTGCTGCATTCATTTGTTGAGGCAGAAGATGTATGTTTTTTTAATCCTCTTAATCACCCCTATGTGTTTGTGTACCCATGGTAGCCCTCTCTGGCTATAATGAAGCCCGGCCATGCCTTGCTGTATGTGATCTTGTGTCAAGTGTGCCCTTACTTCAACACCGAGACACAGGCCGTGTCCTTGTGGGCTGACCCAAAGTTCACACGGGCCTGGAAAGGAGGAACTGGAGACTGCAAGATGGGAGGGTGGGTAGACACATACTGTATGCATGTTTAATTTGTATTCACTGATAATCCATCAGTGCACTCAACTCCAATACCTGGGTGTTAAATCCTTAAAGACAAGTGGTGAAAAATCTTTAGCACTAGACTCATTCATTGTTGAAAATATCCATGTTGTTTCTGATATAAAATCAGTATTCTTATTTAGTTTTATACACTTTATCATTCAAGCGCACATGGTAGGTATATGTAAGATGCAGAGAAATCAAGCTTTTGATCCTTCTGCCCTCCCAAAAAACACAAAATATGCTTGTGTCCTTGCACAAATTTCACCAAATTTAAAGATGAAGAGCATCATGCGGCATTACTTTGCCAAACAGCTCTTATATGCACATTCTTTAGGTCAATAGGGCAGCTCTGTAGGTGCTAAATTAGTTGTAACTGTTGCTGTGGATTTCTGCAGGAACTACGGAGGTGCTTTGTTCGCCCAGTACGAAGCAGAGGATTATGGGTGTCAGCAGGTGCTGTGGCTTTATGGAGAGGACCATCAGATCACTGAGGCAGGAACCATGAACATCTTCCTGTACTGGATCAATGAGGATGGAGGTTAGTCACACTAGAACTTGGCCAATCATAGGCTGTTTTGCTGTGCTGTAGACTCATAGTGAGATTATGTAATGTGCTTTAGATACAAAACATTTTTACAAATGTGACCTCTACTGGCAGAACAATGTCACTACAGCATAATGACACAGCATCTCCAGTTCAATCATTTTCATTTTTACGTTGTCTTTTGCTTTGTTTATGAACTTATTTTGTTTTCAGAGGAGGAACTTGCAACTCCACCTCTGGATGGTATCATACTCCCAGGTATAACCCGACAGAGCGTCCTGGAACTAACCAGGAAATGGGTGAGAAAGATAAAACCTTAAAACGTGCATGGATAAATATTCCGAACTTGGCCTCACATTTCCTCTGGTCCTGTCCGCTCTCTTCTGTGCCCAGGGTGAGTTTGAGGTGAAAGAGCGCTACCTGACCATGGCCCAGCTGTGCTCTGCTATAAAGCAACAGCGGGTCAAAGAGATGTTTGGCTCGGGTACTGCCTGCATGATCTGCCCCATAGGACACATTGTTTACCAGGAAGAGGTAAGAGAAAGAGCACCAGAGAAATATACACTGTATGTAACTCTCTGTTCACTAATATACATCAAAGCCAATAATATAAAGTGTTATTAGACATTAGATATTTTATATCAAGGTTTATGTTTGTATGAAAATAGATTTAAATGATGAAACAAACAATGAATGTCATAGTAGAGTGCAACAGGATAGCCCAGAAGGGACTAACCAAACACAGGCCTTTTATATATAGTAGCTACAATATTGGCCCATTAGCCAACAAGTTTTGCAGCCACCGTAGTTTCTCCTACACACTAGGAAAGAGAGCATGAGCGAGTCGGTTGCAGCCTATAATATTTCACCATTTTGCCCTCTCATCTTCTGCCTAATGATAACTTACAGGAAGTTGGACTTTGTGCCTAGAGCCCAAAGTAACACTGTAAAAAAAGTAATGCTGTTCTTTATTTGATTACATGTTTCATATGAAAGAAGCACATTTTAATAGAAAGTAGTTATCTGTGAATAGTTTTAAAACTTTTAGAAGCTTAGTGCCTTGATGAATGAGGCTTACAGTCTCTTGTGACCACATGGATGTTTATCTTTAGAAGGTTGTCAGGACCTTGTGGCTACTTGGTTTTAATATCATAATATGTTTACTTAATATTCTTTATGTTCCCATAATTTAAATTGTAACAAACAGTTCACAGAGCAGATTAAATTATTAAAATTGTGTCTTTTTGTGTGTTTTAGAACTTGCACATCCCCAGTCAGGATAAAAACTCACAGTTGACTTCACGGATTTCAAAAGAACTGTCAGATATACAGGTTGGTGGATGCAGACACACACACACACACTACACACACATATACACACACATCCCACAGATGTGTTGCCTAGCTTAGTAACAGCTTGTTGAGCATCTGTGTTCTTTACACTCCCGTCACCCTCAGGTCTCTATTTTATAAAGCATTCAGCGATGTGATTGTAGGAGAACAATTTGAAGGAACAGCATCCTTCTAAGTAAAAGGTGGGGGTGCGAGTGGCACTAGCTGTCTGACTAGATGAAAACATTTATACATTGTCACATGTCAGCCTTGTTAGTGCTCACTAACCAGCAATAAAGAGGCTTCACTGAAAAGGAGAAATAATTAGATACATTGAAAATATGGTTGATGAGAGACCTAACAAAAACAAATGTTCTCCTCCAAATATTAACTTATCACGCATCTCCATAATTGCATTGCAGGACTGTTATGAGTGGTTATTATGTAACTCAATGAGATAAAAGCATTAAGTTGTTATTTTATGAGCAAACCCTCATTGGTCCTCATTCATTGTACACCCACTGCATACATTATCTTGCCTGTAAGTAGCTAATAAGTGAAATATCTTATTAGGTAATGAGTAATGTCTCCGTAATATTGTACATGGCCTACACTACAGTCTATGCAGCACTGCAGGTTTAAACAGATTCATAATGTTCTTTGCTGAAGGCCTGGTTTGTGTTAATGAGCGTGTTATGTATCGCTGACTGTCTGTTATTGTGCTGTGTAACGAGGTTATTATTAGTAGGGGTATGAGCTTGAACGTGATCCTTACTTTATCACTTGCACTGGGATGTCAGGATCTCAGTACAGCGCACGCTAAATCTTAATTTAGCAAAACTGCAGCCTCTGTAAGGTCTTCAAAGATCAAGTTTCCAAAAAACAGCAGTTGTGGATGACTTGTAAGTCTTGTATGTCATTCAGAAAACTGGAAAACTGTTGGTGCCTCTCTGCTTTAAACACATGATCTGAAGTGATTTTGAATTTCATACTCAGCAAACAAAGCTTCTTTTTCCAGACAAGAGTCACAACAAATGACCTATCTAGTTACACACTCAAACTTTTTCCATTTTTCTGTATATCACCGGCACCAGAACCTAACCTAAAACACAAAAATCCTTAGGGCAAGTGTTATCTGTCCACCAAACTTCAGCCAAATCCCTAACTTTTTAAGATGCTTTGTTAAAAAACGCACTGTTGAAAACCTAATAATCTTCCATCTTCTGAAACTTAAGATGACAAAACTGACTTGGAACCCTTTTTTAACTTTAGTCTCTGTAGTTCCTGTTAAGTTGTAGAGCTGACTGGACATGTTCAGTACAGTGTCTCGTCTGACTTCCCCATTAATAACTCCCTAGTATTTATCTTTTGACCCTTTGGAGGGGGTCTGACCCGTTTGTGCGGAACCACTGGACTAAAATACCTAACTGTATAGAGAGTACTTAAAACTAGCTCTACCTTGACCAGCTCAGCAGTAAAATGCTACGTACTTATTGATCCATCAGTGTTAACAATCTAATAATGTCTAAACAGGGTGCCCGGATAGCTCAGTGGGTAGAGCTGGTGACCCATGTACCGAGGCTGAGTCCTTGCTGCAGCGGCACAGGGTTTGAATCCGACCTGTGGCCCTTAGCTGTGTGTCATTTTTTTCCTGTCTATCGGCTGTCACTATAATAAAGGCACTAAAAGTAGTGTAATGGAGTATTTTCACATTGTTGTATTAGTACTTTTACTAAAGAAAAGGATGTGAATACTTCTTCCGCCACTACTTAAAAATCCACAACTGAACCTAAGGCATACACAGCCTTTTCATCAGCGTTCTGAATTGTGATATGCACATACTACATATAGTTATTGATTTTAAATCTTGGAACTAAGCCGAACAAAATGATTTGAATCTGCAAAGAGATAACTACTCCAGACTGGGGCACAGTTAAAGGTTAGTGTGTCCTTTTCTGAGTGTCCTTTGATGACAAGCTGATTATGAATCATAAACTGGTTTTGCACTGGATGCCATGCAGGCTTACACATCTGAATTACATGAGCAGATAGTGGCCCTTTCCTGATCTCTTAAATGTCCTCTAAACACTTTGATTAGTCGATCTGCCTTATCTCTTCAACTAATGACTTTTCTCTTCTTTTCTTTCGCTTTGTCTCCCTCTCCTTCTCTTTACTTTCTGCTGCATCTGTGTTTTTTGTTGTTTTGTCTTCCTTGGTCAGTCTGGGGCAGGCCATTAGCATATCTGCTCTCTCCATCACCCAGGCCTTGTGTGCATGTGGGTTATGAATGCGTTGACCACATCATTATATACGATAACATCGGCCTCCGTCGACAGTGCTTCTGAGGGAGAGAGAGACAGCTGCCGGGGCCTAATGGCGGAGTGTGGAGAGTTGGAGATAGGGGCAAGACAAACTCCTGAATTCTCTCATTAAGCTCGCTGTAATTGCACAAACCCAATTATTGCCTCAGCCTTTTGTGATCTTCAAAGCCAAGATGCTGCAAATGCAGCCTCGAACAAGTGGGAGAGGAGGAGGAGGAAGAAGATTTGACGGGGGGGAGGGAAAAGGGGCGGCAGTGAAGCTTAATGAACAATAAAAACGACAAAACGCTGGAAAACGCTGCGCTCCTTCCGCAGCGCTGTTAAATCTGTTGACATTTCATTTGGAGGGAAGCAGTGCAGTGTTATCCCCCCACACACACTCCTCCTCCCGCCCCTCTTGAAGACAACACTGTGCAACAAACAAACGAGTGGTCTGAGGCAGCAGATGAAAGATGGGTTTACTAAGTCGCCCTGCTGTTCCTCTTTCAAGTTAATTAGAAATCACATTCTTTTGTTTCCCCTTCGCAGGCGTTTATTTACTTTCTCACTTCGACCATTAGAACAAATTTGCAACATGAGACACAAATAATTGGATTTGTCTCCGCGGCTGTCACGGATTGGGGAACATTTTGTTTTGATTTTTATTATAGTTTCTTTTCTCTGTTGTGCTGTGTTCTGGTGCTGGCTGAGTTTGCAGATTTGCTCACGGATATTTGATTTCATTTTTTGATTTGTGCTTTTGCTCGCAATTAAGCAGCGGCGGGAGCGAGAGAAGTTTAGTGCTCTAGTGACGTGAGATTTTCTTTTTGCTAACTGCTCGGCCCCCCGGAGGACTCTCTTGTAACCTTGTCACGACCTTTTGCTCTCTTACAGTATGGACGCACACCCAGCGAATGGACCTACCTGGTGTAGCAGTGATGAAGAAGCCTAGAACACACATGCACACGCAACAACCAGTGTGCACACGAGAAGGATATTCTGCAATGCAACAGCCAAAAACATACTGTGAATGTGCGTTAGTGCAATATTTGTGGTCTAACTGCAATATGCCGGAGAACAGTTCTGCGGGGTGACACTTTACCTCCTTTTAAACTTAAATTAATGACAAACACACAACTGTCCAAAATAATTAACAAAAGTAGGCTAATGTCTCATGCAATACTGCACAATAACTTACAGTAACCCAGCCACTGTGGCTCGTTCTGCTGCTTCCCATCTCCTTTTCCAACAAATATCCAAGATACAGCTGTGGCTTTGATAAAACATATGTGAGATGTTACAAATATAATTTGTATGAGTTACAGAGAATTTCATACTACTTGTGTAAGAGTTACAAATCAGCTACAAGGGGACTTGAGTTTTATAGTGAGGTACGGTTTAGAAAGGTGGATAAAAAAGAGCTTTATATTATTATGTCATAGCCATTGCAGCTTCACTAAACACATGAAGAGTTAAAAAATATATATCTAGGGAAATGCAGCCATTACCTTTATGTAAGAAACATTTTGAAGTCAGTCATACTGGACTTATAGTTTTCATCAGTCCTTTTTGTGTTGTGTTTGTGTGAGTGGATTCTTGTCAGGGTTCTGTCTGTCGCTTACTATAAATGTAGCGCAATGAATGTTCTGCTGACGATTGTACATTTGCACTCAATTAAATGGACCTCTGGTATTGTAATGTTTTATTGTGATTTCTTTATAATGTTTTTTTTTCCCCTGAAATTAAAAGACTATGTTCGAGATTATTTAATTTAAAAAAAATTAAACAACATTTTTTACCTAAAAGAGGACATTTCCACTACAGGAACTTTCCCAGGGGGATCAAGAATGTTTTGAGGAACTCAGGAATTAAAGCTGGATTTGGTACTTAATATAGTTCCAGGTGCAAAAAACAAACAAAAATTATAATTTTCAAAGGTTCAGGAACTATAGGGGCGAGCCAGGCTCTGCAGAGATGCTTCCACGATCCTTAATGATTCTAAGGAGTGTTTTCCTGCCACCCTACACACACACACACACA
>NW_023339652.1:13988913-14043580 GCF_004916995.1 Morone saxatilis | reverse complement strand
ACACACACACACACATGCACGCAACATAAATCAGGATACACTGTACAAGTTTAAAAATGAAAACTCAGGAGTTTAAGTTGTGTCCACTTGTAAATACATGCCTCATTAACTGGGATCTTGTCTATATGTCTGCCTCTGTCTGTGCGTGCAATGGATGCACATACGTGTGAATGTGTGTGTGCGTGTGGGGGTGCCCAGTGGCGTCCTGGATGATTTTTGGCTCTTTGTGAAGACAGCTCATTTTGGCGGCAGTTCCTTCCTTGTGTGCAGTGGCACAGCTGGTGAAGTGTCCAGTGAGTGCACACACACACACATAAAACACATACTTCAAAATGCCAAACACCATCTAGCCTGCTTGATCCAGGCCACTGGTGAAATTACCATTGCATGTAATTCATCTTATTCTCTAGATCCCGTTCTTATGTTTGCTTTCCCTCACAGCAGTTTGTTCAATAATCATTAGCTATAAATTAGTCTCTCAAGCTCTTCACTCCATTATTCGCCCACAGGGATCATTGCAATTACATCTAATCTAATCTAAATGACATGTAGACAGGTGAGGACACATTGCGTGACTGTTTAAGGGCATGTCGGATGTTAGCTTTACTGAAACTGTTCCAGGAACACTAAATTGCTAATCTGAGCTGTTATTTCATTGATATTTCCTTTGAGTGTTCAAGTGTTGATTGGACAGTTGCTGATGAGCCTCTGAGGCAATAATTCATAACTATGTGAAAGTGTTAAAGTACTCTGATGGTGTGAAGTGATGGAGACACTGGAACTGTTCTGGTTTAACACAGTCAGAGGTTCTGATCTATCTTTGGCACATTTGCCAAACTTTTGGATGCAATATCAGTGATATTGGATTGAACAAGATGGACTGAATATTAGCTACATTTACTTTGGAAATCACTGACACAGTGTCAACAAAACTGTTACACTAATATATCCACCACAGACATTTACTACTACTTGGCTTTGGTATTGGTTTGCATTCTCGTTGTGAGTAGGGCTATGAAGAACTGCCAACCTTTTTTAGTAAAATAATAAACAAAAACATAAAACCGCTCATTAAATCAGATTATCACATGACAGTAAATTCACACCTAATGTGTGAAGTGAAGTGAAATATACAAACTAAAAATACAATGTTTTCCCCTCTTAATCCTGATGGTCCTGTGTTATTAAATGGACAGCTTAAATTTTATTTCAGGGCACAGTATCACTGGATTTTCCACTACATGGTTATTCAAAGCATTAATGATGTATGTTTCATGGATGTTTTCTTTGTTCCATTCCTTATACACATACATCCAAACATACACAAATTTATCTTTATTGGCATAATGGTTCAGTATATGTTGCCAAAGTATCTCTCTCTCCATTTCTCTTGTATTTTTCCTTCCAGCTCCTCCATCTCTTTTATTATCTTTCTGTGTGTGTGTGTGTGTGTGTGTGTGTGTCTTTCTCTCTCTCATCCTCCATTTCTCCCCCTCACAGAAACCAGGGACCCCTGCAGGCCGCTCCCATTCAGCCTGGAGACGGCGATGATGTTTTAATTGTCACTTCTTGTTAAGGCGGCCGTGACATTCAAGCGGGGACAGAGGGGAGGCAGTCGGCGAAATCAGAGGAAATGGAGAGAAAGAGAGAGAGAAGGAAGGAGAGAGAGAGAGACAGAGATGGCACCCATTCAGCTACTAAGAGTGGTATTTGGCTCTGAGCAGTGTGCCTCCTTCTCTCTCTTCCCTCTCCCTCACCCCGCCGGGGCATGATCTGATTTGACAAGCGCAACGCTGTCATCTTGAGTTTGTCCAATTTGAAATTCTAATTAATGAACTCGGCGCCACTTTGTGTTTTTGTCGTTGTTGTTGTTGTGTTCTTCCTCTTCTTCTCCCTCCTTCTTAGGCCAGTTTGTCTTTTATTTGTCTTTTCTTTACCCTTCCTCCTTCCCTCACTCCTCCAGTGTTCTTTGGAGGCGATGTGACTGCAGAGGCCACCGGTCGCTCTGGGTGAGATGGTGGTCTCACACCATAGCAGATGATATCAGTGGCTTTGGGTCACCCAATTAGAATCAAACTGTGTGCAGTACATTTGTACATTTGTGTGTGTCTACTTGACTCGGTTGTGTTTGTCTCGGAATCCTAATGAGGAATCAGAGAGAGGAGTGATGGCTGCAGATTGCTGATGCTGAGGGGCAGAGGAGTGGTCAGTGTCTCTTTCCAGAACTTCACACATTCACTGTACACTAATAGTGTTTTCCCAACAAATTAGCTCTGGTTTTTGAACCGGTTCTGTTCAAGATTCTTGGAACCTTGGTGCTCTCTAGTGAACCAGCCCCCGTTTCCACCAGTTTTGAGTGGAACCACTGTAATCGGATCGGACAGAGGGAGCTCCACAATGCAAAATGACCTGAAGAATATGAAACACCCATTTTGGTTCCCATGGAAAACCTGCCATTTTTTGGTTTCAGTTGGGAACCAACTTTTTGGGTTCCGAACCAATTTATTTGTGGTTTAAAACCTTCCAAATGGTTCAAAACTACAGGAGCTGAAAAGGAGCCAGTTCCCTGTTTGTGGAAAAGGTCTATATGAGGAAAACTCCACCTTAATGTTCTTTAACACTTTGCACCTTGTATTTGTACACTACCAATCAACACATGTCCAGCACAGCTGTAATAACCTAATGGCACAATGAACATGAGTGGTCAGCTGCAGGTTTTAATGGAGCAAAGAGAAAACACTTCTTTCTAGAGATGCAAACTGATGTTTATCTATTATAATGCAAGGTAACCACAGTATGGATCTTTGCAGATGTAGGTCTGTTGTTGGCATTGTGTGAAATACAGCACAGTCTTAAACCAAAACCACAAGCTTTTCCCTAATGAAAGGGTTTTTGTTACCCACATGCAAGTCAGAGTCACCAACTATCCATCCCAACCCCTCCCTTGTGATCTGTGTGCTACAAGAACTGAGGACTTTCTTGACTGGAAAAATGCTGCAAGAGAATCCATCCAGCAATTATGTTTCATTCAAAATGTGTTTGGGGAAAACAAATTAGTTGTATATTTTCCTTTAGTTTGCCACAGTAACCATTCGGGTTGAGCCAAACCACTGCACAATCCATTTAAATCAAAGTGAAGTTATGTGGAGCAAAGAGTGGGATATTTTTACAATGTCTTTCTTTACCAGCGGGTGGTGCTAGCAGCCTACAAACCATAGACCTCTGCACAGCTCTGCTTTATGGAGAGGGAGCAATAGAAAGAGAGGAAAGGGAGAGGGAGTGTGTGGAGTGAGGTTTTGGAGGCCTGCCAATCATGATGAAAAACCACTGCAGAACTAATCTATTTCCATGCCCGTCCTAATCCACCAACACAACGATGGCATCATTTAATCACAAAATCACCATCACCATCACCGCTATCACCATCATCCTCCTCTCCCTCATTCCCCTCCCCCTCTGCCGCATTAATAAAAAATGTATTTTTTGTAAATAAGAGCTTGTGATTAAGAGCAGATTAGCGCGCGCCTTCAGACGGACAGACAGACCGTGATGGGTTTTGTTAACACGAGAGTAACACTGGGTGTCAGTTGTGTGTGTCTGACATTACATCAACGTTATCCTCCTGCCGCTCATGTTATTGCTCTTGGCTTAGAGTTTTAGGGGACTTTTTAACAGCAGCATTGCTTAAGAGCTTAGAGTAAATGGATGGATGGATAGATGGATGGATGAAGATCAGGCACACACACACACACATGCACAGAGAGATCAGTGTCACTCACACAGCTTCAGCGCCAAAGCCTGATTTGCTTTGTGGTAAAAGCTGTTTTATTTCTCATCAGTGTTGTAATGGAGATGCTCCACTGTCACACCGCACTTGAAGTCTCATTTTGTACTGAAGCAGAGAAAAATCTGCCATTTTGCTGCTCTGGTATATTACCCTATTCTGTACTAACTGCATCTGATTTTATTTTACATCATGTTTCTGATGATCAGGTTTGGGAGATTGAATGGAGTAAAGCAAAGGAATTAAAGGTGTGACATGCATATTTCAAAATGTTTTTTCACAATAAAATCTTGATCCAGACTGAACACCAGCAGGACCATCTTTTTCCCCCCATTGCAAAGGGGATGCTGACTTCTTTGAATAATAATTTTGTTATTAAAGGATAATTTTCTTAAATAATAAGAAAATTAAGTGTTTTTTGTTTTTACCTTTCACCCCCTCCAAACTCTAAAAGCTCTATTAGCTTACTTTGGGGACGGTATGAAAATGATTAGGGGGTCAAGAAAAGAGGGGAGGGAGTTGTGATATTTTTCTTTTTGCTAAAGGAAGCATAGTCTAAATGTTTTGGGAGAGTAGGGGAGGATCTTTAGTGACTGAATATAATCTCTTCAGAGAGCATGTCATTTGTCATGATCCTCTAGCAGTTTTATTTTATTCAGCATCTTAACAGAAAGCAGGGAAGTAAAATGTAGAAAGTGTCATTCATCATAAATGTGAATAAAAAAAGTAAAGAAAGTAAAAGTGATAATGACAGTTATTGGTTCAAAAGTAAAGAATTGCTAGAATATTCACTTAACAAGGTGCAGCATTTTTTATTTGACATATTTCTGGGCAAATGCAAATTGCATTTCTGGATTATTTGGCGGCTATATGTAAAAATGATTGCCCCATTAACATGTTACGATTTAAATTGGAGGATCTTAAATTCTTTGTGCACTTGTGAGGAGGGTGTTGCAATTTCTCTCATTCAAGGATCCAAAGAAAATATTATTGATGCTGGATAGGGTCTTTAAAAAGTGAAACATAATGTTCAGCCCCCCACCCCACACCACACCACACACAAACAATTTTCCTACAGTCCCTTCTTATACAAGAACAGCGCCGTCTTCTTATTTCGTGCCATAAAGCAACCAAACAGATTTTTTTGTAAAATTAGACACGATGACTCACAACGTAAAATGCAGTGTAGAGGCTGCCAATCTTCTTGCCATCATGATCATTGTAGCAATGTCTCAGAATTGAAACGGTAATGATTTATTTTTAAATTCCCACTTGAAAACTCGGTTAATATTGAAATCTCTATGCTTTTGCTTTCAGTCTCTATGGGTAAAGCATGTACTTTAGTCGCAGGTGGGCACATTTTGTCTTGGAATGCAGGACACCTACTTATTATTCAGTGGTGTGCTGAATATATGTGTGTGTGTGTGTGTGTGTGTGTGTGCGTCTGCGTGTGCGTGTGCGCGTATCAAAAGGAGACGTCGGTCCTGACGGTGAGTAATGTTCTCCAGGCCTGGCGGCTGGCACTGCTCGGTCTCCCTGCAGGTGGGAGTGAGTCACACACACTTGCGCGCACACATTCTTACACACACACACATGCAGTGCCACCCATTTCATGCTGACCACCTCAGTGTGCCAGCCCAGTGACCATGGCAGCCAACTGGCCACTGAACAACTGTCTGTCTGTCTGTCTGTCTGTCTGTAGAGCAACAGCACATACCACCACAGCAGCGAGAGTGAGGTTCTCTCTCTAAATCTGTTTGTGCTCTCTCCCTAACACACACACACACACACACACACACACACAGTCATTCTCTCTCATTACTCACACAAGTCTGACACATCCCTGTCAAATGCCAACTCACATTAAGGTGGAGAGAAGGTACCTTTCTCTCGCCTCTGTTTATTCGGTCTCCCTGTCTGTCTCTATGTTTCTCTCAAAATTCAAATTCAAGCTGCTTTACTGTACAAATTATATAATATAAACGTAAACAGCATTAAATCAAGTCATTATTGCAACAGCCAAGATACACACAACAGTAAAAACACTTTTATTTTATAGGAACCCGATTTCTTGAAGTAATAACTGTTATTATTCTCCTCATTTTAAAGGGGTTTTTGCACTATATTTAGCATGCTTTGTCAGTGTACTGAATATAGGTTATTTACAGTAATTTTGAGACCTGGCTGCAAAATCCAAAAATGCATTTTACATTAGTGCAAAAAACTCCCAGTTCCTCCACTTCTCCTGTATTTCTGTCGGTGTCTGTCACTACATGATTTTCTCACTGCTTTTTATCTCTCTGTTTCTTTTCATTTTCTTGTATTGACTGTGGATTGTTCATTTTCAAGTGTCCTCTAATGTCTTTGATGCCTGCATTCATTCAGGAAAATAATAAAGTTGATTAAAACTGAAGCCTTGCAGACAGTGTAACGCTGCGAATTGTCCCATACTAACTTCCCCTTTAACTGTGCAGGCATTGCTAATCATCACAGTAAATGACCACATCATAACACTTAACTGACGGGTCTATCCATCAACTGTAAGTCCTGGATTTACAATGAACTGTGCAAATGTATGTGTGTGTGTGTGTGTGTGTGTGTCAAAGAGACTGCTGCGTGTGCGACGCCCTTTTCCATCATTTGCTAATCAGATATCATAATTTGCTCCAGCAGAATATTGAAATATGTCTGCCGGTATTTGTATCACTCCATCATGGTTGAGTAAATGACGATGTGACAGGCATGGATAACCCACCAGACGTGACGTGACTGTGTGTGTGTGTGTGTGTGGCTCTGTGTGTGTGTGTGTGTCTAAGTGTGTTTAAGTGTGTTTTAATGATGTTCTGTGGGATTGGCGATGTATGGTAGCCTCTGAGCGCGAATAAAACAGTTAAACACAGTAATTGCCATTTACTCTCAGCTGTGCTTGCGTTCCCATGGGAGAGCTCAGCGCTCAATGGGTACCGCACACACACACACATACACACCACGTACACACACACACACACACACACTCAAATATACATATACAAAGCTTAAATTAGGATTTCATTTTCAACAGCACCTCTTCTGTCTCAAATCTGAAAGGTTTGGTCCTTAACATATACGCTGCTGCCTCACCGGTGTGTGTCCATACGTGAGGTCTTGCAACCATCATCAATATTAAACTCTGCCCCGGGGCAGCTGAAGGTTTCTGGGTCATTTCACTCCTCGCTCTCTGTTTCTTTGTCTCTTCAAAATAAGAAAAACATGTTAATTCTTATTAGTTTTTCCAGAAATATTTTTTTTTATTAAGCTTATTTACTGACTTTTGTTACATATAAAACCCATTTCTAACTTAGACAATGTGTGTGTGTGTGTGTGTGTGGGTGTAAGAGAGAAAGAGAGAGGGTAAGAGAGAGGTGTGTTTCCTGATGTATAAATTAAGAGCACATAACTTCTCCTCCAGGTCACTGAAACAACAGAGCAGTCACCCGCCTGCCAAGTATGAATGTGGGGTGCAGAGAGGGACATAAATGACCCATTGTGTGTGTATGTGTGTGTGTTCGCGTTTGCCTTTGCCCATGTCTCTAAATGTGTGTGCAAACGTGTTCATTTACATGTGTCAATACAAATGTGTGTGTGCAGAGTATGTGTTTTTGCTTGTGTTTGAACATATGTATTTTTGTAAAGAGTGTGTGTGTGTGTGTGTGGTGGGCTTGTCTGGGTTTCTCAGTGAGTGTGTGTGTGATTAGGTGATCGCTGCTTTATATTCCCCACAGAGAAATAAAGAGAGTATTTCCCCTAAAAAAACAACAGTGCACAAAGGGTCCTTTGACAAGGCAGTGTGTATGTGTGTGTATGTGTGTGTGTGTTTGGGCAGAGGGGGGTTGGCGGTGCTGGTCTTGGACCCTCTGAACTCCCCTCAGCTGTGACCCACTGCTAGCGAGGCTTGACAATACCTTGTATGTATATGTAAAGACAACATTACGTAGGCTGCCCTGGCCAGAGTCAAATGCTCAAGACAGAACTCTTTTCACACTTGGATGTATTTTAATGACATATTGATGATTCTGTTTGCAGGTTGGTGCATTCCAGGAGTTATTTTGTGATGATGTGTTTCAGTTAACCTTTCTGTTGTGTACACTTTCTCTGAGTCTGCTTCTTCTTCTATTTAATTTAATTTTGATTGAGATTCTTATGCACCAGTGTAACGAGGCAAATTCCTCGTATGTTAAAAACTTACTTGGCAATAAACCTGATTCTGATTGATTCTGAATCTGAACCTCAAATTTCCTGAACTTGCTGAAACTAGCTGTGAGTTTTTCCATTGATTTGAGGATCTAGTACCATTAATGAAAAATGGAGCATAGGCAAGGCAGAACGGGACTCATATGCCATAACCTTTTACCATGTGAGGCTGTATGTGTGTAAATTACTGCTGAAAGTGTAGTAGAGTCGATTTTTTGATCTTTTGATTTACTGGCTCTATGCTCAAAGTTTCAATTTTAGTATTATAAATTAACAACCGATCAAATGACTATGCGTAACATAAAAGGAGTTGCTATTAGTGACAAACCAACAGAAAATTTGACTCTGTCCACCAGCTCTATGGGGCCTTTTATCATCTTTGAGCACTGTTTTGGCTTTAAAACCCAGCTACACAAACTCAAACTTAGCAGAGAACTTACACTAGAACTAACAGATATTTCACTAAGGAGTTTGTGGAGACCAAAACAGAACTAACAAACTTTGAAACCAGGTGTGAGAAACATGTCTCCTAATCAATAGTAAGGTTTCTCCTGTTTTTCCTGGCAACTGTTTGCTAACACATTAGCCATAACAACTTTTTAAGGTGATAAAATGTCAGTGTTGTGTTTACAGTTTGTTGTGCGGCACCCAAGTGGCCAAAAAATGAATTTATGTAGGTTTATGTCACAGCATAAACATTCCTTTGAACCCACATTTCTTCTGTTGAGGGTGAAGAGGTTTGTCTTTGGTGACTCAAGCTTTCACTATGCAGCGCGTCCTCTCAAGGAGACTGCATTTGGTGTTCCATCTGTTGTCTCATTTACAGATGTTTTTCTTTGCTGGACCAGTAACGCAGGTTTAAATATTGTTAAGAGGTTTTCTTATTCTTCTGGAACATACAGAAATCGTTCCAGCTTCTCCATCTCTTCTTTCATAATCCATCTCGCTCTTTGTTTCTCTCTCCCTCGCCCTCACCTTGCTGTCAGACTATAATGACATGTTGTACCAATGTCACCAAGTGTTAATACCTTAGCTGTCATTGCAAAATCCCACGTTTCCTGCTCCTTCCCCTCTCCACCCCCTATATTCATCTATATCTCCTTTCAGCTACTCACATTAAAGGTCAGTGCACCTCCGTCCCTCCACCCCCTTCGATAAAGACAATGATTAGTAAAAGGTAGCCAGACAGACTGACAAACAGACAGATAGATGCTTTCCATTTTCCCCGGAGATCAACGCTGTACCACACACAGACAGGCACACAGGGGGATTATTTGGGAAAATTCCAGGGCATTTGTTCCAGAGTGGCACCGCGGGCCTCTGAACACCGGCGATTCAGCTAATGTCACTGTGTGAAAGCATCAATCTATCAACAAAACCCTACTTTGTAGGTCAAAAGGCTTTCAGCATTGCAGCAAAAGACAGAAAAAAAAAACAAGGGCTCCACATTTCACCACTGAGTGAGAGAAAGAGGCCTCGAGTGAGACTGAAAAGAGAAAATTGTTACCATTACCGTGGAAAGGCAAAGAAAGTACAGAATAGAAAAGAAAATTCTCCATGAGAAGGAATAATCAAGATGGTTATTTTTCTGCCGGATACCGCTGCTCCCTTGCATTATCAAAATTGATCGCGCCTATAATTTTACTGGGGTAGACACTGAGAAATAAAGAGGTGCGGAAGGCCCTATTGTTGGGCCGACACATATCAAACACTGTGATATTGTAGCAGTTAAGTGGCAATTTTGTTTGGGGTGCAAGCAGATTTTCTTTTTAACTGCAGAGTGATAGCATTCTGTGCTTTTTTAGTGACTTTAGCTGGCAAAAGGCTCCCACGGCCCTGATCACAATCACATAAACCCTCCTTTATGTATATATGTTGCACTTGCCTGCTTCATTTTGACATAAACAATTTAACCAGAAGACAAGTTCTTGTATGCGTATCGACCTCCTTCACATTTAATACTGTTTAGACAATGGTTATATCTAAAAATGTGCCTTTTCAAGCAGTTTATCACAATTTTATTCTATTTCTAAATGCATTTTGACCTGCAAATCACCAAATCAATATCACTGAGTACTACAGAGTCCTTTTTGTTGTAGAACTCTGTCTTGTAGAATGATAAACAAGTAAACCTTGAACCTTGCATCTTGCATACATCTGCTTTTCATGTAGATGTGACTGGTGTTTTAAATTGCTAACATGTACGTTATTGTGTGCAAAGCAAGTTGGAATGTAGGGAGTTTTATTCTTTATTCTTGGAGCCCCATGTAGCAGTCTTCCTGTGGTCTACACTCAACAAAACATACATATAAAACAAGATATAATTTTGTAGGTTGAAATAGAAAAAGGCAAATTCATATAACTGCATTGTGCTGTTATTGTACCAACCATTTATTTTGAAATAACAAAGAGAACAAAAAGCCTTAAGAGTACCATTTTGCAGAGAAGGAACTAAGAAGGAGATCTGTCAGAGACACAACTAGAAAGATGACATCAACTAAAGAAACAAAGGCATAATCATCAGAGTGACACACACATGAACCCACGTACAAACACACACCTCTCTGCCCTCCTGAGGTACACTATCTGCAGCAGGAAGTCCCATGCAGACACTTCCTGTTGGTCCCAGGAACAATAGCTATTGTCGCAGTCCGCACCACTCTGATATGCCATGACCTCACCTCCACGTCTCAGCTGACAATAAATCCTCCACCTTTAAATGGAACAAGCGATGATAGATTAACAAGGTAACGGCGCCAAACACACACACACACACACACAAAAAAAAAAACAGCAACAGGGTTAAAAATGGTAAAATACGTAAGATTGAGGCAAAAATGTTAGCAGGAATCGTATGGTTGGTTGTTCTCACATTCTATTTTGTGATGTTTTTTTCTAAACTTTTCTAATTGTTCGTGTTGTTGCCAATTTATCGGGAAACTCCCTGCGCCAAACTCATGGACAGAAGGAGGAAAGACAATGCAGACACTGAGCAAAAACACCGAGGTTGAAATGTTTCGAATAAGTCACATATCTAACAGGAGCTTCTAAAGTAGCTTCTCCAGCTGCTCCACATTCCTGCCTTAAGAGTGAACAGTCCAGACACCATGCTACTGTACAACTCACCAGTTAATTTAAACTGATGTTTAGCTGACAGATAAGACTATGATGATGCTGAAACTTGGTAGATGGGTTGACAGACTGATGCATTTCTATGTTCTTCCTTTTCATATTGAGGCACTTAATGTTACATCATTTTGAATGAGCCAAAGCAGGCAACAATTAAGACAATAATTAGTCGGGAGCAGCCCTAAGTTGATAGAAACAGCTTCTTATTTATACACCCAGCTTATACGGAGTAGCAGTAGCCTTTTTTGCAATATTCACTCTCCTTTTAGCTCTGGTTTTGGTCTCCACCAACTATTAGGTTTCATTTCACTAGGTTTCATTTGCTGCTAAACACTCCTCTACATTCACAGAGGAGTTGCTATCTTTGTTAGTGTGCATGTATTTATCAGGTTTTTTTCGCTGAGAACATCTGTCTTCTGCAGCTGGAAACAATGCTCTGACAGCGGTGAGAGTGAACCAAGTTAGGGCACTCAGCTTCTGCTCTTGCTTTGTGCTTTTCTGATGCTTTATTCTCTGCTAAGATCAATTTAGATGTTGGAAAAAAGAAAAACTGTGTTCAGTCTATTAGTATGCACTGGAGGCCTGTTGGCGTATCATGCCAAAGTGAAGTATCTTAAATTATGTATAAATGGCTTAATTACGTTTTTATGAACTGAGAGTTGTCCAGTACAACCAATCTTCTACTTCTGCCCATTGTGCAGCTTTACTTGAACACTCAACAGGTAGCTCCATCAGCATCTCAGCAGAAGACAGGAGGTGGGAATGTTAGATAGCAGCTAACGTCGAACTGGTCAAAATGGCCCATAGCGTCGGAGGCCACGGAATTCATTTGGGAGACATTTAAATGTGTCTCTATGAGAGACTGGCTGGACCCAGAGTAGTTGAAACCAGCTGGTGTTTCCCCGCTGCACCAGAAACAAACCACAGTTTTCAGGAATATGCTGATGAAGTGAGCTCATATGGCGCTTGCATACATGCAGCCACACAGAAAGAATGAACCAGACATAACACATTCACTTCCCCAGACAATCCAGGGATTCAAACTTCTCTGCTGCAGCATGAAATAGATGGAACAACTCTAGATAACATATTGAGAGAGAGAAAGAGAGAAAGAAAGAGCATTGTGTTCATTAATCAGCTGATGACACAGCTCCAGTGGCCTTAGTAGAGTGGGAAATAATGGAACGTAACCAAGCTCCCTTACCTTATGTTTAGCATGATCCTCGAGGGTGTTAGAAAAGGGTTCCAACATTCGACAGTGCTTTTTTTCTCTGTGACACAGTGTGTGTGTGTACGTGTGTGTGTGTTTCAGCATGCCTTCGTCCCCATCTGTACAGAGCAGCTGCCGTCAGGATGCTTCTGGGGATTAAACGCCTCTCTCACGCACAATCTGCCTTCCCCCCCACCACCCATCCACATCTTCTTCACCTTTCCACCTCCTTCCATTTCTCCCTCTCATTCTCTCTCTGTCTCCCTCTTTCATTATTTCATCTTGCTGCCATTGCTGGCTCTCTCATCTCCACCTTTATATATTTTAAAATCACAATCCACAATTGTCGTGTTGCACAGGGTTTGCCCACATGTCAGAATTCATGCGGCCTGCAAGCCATGTAGTGTGTACAACATATACTAATTGATAAATGGGGCATTAAAGCGGCACTAATCAAAATGTTTATATAAACAATGGGTCATATGACTATGTGAAACGTGAAAAGATGTTCTTTATTGTGGCAAACCCACAGAGATTGATCTCATGACTCTAAGATTTCCTTCATCTCTACAGAGTATCTTAGCATTTTTAAGCTCATTGTTGTCATTTTGCGGCCCACAACTTTACTGTTTTGGTTCACTGCCCTCATAAACCCTGTTTTCAGACACGGCAGGCAGCTGCTTTCAGCAAGAAAGCTCTGATAAACCTATTGTACAGTACCTGCCCCTCACCAGACGGCAGGCTGATAAAGTTAGCATCTAGCTAGTGGAGCATTTAGAGGCTAAACAGGCATATATTTCCCTCAGGAGTTGGTTGAGAGCAAAACAGAACTAAAAGGAGAATGAATATTGCACTTTTACTGGGTGGACTCAAAATGAATGCTTACATTTCTCCATGTCTTGTGGATCTTAATACGGTTAGAATATGTCAGTGTTGTGTTTACAGCTTGTTCCACCGCCCCCAAGTGGCCCAAAATCAATTGATGCTGCTATAAAATTTTAACTTGCCATGTTTACTTTTGCAGGGGTGCATGTTATGCTTTAATTTTGTCTCGCATAATCTTTATTGTCCAGAGAATTTCATCTCTTTATGTCTGAATAGGCTGGGAGTTCATTAGCACTTTATCAAAAATAGATCCAGTATCAAATCTGCTTTTCAAAGAATCTTTTCAAATCCCTTACGTTTAGTTTCCAACAACATTAAACAACATAAGCAGACTTACTGAGAACAAAATATTTAAAAACTAGAACTCAATTACACAAATTAAAGTTTTTCAGATATGCTGCATTACATATTTGCTATTTATTTGTTTTGCAATGTTTTGTGCATTACTGTCTAAAAGAGGATAAAGGTATGGTAAGAGTTTTTAGAACAAAGCAATTTCACAAAACTGGAAACAGCAATGATAAACCAACTGTATGTCTGAATTGTACCTATAACAATGGGTCAAACTCCTCTCACTGTGTTTACTATCTCAAAAATCCCTCACACCTTCTGGGTCCAGCAGCAATTTTACGTACGTCTGTGGCTTTTGACTGTGTATCTGAACCTCCTCGTATATGAAAGATTAAATAAAACAACAATAAACACACTAAACGTGCAGATTTGAAAGGTTTAGTATGTCGACAGGACTGTTTTTATGTGTGAAAACATACTGTGCGTGTTTGTGAGGAAAACTCTGCGTGACAGATGCAGAACTAAACTGTGTGCATGTGTGTGTAGTGTGTGTTAGCGTGGCTCGAGGGGTGAGTGAGTTTTATCCTACTGTCAGAGAGAATGTGTCAGATTTCGACTCCTTTGTTCCTTGTCGCCGAGTCTTGTCGCTACGTCTATCCGCGTGTGTGTGTGTTTGCCTGCCATCCCTGTCAGCTTTAGTTATTAGTCACTGGCTCTGTCGAGAGGCGCCTTTTTTTCCCAAATAGTTTTGAAGTCATAAATCCATAAGCAGACAGATGTAAGCTGGCGACCAAATACAGATATATATTAGGCATTCCCCTGGATCCAGCAAGCTGCTTGATGGGACATAAATGCAATCATATCCTTTCTCCCAAATCCCTCAGAGCTTTCACATTTTCCCTTCACCACTGCTCATAGACTATTAAGATACAGATGCTCTTGCTGTATACACTACACTTAGTCAGTTGAGATAATTCCCATGTATACCATATGTCTTCCCTTAAATTTTGATACACGGCATCTTCTCTGAAGTGCTGATAAGACATTTGAGTGGAATACAGCAAGCATTGTGGTCCAAAGCGTCATGTGGGCTGCAGTGCTGGACCGCCGGCAAAGAAAAAGCAGAATGAAATAGACAAACGGAGTGAGAACATTTTAAAACAGGTTATTTACAGTAGCATGTTACAATCAAAACGGAAACTGATGTGTTTTTCTTTTTTTAGTTTTGGAGGTAATCTGTCAGTGTGTGAGAATGGGAACAAGATAGGTTACATCCTGTCTGTCAACCAGAATGTAAACCCTTTGAAATCATTATAGTCCTATTACTGTAATTGAGTTTTCAGAATAATACCAAATGCTTCAATAATACCAGATTAGGAATTCATTATGATATGCTATAATAATGCTGGCCAGATGCTGCCATTTTGTCTGGCCGGCAAATGAATCTAATCCAAACTGGACATCTGACAATGGAGGTTTTCATAACCCCCAAATGACTTTGAACAGGTTTTGGGTTGTATTCATTTGCAAAAATACTAATTATACACAGAGCCACCCCTCCCCCCCTATACTCACACACACACAGGAAATCAAAGCTGGCTGCAGCATGATTATTGCATGTGAGTAGCATGTTTTTTTTTTTACATTTTATACACAAACTTAATTTTTGATTTTTTGAGGAACTGATAGAAAAACATAAAAACAGGAAATAGAAAGAAAACACAAATAATTAAAGGTTTATTTCCTCATTCAAAAACAAAAGTCTGACAAAAAGATTGAGCTTGATTTAAGAATATACAAAAGCAAGTTTTTACTTAAACCTATACATATATTGTATACTCTTAGGATGAAGGCAAGAGCAAAGAGCTTGATAATAATAATACAGTGTCACTACTGGCCAGCGTCTGCTTGCAGGCACACAGAGGTGGTTTTGGAACAGGAAGCACCGCCTTGACCCTTGCTTCCTCCATTGCGCCTTGTTTATGTTCCAACGACTTCCTGCATTTCTCTGTCATTTCTCAGGCTTGGAATAGCACCAGCCGGTGGATGGATATATCATGATATATTTGTCTAGCAGAGCGTATACGTGTAGAAATAGCGACGTAAGCTGAGGGGAAAGCTGCTTCCTAATAACTGGAGACTGCTGTGGTGTAATTGTAATGCGAGGTTCCTGTCACTAGAGGGTGGTTAAGCCTGAGCTATGTGAGCAAGACTCAACTGTGGAGATACCGTACATGACAGGAGGTAAGATTACTGACAAAATGATCTTTCCTCTGTGTAAAATATACTTGACATTCAAGCTAAATGTTTTTTGACATGTAGTTGGGAACTGCAGAATTTGATTTATACATGCCCATACTTGAGATATGAGAAGGAACTGAACATGTTTAGTTATTTAGATTTCCTCTATAATACTTCTCAAGTTTACCAATTGCATCATCAAAAATTGTAGATGGTATCAATTAAACCACCTACAATGTGAATGTGTTTTTGCTTGCGTGTGTGTGTTTACATGTCACCTCTCTTGCTGACCTCCTGCCTTCCTGTAGCTGGTATTAAAACATAGCCTATAATAAATATCTTTACCAATAGACATCCTGTAATAAAATTAGCCTTGAAAGAAAGACTACAATATCTCCGCAGTCACTCCATTCCACTTTATAAATGAGTTCAAGTTGCATTTTTCTTTGAGATTAGTTAAATGATGTACCGGTGGATTGATCTTCCTCCTTTACTTTATCTGACACGTCAACATCAACATTTTTTATGTGGAAAGAGAAATGAATAGACTTATGAGACAGATGTTTATAATGAATTGACTGACTTTAGTTGCTGCAGCTATTAGCCAACAGAGGACTGATTTGTGCTCAGGAAGGCCACCTAGTCTCATTGGATTGATCATGGGTTCCCCGTCTTAAAAAGAAAATGTGGGTTTTTTTTGGGGGGGGGGGGCTTGTTGCCCCAGCATGGTGTCATTTGGCCAGGCTCTTAAGCTCCAGGCCCCAGGGGTCTGGCACAGGCTGCCAAATCCTGGGAAGGTAGCTGTACGACAAGCAACTCAAGAGTAATATATGATGCCCAGTATGTGTGTCTGTGCCTTTTGTTCTTGATAATAATATCAAAGACAGGCTGAAAAGCTATTTTATGCCATATACTTTCCTGAGAAGATCATGAATCAGCCCTTAACATTGAATTGTACATTTTTGCTCCATAATGGGAATATGATTAGTGATTATGAGTGATGAAATTTTTCTGTAAGGAATGAATTACATCAAACACATTGTTCATGATTGAAACTTTGAACGGATTGTAGAATTTATATGGCATTATAAAAACTCCACTAACTTCAAAGGAATCCGTGGAAATGGCTGAGAGGTCAGAGACAGCTTTGTGCTCTGAGGAGAGAGAGGAAAGATCTTTCTCAGATTGAGCATTACAAAGTTATGCTCATATTACGGCTAAGGCTTCCTGATTCCCATCCCTCCCTTCCACACACACACACACACACACACGGACACACGGACCCACGGACACACACAGCAACATCTATGTAAATATACCGAGACAGAGAGAGGGCTGCACATGATCTTGATTTGGAGCAGCTTTAAACAAATTAGGGCATTTCTGATGCCCAGTTTTGAAGTAAAAAGACCAACACTGTTTTTGGAAACATTCCCAAACAAACCCAAACAGGGAAACTCTTACAACTAAATTGCTTTGTGAAAAAACAGATTAGTATATCATATAAGCATGAAAAGATCTAGGTCTTTGTTGTACAATTAGACAAAGAAATAGGGCTGTAGTCTTAGAAAAATAATGACGTCATGAGTTCACCCACCCTCTAGTCCTCGGAATTTCTTTAATTTCATTTTTAACTTATTTAACTCATTAAGCTGTTCAGTTATACTCTATGCATTTTTTCTAAACTCAACACACTAACTAAACTCTTAACTAAGATAACTGCCATAAGCTGTTTTTCCTGTGGTTAGTGGCAGATTATATAGATACATTCAGAGTTTATTAGGAAATTACAGACCTATAAAATAACCCTTTACTGTTCCAAACTTGACACTGTTAGTGCTGTTTCAAAGCCCTCTACAGTCAGGCATACGGAATATGGACAAGAAATACTGAATCCTTTATCTATTCACTTGTTTTTTTACTTGTTGGTATATTATAGTATACATTTATGTATAATATACTGAGTAAAAAATATCCTGCATGAGTTTTTAACTGCAGAATGTAAAATCTCTCTCAGTGGCTGTCATCAGCAAAGAAACCGATTACTCAGATCTTCTTCTTTTGACTTGTTTATAAATATTATTGTTAAATATGGGGAAATCCCATTGTTGATGGTAACTTGGGAAATTTTAAGATTTTGCAGAAAGGACTTAAAAGGGTTTAAAACAAGGTTAAAATCCTAAGAGCACCAAAGAGCATGGCTTTTACAAACCTTCAGGAAGTCAAACTGCATAAAAAGTGACAAAATAGCTTCATCTGTGCAAAGATGATTGCAATCTAAAACTAAAACACTCACTTGTTAATGTGACTGAAATGTTGGCAGCAAAATGACCAAACTGAGCCCCATATAAACCGGTTTGTACCAGTGGGAGACCTTTACTTCTGAGACCTGGTCATGATACTCCAGATTCTTGTGGCTGAATAGAAGTAAACTGAACTTTAAGGCGGGACATTTTTTGAGAAAATCATAAACATTGGTAGACTTTTGGAAGTTAGGGCACATACAGAGATACACTCATGTAGAAAGAGAGAGAGAGAGGGAGGAAGATACACACACAGAGAGCCTGTTCCCTGAGCTACCTAGCTGCTAAACGCTGAAGAGAGGAGAGTGAATTTGGAGTGACATCCCAGTTATTGCTCATGACATTTGTGCATCGTCCAGGCTCATATGCGCAGTAAAAGCCGCACCTAGGGGAGGTTGTGTATATGTGTGTGTGTGGGTGTGTGTGTGTGTGTGTGTACTGATGAGCTAAGCGCAGCTGGACAGACAGTGAATGAATAATAAAGTGTGTCAAACCTGACCTATGCGGTCACTCTATTTAGGCGTTACCTCGTTTGACTACCAACCTCTTCTTCATCACACACACACACACAAACACACACACTTAAATACAAATACAAAGCCTCTTGTGTGAACTAACTTCAGAATGAGGAGACGCCATTGAGTGCCTTTGTTTTCTCCAGCTTTAACACACAGTAACTATTGAACTGTGAAAGTGAATTGGACAGGGATCAACCATATAATATAGTTTTGACAGCCTTTGAAGCGCATCCGCTCTGCCCCCACGCTTTTGCTGATTGCCCCTGAGCCCTTTTTCTCCTCTGCACAGGCATACTGTGGCATTTACAAGGTACAGTGGGCAGCAGAACGCTCATTAGAAACAAGTAAGCATACATGGATGGCGAGAGAGGTACAGTGAATGGGTGAATCATATGGTCGAGTGAAACAGGGATGTAGTAGTAAATAAAAAGCTCGGTAAACAACGATCTGTAGCTGGTGAGCGTCAAAAGGCAAACACCAGTGTACACTAATAATCAATTAATTTTACAAGCACCTATGTAAACATATTGCATTACTTCAATACTACTGGGGGGCTTTTCCCCTTTATTAGATAGGACAGAAAGAGGGAATGATACCCAGCAAAGGGCCACAGGTCGGATTCGAACCCATGGCTGCCGAAGCAAGGACTCAGCCTTTGAACCTCTACCAGGTAAACAATCCAGATGCCCTAAAGATACAGTTTTTAGATATTCTATTGATCGTCTGTTCTTGAATATAAGGTAATGGCAGATGAATAAAGGACAAAACAACATAAAGCGTCAATACTGGCCACCATGACATCTACAACAGCTTTAGTGCTCCCTCTCCAAGTTTCTAGAGTTAAAAAATAAATAGGTTGCGCACTCACAAATTTCGTTTTTATGAAATCAATAGCAACAGTTGACTGACAGAAATGTTTGTTTTGGTTGAGTGAACCCACACTGAGGTGGCACAGACTAAAAATATATCTTTCTTTTTAGTAGCCTGTTGCTATTGATTTAACAAAAATGCAAGAAAAAAATGTGCTTGTCGATCTTTGCCGCTGGCTGGTAGTGTCATGTAAAGACTTCAAGAGATTTCATATGAGGACAGTGAGTAGAGCTTCTTCTTCACTGTGTTATGCCTCTGGAGGGATGAACATTTTTCTTCCATATGATATTATTGTTGAGATGATGGCGGTGGAGAGCTCTGTCTATCACAAAATCTTCCTATACTGTACTGAGTACTGTAGTAACAGCCCATTCACTCCTTAGGCCAATAAATGATTATTGGGCTAAATTCCTGTTCTAGTAACTAAACTACTAACTAACTAACTAACTAACTAACTAACTAACTAACTAACTAATTTTCAGGCACATGCAAAAAATTTAATTTTTGTATTTAAACAAAACACCAGACTCAGGCTAGTAGATTCATATTCAATTTCTACTCAGGCAAATTCTGTGTTGTTTACATGAAGTGCAGCTAGGTCAGCCAATGAGTGAGCTCAGAGAGATCGGTACAGACCAATGCAGACACAGGAGGCGGGCACTCCTTCGCAGGCTCGTTAACTTTTCACGGCCATGTCTACGAAGAGGTGAGTGTGTCATGCTCGGAAAGATAAAACATAACCTTTTAATATTCTGCTATTTGCGTGTGAAAAACAGTCCACCACAAACATGCTTTGAGTTAAAATATTCATTGACCTCCCTGCTGTTACAAAAAAAAAAAAAAGCGCCATTTTAGCACCAAAAGCCATAACTGTAAACCCCGCAAAAGTCAGCTGTGTTTACTAGCTATGTGACAGTGGGCGACAGCTTACATAGTATGACTGCAAATAAACCAGGCTAACTTGTTTACCACTCATTTATCAACAAATAATTAAAACCTAGCTACGTGTTAAGGCCACATTAAAAGTTATTAATACATCCTGGCGCTCTACACCTGCAGCTTGCTTCAAGGTACATCCGCCCACTGCTTTCAGTCCCGTTGCTAAATTAGATCTTTCCAATATGGCTGCCCAAATGTATTCTGATACCCACAGAGCTTCTGGGACCACTCCAGACTGTAATTGTTAATTCCTGGGGAAGCTAATGAATTGTCACCATTATGATGCATTGTAAAGAACATGTGTTAGTGTAGCCTTCTGATACACTGTGTGGTAGAAGTTGTCTGTTGTTAGGAGTTTGGAGTTTGGAGGTGCTGGCTGGCCTGCTGTGCTGTTTGTGGCTGCTCTGGCTCTGTGGCAGTGCCTGTTCTGGAGAGGAAACAAACTGACGTCTCCTCCCCGTGGTGCCTCAGCTTTGTGTAATTTGCCCAAACCTTGGCGTGTGTGTGTGTGTGTGTCTGTGTGCGTGCATGTGTGTTTAATGTGAAGTGAAGTGAAGAGCGAGAGCGGGAAAGAGGTGGAGTGGCGAGAGAGAGGCAGAGAAGTGACACAAATCAATGTGAGCACCCAAACCACCATCACCATCACCAGCAGCAGCAGCAGACTCCCCGACCTCCATCACCTCTCTGCCTTTTCCCTGGGAGAGACGGCTAGAGACAGAGTCACAGGAAAGACCGCGTCCTCAGCAACGCAGCATCCGGTAAGTCGTAACAGAGAGAGAAATACCTCCCACCAAACACAAGTTGTGGAAGCGAGGGCAACAAGGGTGCGTTGGCAGTGTGGCTCGGCTCTCCAAGGCGCAGAGCGCACAGAGCAAAGGCAGACGCAGCTGGTGCCTTTTTCCGCTTTCCCCGTGCACCGGCTCCTCTCCGCTCCCTCCGTCGCTGCTGCAGGAGAGAGGAAATAACGCTCAGCACGGCGAGAGAGAGAGAGCCGCCGCTGGTCCTCCGCTATTCATGTGTTTTAAAGCCTGCTGGGGATTAGAGATTGGATTGAGGGAAGCTTTTTTCCACCAATCGCCTCCCGGAAAAGCAGGAGAGAGCTGGTGGATGAGTGGAAGAGCTGAGAGGGAGAGAGAGAGAGAGGTAGTGGAGAGGTAGTTCTCTGTGAGACGTGCTTTAATGTTCATGTAGGAACTTTTTTGTCTGTAGTATGGTTTGGTGTTGCTACCGTGTTCCCATGTGGATTTAACTGTCTTTGGTTTATAAGACACTTTTTTTAAGGACTGTTAAGTAGCTTTAAACTTTCTGTTTTATGTTGCTTACTTTATCATGTTCCCTCTCTTTGGAGACATAGGTGTCTTCACTCGAAGGACATTTTAAATGGGGATTCTTTGAACAGCTTTCTGTGGGATTAACACTTTACAATACCGATTTTTAGATTGATTTCTCGCCATCTTCCAGCAAGTCACTGGTTTCAAGCTTCATGCTGTGAAAATCAATGAATTTTATTGCTTGCTTCTTTCATGTTCGTCTAAATGTTGTATCCAGTACAAAATTCTTTGGCAGTCCTTGAGTCTGGCTTTTGTTGTAGCATCACTACAGCTGTTGCTTTGTTAAGCTGTGACAAAATAGGACGCACACAGTACTCTGATGAAATATAGTCTTTTCTCAGGACAGTTTAACCATGACACCCAAGTGGTGTTGTTTGTTTTCCTAGATTTGAACTATTGAAAGTTGTCTCTTTGTGAGTGTCTTAATCAATACTTTACCGTGTTACAGTAATCAGGCCTGGCTGTAAGCATGCCATGCAAATGTGTACAGACATTCATGGTCCCCAGAGGATGGATCATACTGACTTCAGTGCTGCCCCCTTTAGGGTTGACATTTATGGTTCAGAGTGAAATATGTTGACAACTACTAGATGAATTGCCATGAAATTTGCTACACACTGCATATGGATAGTGGCCAGAGGATAAATCCCAATGACTTTGATGGTCCTCTTCCTTTAGCACCACCAGCAAGTCAAAATGTTCATGTGTTCAGTGAGCTATCTTAACATCTGCTAGAGGGATTGATACTCTCCTGACCTTTCATCTAGCCTCACAGTTAGGTCACAATATGAATTTGTCCAATACCTTGGTTTATGACACAAATGACCTGTAGAACTGTGTGATATTCCCATCAGCCTTCCCTGTACTTTGTGTTTACTGCTTATTAGTAAATATTGGTAAGATATTGTCACATTGTGACCATGTTAGCATTTTGTATTAATCAGGCGCTAACAACTACAAAATGAAACATGGACCCAAAGCCAATTTATTTTTGCCAGCATGGATGTAAAATAGGTAAATTGCATTCATAGTGGTCTTAAAAAGTCTCAAATTGAACCTGTTGAAACCTGTAGAAGTCCTGTTAATAAAAGTAAAACTAACAGCCATTGTTTTCCATTGTAACAAAGATGTTCATATTTTCACCTTCAAGGCAGGATGCACATTTGCGGCATTTTGCTTACGTTGCCCAGTAATAGCCATCCAGTTGACAGCCTTGTATGTTTACATGTTTTGGCATCCTGCCTGCTAACGCCTGCCTTTATTGTTCCAGCGCTGTGTGTTTAAGTGTGACTTTGGCGGCTGGACGCGTTGTGCCTCGCTCGTTAAGAGTTTAGAGACAAACCTTGCTCTCCCTTCTTCATCGACGATTTCAGGAAACGTAGAAGCCTGCTGCTGTTAAAGTGTGAAGAGACTCCATCGTAAAACTGTATCCTGTTGATGCAGAAACTCTGCTCCTCTATGACTGCAATCCACTTTTTCACTGCTAAGAAAAAAGGACTGAACCATTTATTTTATTGAGCAGCGTTGTCTTAGACCATTAGTTATGGCTGAACTGACCTACAAAAGATTATTGAAGCAAAATCGTTTTTCTCCATTAGAGAGATCAAACTTGAACTTATACAGTACGACAAATCTGCTTCTGACATATTGTACTCATATTGAGCTATGGATTTTATTATTAGACTTTTCCTTTTCTGTGCTATTATATATATTCCCTTTCCTACAGCCCCCCTGCTCAGTTTATTTGAAGAGCCTATTGCTGAGTAATACTGTATCTGCACTGAATGTGAAGTGTGTCTGCTATTTACAGTCATACAGTATAAATTGCTGCTGCTTGGCAGCGGTGGACTTGTTATCGTAGCATCAGGGATTGGTTTCCGCTTCATTTTCGACCGATGAAAACTCATACATGTACTGTACACAGAAATACAAACACTTTGTGCTCGAGCGTCTTTGTGTGAGTGTGCGCAAGTCCCGAGGCCCACAGCGCGAGACACATTGTTAGACGCACGTAAGAGTTAGACGGAGACAGACATCTGTCATTCTCTGAATAGTATTTTCCCAATGCGACTGACGAGGTACTCTCTCTCTCCCCCCTCTCCCTCACTCACAAACACCTACACGCACATATGCTAGGGGAGGGCTCAGGTGAAAGAGCCGTGTGCATTTGAGTGTCACGACTTTAACAGGGTGTTGATCTCGTACAAGACAGGAAGCAGTGAACAAATCCCCCAACATGTGGCGGCTTGCTGGAGCATATCCCTCTCTTCTTCTCTCTCCGTCGGGGTATATTTGTGTGACTTATGGCGTAATGAAATATCACAGCTGAGTGAAAATTGGAACAGTTCGTCAGTGTTGTGCAGACGTTAGTACACTTGAGAAGGAGTTTGTTTTGGTGAAAGAAGTTGTGCAATAAACAGCTTTAAAAATGCTTTTGTTGAATGATGTTACAGGATTACAAAATCAGCCTGCTTAACAATTTAGAAGTGGCGTTGGATGTTTTGGTCACTTGTAAAATAACATTTAATCCAACATGACCTCACTGATATGAACTGTACACTAAGTACCTAATTTATGAAGGCCTGTCCATGTCTCTCTAAAGGGAGGGCTGGGAGAGAATTCAATCTTTATTTGATTTTTAACTTTAACTTAAACTTTATGATGATCCCATCATATTAAAATAAAATTCTGTTGTGAAAAATGATTTGATCACATCAGTGTGACGTTATTTTGCCAAAATCAAAACAATAACAATAACATCCGCACATTGAAAGCTTTTAAATTTTTTTGTGGGATGTGGATTCTGTGACACTTCCCACACTGTGATATCAGTTACCGAAAACTATTGACTATTACTATTTATGAATATTGCGATGTCCATATCATCCAGCCATTCCTAGAGGGTTGCAAGTCAAGCACTGCTAAGGCACCAAGTACGTCTGGCCGCGCTTAAAGGCAAAGACATTTATACCTGTTCTGAAGCTTCCTCCTGGCTTTCTCACTCCCCCTCCCAGATCTCGGTCCAAGAAATCTGAGCCTTCTTTCCATCGTCAGTGCGCCTGGTGGCTGCACCAAGTTTGTTCGCTTGTGGTAAATTGTTTCCATTTACTGATTACCATTTCAACACATCGTGTGTATCCTTGATACCTAACAACAAACACGTTGAGTGCATTTCCTTTAACATAAAATATTTGCAAACTTTCATTTTTTACACCCACGTTTGCTAGCTGGCAGGCTTCTGCCTTTCCTGGCGTAGTGTTCCTACTACTGCATATTTGATTACGGCCACTTACTGTCAGGGAAATAGGATGAGCTTGGCGGGAGGAACAAATAAACAAAAGAGTCCCATTCATCAAAACATTGCTCCACTGCACTTTGAGTGATCAGAAACCCCACAGACTTCCTTTAACTTCTTCAAAGATTTTTACCACTTTAAAGTTACTTTTTTTTTAGACATTCAATAACAATCAGTTGATGGGAACTCTCCGTATTGTAAATGAAGACACTATCCCATCTTGCAGTGTCTTGACTTTTAAGACATCAGGGATGATTTTCGTGGTATTATCTTGATAATCTCGATATTGAGTCGCAGCCCCTTTTGTTCAACCCACCGCGCATTTGTCAAGTGATTGGTATAAATTCAGTTTTACCTGGATTCACCTCATCACTGTACTTCATAAAAGCTTAAGTGCCTACTTAAGTGCACACTTTCTACATCGACTCTCCTTGGCTTTTTCTCTCCTTTGTAGTCCGTGTCCCTATTTAGTTATTTCTCCCTCTCTATCCATCTAATGATCTATCTATCATTCTCTCTTTCTCTGCATATCTCCGCAGACTTTGGACGAGGATGAGGAGTGCGCTGCCAAGACGTATAAATTATTAGACTAATGGGCTTAAGTGGCTTGTCCCAACATTGTCTCCCTCCAACACATAGTCATGCAGAGGCTTAGGAGAATACACAAAGCAAGAATACAAAATTAGAATGAAACCAAAATACCAGCCCCCCTTCTCTCCGTTGTGTTTTTTTTTCGAGGTCAGGATTAAAATTCATCAGAAGGAACTGTTAACTTCCCCCCCCTCTTCTCCTCTCCCCCACCTCCTCCTGTGTCTTCTCTGTTTTGTAAGCTCGAAGTGATCCATTGTTATTAAATTGAGAGATGTGCCGTGTGCCTTTTATTCCCTGCGGGGGCTTTTAGTAAGTGAGCTGTTACAATATTTGACTTTAAAAGGCGGCAAATTTCCTTAAAAATAGAGAGTGAAACTGGGACAGATGAAGTACAGTACACGTTGCAGGATGAGAAGACGCTGGTCGGGAGGAATAGTTGAAGGAGAAAAGGCGAGGAGCGCAGAAGATGTAATGTGTGACGTAACACTGAAATATCCATGAGCTTAGTCTGAGCTTTGGTCTTTGCTAGGGTAGCGCCTGAGTTTAGCAGCACACTAAGCATTAGGGCCTGGACACACGACCTACGTCTGTGTCGGGGAACGTCTTGCTTAATAATAATAATATTATAAGCTTTATAGCATTTCTGTGGGCAGAATCAATTCATTTGGTAGCAAGTCTTTTTTTTTTTATAGGATTTATTTAAAAGAGAATGCAATGTAGAAATTAGGGCTGGCAGCAGCAGAAACACAGGTGTGTGTGGTGGCTATTTGTTAAAGCATACAAAGTATGATCTTGTCTTTCTGTGACGTTTATTCAGTCATCCATGGAAGGACTCACACACTCCTGTATGCGAAGGCTCGAAAGAGTGATTCAAAGAGGCAGTGTCCCTTTATCCCTGTTTGAGCGTCACTCTAACATGGTTACACATTCCTGAGTTCTGGGGCTGTAAACAGTGCGGTGCGACGATGGGTCTCATCATGTCCTTGGATGTTCAGTGAAGTCTCAGCGTCAAGTTCTTAAAGTTGGGTGTAGCCATATTAAGGTTCTACAAAGTGAAGGAGATACATCTGTAATACATCACTTTTCACACATCTCACGTAAACATGGTTTGCATTTAGCCGGCCTTGGGAACACAACTAAATGGTGATTGTGCTATAAATACAACCATTGTTGAATGAACCAATTGTGTACTTAATATAGCAATCTATTTATAGACCTTTCCTGTCTGCAGTGTGAAAGTCCGTGGGGTTGAGCGTGAAACTTCATCACTCATGGCAAACTACCATTAATTGACCTTTTCATAAGGTGAGGACATGTGGTAGTCAACCTCTGTTCCTATAGCTGATCCTCCAGCTTCACAGAATCTGTTGAATCACAGATTTCGCTGTCACACTGGAGCAAAGTGAAATGCTGCCTCATGATTGCAGAGATCTCATTATATTCAATTTTTGAGATTTTTGTGTCTGTGAGACTACATGAGCTTCAGGATATTAAGGGTCACTTGAATCAATTAAAATGACAGTGCAAATCTGTTTTCATTATAACAGACCGTTTTTGTATACATACACACACCATGGAACCTTTGTATGCAGTCAGTGGGTCAAGCAGCTCCCACCCCTTAAAACAAACAAAAAAAAGATCCCAAAAAATAAAAAATAACGGAAACAAGAACCGACAAAAAGAAGTATACCCCTTGAGGCCTTCCTAATGAACCAAAGTCCAAGTCGGACAGAGGCAGCCTATTTCCAAACTTTTTTTTCTTCTTCTCCTTTTCCTTTGTGCATCAAACTCTTCAAAAAAACATAACAAGCTTCTTTCATGGATCAAACGAGAACGGCAGTGCTCATTGTGCCAAAGCGGGATAAAAAAAGGAGATGGAGAGAGAGAGAGAGAGGGTGGGAGAGAGAGAAATACCTTATTATTGTTATCAAAGTGAAGCCAGCTCCTCTCCTGCTGCTCTTATGGGACCTCCCTGACTCTCTCTGCTCATACACCCAGGGGGAATCTAAACATGACCCGCATAACCCTTCCTGGAACACACACACACATACGTGGGCCTGTCTTGGTGCACGTCGTTTCATTTGTAAAATTAGTCCATTCTCTCTGACCCTGTCTTTTCATCAGGCGCGGTGGTGCATATTTTAGTCCCTTTCCTGCGCTTGTTTTACTAATTGGTGGCTATACTTTGCCCAACACTGATATCCTTTGATCATCTCAGATCATTACGTTTACCTCATTAATTTGCTCAATGTGATTTTTCTCCCCCTAAAAAAAATGTAAGGGTCCGTGCAAAATTGGATTAATAATGGATCATATGAGCCAAGAGAAAGTGTAATTCCTTTGTGATTTCTCCTCTATTTCTATTGCTCTTTCTCTTGCTCTCTTTCTCCGATTATTTTGTCTAATTGTCCTGTGGCGGGCAAGTCGGCTTTAAAGGAAAAGGTCAATAATTTGGGAAATGTGCGGAGATGAGCACGTCAACAGTAATCTGTTAGTTGGCAGCTGGAGTTAGGATGTCAGGACGTGTAGTCGGCTTGTAAGTTTTCTTTTTAGCCTAACATATCTTTTTTTCTTTAACGCTGGGATCCGACGGCATTATTTCAGCCTGGTAATGGCCTTTCCTCACAGACGTTGGGTGTCGGGAACAACCTTTTCTTTTATTCCTCGGAGGTTGTCGTAGTGGAACCAACCGACGCAGCGGCTGGATCGCCTCACAAACTAGCATGCCGGATTGCGTTTGCTGGGCGCCCAGGTAGCTCACCTGCTAGTGCGCAGGCGCCATGTACAAAGTCTTTATCGCAGCGGCCCGGTTCAATTCCAACCCGCTGGCCTTTGCTGCGTGTCATCCCCCCTCTCCCTCTACGACTGTTTCCTGCCCTCAGTCTTTATCCAGCTCCGCACATCATGCACAAACATGAGATTGATATTGATCTTTCCATGTCACTCTCAGAAAGAAAGCAAATAAGCACATTTCCCACAATGCTGAACTGCCCAATTAAAGTTCAGTACACAGGCTTATCATACCTACACATACAACCCACAGACAGCAGGTGCAAACATCCACTCTGATACCGTTTTGCTACTCCACATACAACGGGTCGTGTTTGTTCCGACATACATAAAACACTGTGATTCATCCAAAGTCTACAATCATACTTCGCTTTCACTCACCAGCTGCGCTCGTAAAGAGTGTGAGTACTTCCTGTATCACACTGTTTCCAGTATTTCATCCTCTTTTCAGCATTAATATCTCCTCCACAGATATCTTCCCTAACAATTGGCTGTTGTCGGCGCTTTGTTGTTGACAGCTTCATTGTCAGCCCATCCAACTCCACATTGTGTCGCACATAAAGACGCGTATCTTCCTCTTCCTTTCTCGCTCCTCTCCCTCTTGTTCTCTTCGGAGCAGATTACATCTCAGATCACTCTGTCTGCGGGCGCCACTCGGCATTGTGTTGCGTCTCTCCCCTTGTTGTCACGTTGAGCTCCGCGCTCTCCTATTATCATATAGATAAGTGAATGTTCTGTTGCGGCGAGACGGGAAAGCGTGGCTCTAATGTAGTGCATTGTGTACGTTGTTAAAATTGGCCCCTGTCGCCTTTGCCATTCAAACCGCCCGCTCCTCTATCCTAGTTGTAAACACAATCACTGAAGATTGTGAGGTTGTTGTTTTTTTTTGGCCTTGTGTCTGAGAAAAAGATGAAGCATGTTTGTGTGTTTTCTCAGTAACTTGTTTTGTAATGTGAAGTGGGCCATTTTGCACGTGAGTGTGTACGGTGTATGTGTGTCTCTACATGGTGTACAGCCCAGTGTCTGAGCACTGTATTCTGGATGTTATTTCAAGGTGAAGGAAAAGCACCTGATTATGGTTTACGTTTTCTTGGAAAAAAATTTGCATTTACACACTTTTCCTACGTCATTGCATGCTTAGTGTGGTGTGCAACTGTGTGTGTGTGTGTGTGTGTGTGTGTGTATCTAGAGGAGAATTTCTTTGACAGCACTAGAGTGAGTTTAGGCAAGAGGAAAATCCCCTACAGCTCTCATGGTTCAAATAGCCTTTGGGTGCTGTAGTGGGAATACACCACTTAACTCTCAAATCCGCCTTCCTCCCAGGGCTCCCACCTACACACACACACACACACACACACACACACACATACACTGACTGTAGCGTCACTGAAATACACCCTCACAGTGTAAATGCACTGGTTAAACTACCTTATGTCTCTTTGTTGGGCTAGTTAACCCCAGTCCAGACCAGTCCAGCACAGTTCTGAGTCGTCCTCTCGCTCCGATCTAGCTCGGCTCAGTTGACTTCAGTCAGTTTTAGCAGGACAGTGTGAACTCAGCCGAAGGAGCCGCAGGCCGTGATGTGATGACTCAGAGATGGAAGGAGACAATCTGTTCTCTGTTCAGCCCCAGGTGTGTGTGTGAGTGAGTGTGTCTGTGCGTGCATATGACACATGTGCAGTGTGTGCGTATTAATGCAAATGCTCCTCAAGGATTTGATGCATTGTGATATTGACAAAAAAAACAAAACAAAAGTTATGATTTATTTATATTTGTTATATTATTGACTGTGTGCAATGTACCCACTGTGATTTATGCGCACAGACCTGTGTCCGCTGAATTTTCTTACCACTGTTTCTTTCTTTCTATCTTCAGACATTTTGCAGGGTTAAAAATGAAATGCCCAGGTTGAGTAAAACAAACAATTTCTGAAACACACAGCTTGATTTAAAGCCTGTGGGGTTTCCATACAACACCAGAGCAGCTTGTTAAGAAGTTAAGGAAACTTTCTAAAACACATTTCTGAAACGAACGGTAGCCTCCTCTGGTTTGGAGATATTTCTTTGCTCAATTAAAGGTTCAGCTCTAGGATCAGCTGGGCATTGGGGAGGTCAAGCTGAGTATGAATAATATAGGTGTTGCACAGTGGTTACTGCAAGAACAAAACTCTTTAAAGTTCTAATCCTTAAAGTTTTAATGATATTAAACTCCATTTTTGATGCTTTTTAGTTTATTTTTCAGCTATAGCTATTCAGTGTATTAACATTTCTGTACTTACCTCTCAATAATAGTTTTCATTGTTGATGGCGCAGTCCACCATTCCCATGGTTGAGGATTTCACATGATACGCATGCCTGTAATCCAGCGTAACTGTTTGTATATCACCCTCACATGTCTCCTAACATGTATTTAGAGATGTATTAAGATACTGCTGATGTATTAAGATACTGCTGATGCAATTTCCTACTGCCTCTGCTTTTCATTTAAAAGCATTAACCTGGCGCAAACTGGGCAAAACACTGGTGAAGCAGTCACGGGAAACAGTTAATTTGCAGTTATCCCTACAAAACAAGTAATAATCATTTTGGCAATAAAAGAATAAAATAAATCCAAATTTATTTAAATAAGAAAGGAAAAAAATGTGATTTCAGAGGTCAGTTGTTCCCTATGGGCATACATGAGCGTACGTGCAGAGTTGGTGCAAATTTTTCCAAAATACTGATTAAAGCAAAGGATATTCGTCTACCCTAAATAGAGCATACAAATGTGCTCCCCCACTTCTGTAGGCACCACTACAGCCTTGTTGAGTAATTCTTGGGCAAGGTATTTCCTTTAAAACAGGGCAAGTGTCATTGGGCGGAGCAGACACGCTTCATTTAAAAGATAAAAGAATTGTAGCTGGGTGGTTTGAAAGCATGCTAAGATAAGGAGTGGTCCTTAAAGTCATGTTCTGTGACGTGATTTCATGTAAACAGTGAAACATTAAAAAATACCAATCTTAGCATGCATGTGCAGGGTTACATGGGGTTGAGAATAGAGCATATTGATAGAAGAAAAAATCCTGATTAAAAAAACGTAAATCGGGTGTGGTGTGTTTTGATTCTTGGCCATATCGTGCAGCCCTAGGTCAGAGTTCAGTCCACTGTTGTCTTCAATTTCTGTCTCTCTCCCACTTCTTCCCTACTGTGTAAACGTATTAAAAAGCCAATTGACTGTCTTTGCTTTCCAGAAAAAAGAGACCTGAAGACTTAAAGTTGACATCCTGTAGAAAGAGAGAATAATGGAACAGTAAGGGGCCTTTTAACTCCACCATATGTTCAGCATAACAGCAGATTTCTTTGATTTATTTTTTTTTTGTATTTATGCATGTGTACATTTATGTGTGTGTTTTCTTGTTTGTCATCTCCACTTGTTATCTCCGGCACTTTTACTGTATGCTCACATTGTTGATGGGTATCCCTAATAGTGGGTCACAAAATGCAATGTGTGTGTACCAAGCAGTGCATGTGCCAAGCTGAGCACCGCTTCCCTCTGATCCAACACCACTACCACCACACACACACACACACACACACACACACTTCCTCCCTCCTCCATGCGTTCTTCCACTTTCAACATCCTTCCCTTTCTTATGGAAAAGAGCCAATTAGACTTGTGTCTGTTTGTTTTAAACAAAATGGCTTTTAATTAGTGCGATCAAAAAGGCTTCTTTCTGCAGGCCCCAGGATCCACTTTGTAGTTCCCCCTCCAGATCGCACATGGGTTTGATGCCACCTGATAGGACGCCAAGACAATCAGAACACTTTTATAATGAATACACACACACTTTATCACTTTGTCTCCGTCTATCGCTTGTTCTCTCTTAAAGTCTTTTGGTCTTTTGTTGTATTGTTAACACAACCATTCCTCTCTGTTGCCCACATCCTCTTAATTCTTCCTGTGTCGCTCCTTTCTTCTCTTTTGTCCTTTCTGTCTCTGATCTGTGTTGTTTTAATGACAGGCCCAGCATGGGTCACCGCTGGACATGAACATGTCCTCTGTCTGCCTCTTTGGCAGCATTCACTTTTCACATTGCTGGCCAGTTTGTTTTAATGCCACTTGATATCTATACTAAGATGCAACCCATATCCCATGTCAGTATGATCTGCAAGAGAGTAAGGATGTGTTAACACAAAGTATATTTTTCACAAATTCCACCCCCTATTTATTATAAAAAACTACCAAAAGTTCTTCACAAAGTCTCTGATGGCTGATACGTGGACACCTGCCTCAAACCTACAGACCTCATTCTGGGCTGTTTTTTATTCTTTCTTGCCTCTCAACCCACAGCATTACTTGGCACACACAACTTCACACAACTACACTAACAATAGCTCATGACAGGGTCCAAAAAATAACACCCACCAAGCGCCAAATGCTGGTGAATTTTGGGTTTGGACGGAAAATAAATGGGGGTCACTGGCCAGATGGCCGATAAATAATTTGGAATCATAGCGGGGGACCAGGTTTACATCGCTGCATTTTTTTATGTGTACTGGCTGAGACTTCTGTGACCCTCACTGTGTACTGTAATTTTGTGATGTGATGAATAAAATCAAAGCAGCTTACTACTGGTTGCTGTGCTTTCCCTACATGTAAGAATGCCATCTGCAATACACATTATTGGAGATGTGAGAGGAGGCATCCAAACAACGCCGGAGCCCTGAGATCCAGTCAAAAATATGAAGCTCAAAATCAAGATGCATTTTATGGATGATGAAAAATATTTTTGGCTGGTAAATTCTCTGTTTACCTGCCATTGGCAGAGGAGCATAAAAGTTGATTTTGAACCCTGGCTGATGAGGCTGCATTGGTTACATTCAGGAAGTGTTGTTCAGTGTTGCACTTTTTTTTATTCTATTTATTTATTTTTTGGTCTTGTATTGCCTTTGAACTGATAGTGACAGCTGAAGATAGACAGGAAAGGGGCGCAGAGAGAGAGGATGACACGCAGCAAAGGGCCGCTGCAGCAGGGACTCGGTACATGGTTGCCAGCTCTACCAGGTGAGCTAACCGGGCGCCCCAGTGTTGCACTTTTACTATAATTTAAAAACATGTCAAACACTTTGTTTGTTTTAAACAGAGCTAGCGACATGTTGGTAGTTTGCTCTGTTGATCAGATAGCTAAACACTTTGGTCCAGTTATATATGCTGTGTTTATTTTGCCAGATGCTCTCACACTGACAAAAACACAGCATATCTATGTGTGTGTGTTTGTTTGTTTCTTTGTCTGTGTGTCAGTCGATGTCCGCTGTGTTTTTGGTCTGTTGCTGACAGTTGCTGCAGGGAGTGAACATGTGACCCAATCAGCTCACTACTGCTCAGCTCACCATGGCTCCTAATTGACGTGTGTGTGTGTGTGTGTATGTGTGTCTGAGCTGAAATAGGTTCAACTGACAGCTGTCAGGTTGCTTGACTCAATCATGATCTTCTCGGTCTTGCTTTCTTTCACATATTCTGACACACACACACACACACACACAAACAGTGAAATGATAAAGATACACTATCCAGTGATGTGGAGACCTTTTGGCAAAACATTTATGTACATTATATAATGGATTAATCATTAATTTTATAATATGCCTGTAAGCATGAAGTTCTTTAATTTATCAGTTATCATTGCTTTCTGTGGACTGTGTCACTGACTGTGCTGTAGGTTATAATTGGACTGATATGGTAAATATAATGGTAGGCTAGGCAAAGATAACTTTGTTTTAGATATTAATCATAGGTACTGGCTATCTATGAAGGATGGAGCTTATTTAAACGGAGGTTTTTAAAAATTGCTCCTGATCTTAAAGCGTGACTTACATCCTTAATATAGGATGTGACATATCGAGATGTATCCGACTGTTGACAGGCGAATAGTAATTGATTCCTAAGGCCAGTGGAGATACACCTCTAGTCAGGAGGTTGATCATTTAGCAATTTTTTGAATCGCTTTAAAATGTAAATTTGATAAATCGATTTCGCCAGCTTTTAACCTGGAGAACACTGCTACATCGTGCAGCAGGGTGAGAAGTTGAAGCTGCTGGACATCAACTCATTTTTTGTTGCTGTTAAGTTGGTCTTTAAATTCAAAATGTATTCAAAAACCGACGAATGATTTCATGTAAAAATGAAAACAGGCTTAATTTGTTCTCCAAACTAATTTGGCAGCTCTTGGCTGTATTTAAATCCACTAGCCTGTCCACTTTCAACATGTTTAAAACCTGTTTGCTAGCAAAGCATGTCGTAACGTCACCTGGGCCATATAATGTCCAAATAATAGAGTCTGGACCTGTCATTTGGAAGAAAGAGAGACTGCTGCTTTACTCTTTCTTCTCACGTGAGTGCTGTTTTGGTCCATAGTTTGCCCACATCATCCATATTACATGCACAAAGGTTTACATAAACATGGATGACTTTATCTGTGTATTAAAATTTCCGACCTGAATGGAAAGACACTTTGGCAGACAGCAGAGAATTGTGTGAATGACTAAGCTGAAAAAACACATAGGCTGCACCAGTTTTCACTGAGATTGTCTCTTTATTTTTTTACAATGATAATACTTCTTCAACAACGAAGTTAAGCATATGCCATCAGTATAAAAGATTCTAAAATTACAAAAAAGTCTACACCCCGGTGGCTTTAATTTCATTCTATGTAAAATATGTACAGCTTTACGGATCAGCTATATGGTGGTTACATGAATGGGCTCTACAAGATTGAAAATATAAAGCGCGTTTGACAAAATTTCAATAAGGAGGCAACAGTAACTACCAAATCTTTCCTGGCACAGTTAGATCTCTCCAACATTACAGTATGTATCCTTGTGTGGTGACTCCTGAAGTCAGCAGTGAGAGGAGGGAGCTGTGTCAGTGCAGTATGAGTAGGCATTCAGAGCTGAGCGGTCACAGTTTATGGATGATTCCCTAGACAAATGCCTGAGCAGTATCCTGGCTTTAATGGCTGCACAAGCCTGATTTATTATACGAGTTAACCCTGACCCTACTCTACCTCGCAGCATTACCTTCATTACTGCACACACACACACACGCACACACACACTCATGCACAAGATTACAACTCCATGCAACGTGTCAGAGCCCTGATAAATGGACAGAAACAAAGCCACTATACTGGGACCAATAACAAGACAATACAGATGATATGTCGGCCTTATGTTTGAGATAGTAGCAGGCGTGGATTGTGTGTGTGTGTGTGTGTGTGTTGTGTATGTGTGAGAGCTAGCTGCGCAGTCTCTTTACCCTACTAACAGTTACGACCTTATTGTTAATATGAGTAGCACTTAACGTAGACCCCATTTGCCTGTAACCTTCCCTCTTTACTTTGCTACAGCTCTCCGTCTCTCTGACACAGTGAGTACCTGCCTTTGTGCAAGTGTGTGTGTGTGTGTGTGTGTGTATGTGTGTGTGTTTTAGCGTACTTAGCATAGAGCCCCCTGGTTTCGCTTCATTTCCATATAATTAGATTGTGTGTGAAAGGCTACTTCCAGTGCATTGATTAAGTGTCAGAGGAGAGGAGAGGAGAGCAGACAAGCATCTCTGGGCAGAAGAGGGACAGGAGGGGTCACAGCACTACAGCAACCTGTCACACACACATGCATACAAAGCCCCTCCTCTCCTGTTGCTCTTATAGAGAGTGACGTCTTGGCTACTGAAAAAGGCACTAACAAAAGGATATGAAAGCATGTTTGTAATTATGACCCATATTGTCTACAGTATGACATTGCCCCTGTTTGCTCTCTTTCTCTTTTTGTTTTGTGTGACAGAATCAGGGCAGACAGTCTTTGCCTTGTGTTTTCTCGGACTAGCCCCCGTTGTCTCCGTCTAAATTTATGCTTTGCTGTGGCTGAGTCTGACTCGGGTGTTATACGACCGTCCGCTAGCCTGCCCTATATAAGGACAAAACTACCGGACTGGGCTGAGCTGAGCTGTGCTGGGCTAATGGATTGCAGTCTTTCCACAACCCCATGTCTACTGTAGTTCAAGCCAAACTGCATTCCAAAGGACTAGTGAGAAAATCCTTCCTACAGCTCTAGTTTGTTCATAGCTTTGTTACTGAGGTCATCAGTATAAGGACAGACTTCTGCTTTTGGACTGTAGGCAGATGTACTGGAGCGGTACAGAGAAAAGGTCTTATCAAAAAGCATCTCTGTGGTAGCTGTTGGTTAACCGTGACTCATTATTCTTATTTCGCTGATTAAACTTGAAAAACTGTTTTAGTCTAAAGTGTTGGCCTACTGCTGCCAGTAACTTTTACATTTGGATTATCTATTTGACTTTCACCACAGAGCTGACAGCAATTTGGTCTGAAGTTATTGCTAGAGGATAGGTCAAAGGGGCACCAACATATTGGGATTTTGGGCTCGTTACATCCAATCATTTTCATGGGGTTGGACAGTTTTGCTAAAATGAAAAAAAAAATGATACACTATTGCCAACCTGTTCCTTATAAGCTAAGCTTTTATTGTTGTTGAACTAACTAAGCACACAGCTGCTAGGATTCTTCTAGAGCTCCCTTAAAGAGCAGAGCATTCTCCACCAAAACTAACTGTATAACTGTTTGCTATAAATTGTCAATTCCATTTTGGGGCAATTTATTTCCTTATTTGATATCCTACGATACAGAAATGACAGGAAATGAAGGAGGAGAGAGATTGGGGATGATAGGCAACAAAGCAAATTAATGAAGCCCCTACAGTACCGTTTTTGACTTTGTCATTGACTAGCGTTAATGGAAGATTTTGACCTGATGGTGGCTCTAGATGAAAGGTCAGAAGGGTCTCCACAATCACTAGTAATCATTACTTGGTAAAATCCAAAAACGGTGCTCAGATTGATTGGCCACCGTTATCTGGAGATATTCGCTCTAAACAGATTGATCAAAGGAGCCGACCAGGTGATGCATTTAATTTATTCCACAGGAAAGTTATATATCTCCCATGTTACTTTCTCATCTATTATTATTATTATTTTTTTAAGTTGTTAAGAACAGCTAAAAAAATAAGGCTTTATAATAAACAGAAAGCTTCAACTAGACCCATTGATCTGTGATTGGTATCAGCTGATACTGCTTCCAGCGATCTCTGATCGACCCCAAAAATGCTGATTGGAGCCCTGTACAAAAGTTAATGGCAATCTTGCCGGAAATCATCAAGATACGTTGCTCTAGACCGAAGTGAAATACTGACTAAACTGACTGCAGTTGTGCTGATCTTTGGCTCTAAGGTCTTTCTCTGACACCTTCTGTACCACAGGATACCTGCTTGTAACACCAGATTTGGTGGAGAGCGAACAGGATTGGACTTGGCAAGTCAAGTGGGGCTGCTTGAAGCTCCAGCTGAGTTTGGATAACAATCCTGTCCACACACACAACTGCACTGTAGCTGCTCTCTGTGCTAAGTGCTAATTAGCAGAACAAAGCATCTGTTGTTCTTTTAAACACACGACAGTTAAATATTTCATCTATCCGCCTGTCTCCACCGATCCTCAGCTCCGCTGGAGGAGCAAGGGGAGGCAAGCTGACAGCACGCACAAACACTACACACACTACACATATATGCTGTAAATGTACACATGCATGCCACCAATGAATGTACAAGCCAGCATACACAAAAATAGACATGCTGAGACACACACACACACCTACACACACACACCTACACACACTGAGACTGCCTGCTCTCTCATGTGAGCTGACAGCAGCATCAGCATAATGTGCCATATTAAAGTGAACAGGACCTTTACTATAAACACCATTCCCCCTTAGAGAGCTGGCGGTTTGGTCTGAGAGAGACAGGGCCAATGGCTAAGTGCTTATTACCCTGCCTCCCCTGATAGTTACAAATATACACTTTGTTCTTCCACAGTCTGAGGTAGGGAAGAGGGGGCGATTAAGAGAAAGAGAGAAAGATCACAACCTGGAAAGAAAGGAAAGGTTAAGTGAGTCGAATGATTTGAGACAGGAAAAAGACATATCCGATGCTCTGCCTGTCTCTTTCCCACCCTCGTCTTTTTCCTCTCCGTCTCCTCCTTTTCCTCCCTCCATCTCTGTCTCTCGTGGCTTGAAGAAGGAGTGTGGGGGCAGAGCGCTCTCGTCTTGTTAAACGGCTGGCAGATGACAAAAAAATTAGAGGCATTTTGCTCTTGACAGGTTGTTGTGTGTGCGTGGTTTTTTTTTCTGCTTCAAATGTTTTTTGTCAGTTTGTTTTCAGTCAAGCTGTCTCGGCAGCACAATGAGTGCAACCGGTGCACGCACGCACACGCACGCACACACTCACTAAGAATCACACACATGCAAAAACACATGTTCAGGTTTTTTGTGTCCTCATAGGAGACAGATCTGATTTTGTGTTCTCAGATTGGTGGCAATGGGAGGAGGGAGAGGAGCTGTTCGCTCACAAAGACGTCTTCCCCTCCGCTAATTATCGAGACAGGCTTTGATTGCCTGTTTGGAAACAGGTTTTCAAACAGCTGTAATGACGATGATTAGGCGGCGCTGCAAATTCTGTGCAGGCGGGGGGAGGAGTGTGCAGTCGCTCCGTCCAAACATCTCGCCACCTTGTGTTTACGCGAAGGTGTGTGTTTTTCGCATGTCATTTTGTAAAATTATTTTTGCATTACAGTGCAGGCTTCTTACTTGTGCCTTTTCTCCTTCTCTGTTTGTAAGATGTCGCTGTTTGAGCTGACAAAGGTGCCTTCAGGTACTAACCACCACCTTTTGAAACAGTAGATGCGGTAAAATTGTTATTTTTGTGCTTTTTAAGGTAAAGTGTTCCTTTAAAGTGGCCGGCAACTAGTGTAAACATTTTGTTGTTACCGTAGAAAACCATCAAAAACGGAAAGCATTACTCAGACACATGCCAACACTTCGGGAGCGGCTGAATACAGACGCAATACAGAGAATACAGGTATTGACTTTCGAAGCATTTCATTTTTTTCCCAAGAGACTAAATTAACACAAACATAACTCAATAGTGATAATGCTATAACACATGTCTATAGTGTGTACATGAAAATGAATGTTTTTTTAGCATACCAAACTTTAGTTTACTTTTGATGATAGTTTGCAGCAGAAAGCACAGGAAGCAAAATGGTGATGATGATGTGAGCGAAGGGTGAAGATGTTTCAAAGCCAAAGGAAAAAACAAGGATGTCATGAGTCGAGGCCACATGAGCAGCAATACCATGTGTGCAAAAGGAAGCTCTAGAGTTTCTAATTGTAATCAACATTCGCTCTGTAATCAATTCTTAATGCTTAAAAGATCTCATGTATGCCCATTGTAATGCATCTGTATTGATTCTTCTCCATCAGAGTTATTTGAACAGTTTGGCCTGGGTGTAAAATGAAAGAAGGTTTATTGCCGTTTATATGGACCGCACTCACCTGGAGGAACCTAAACTGGCTGACCCTCATTAGAGTGGGGAAGCATTTGAAATGAGCACCGAACAACCACACAGAGTGGCAGCCAGCTTCTCATTAGAGGCAGAGCGATAGAGAGAGACGGAGACAAAGAGCGAAATAGAGAGAGAGATCCTTGATTTGATTACTTCTGCCTAGACAGACAATGCAGTTCAAGTGATGAGATGTCTTATTTGTTTCTCTTTATGTGTGTGTGAGTTCATTCGTGTGCGTATGTGTTTTAGTCTCAGACAGAAGCCATTCATGTTAAGTGAGAGAGAGAGAGAGAGAGAGAGAGACTCAATATGAGTCAGCATGTGTTTGTGTGTGTCTGTATCTTGAAGCCTCTTGGTTTAGGTCCAGCACTCTTGTCATTGATGTGGACAGGTATGTAGGTTCATTCACAAAGACATCCTGCTAGTGTGACTGCAGTCAAGTGTCCATCCAAAATAAGTTAACATTTTCAATTCTAGCTTGTTTCCATCCACTACTGTTACGTGAGTAATTTACCGGAGCAGAGTCAGAAAGAGTCGCTCTATGTCACGCTGTCCATCATCATCCTTCTCTATTTCATCCCTCTTTGTTAGACACAGTTATGTGTTTTATTGCTGTTGAAATGTAGGAAATCCTATGGTTATTTAAAACAAATGTCTGGTAGTTGTTTGTAGGCTCTGAATGGAATCACATTCGGTATCTGTGTCGGCAGTGAGTGTTTTCTTGTCTTGCTCATTTATGATCATTTCCGGTGCATGTTGGAGATTTAAACCTGCACAGATTCATATTTTTATTTGATTTGTCCCATCAACTAATGTTGCATTTAGAGCTGATTAGTTGATTGCAAGGAAATAAATTGGCAACTATTTTGATAATCAAATAATCGTTAATGTAATTTTTCAAGCAAAAATACCAAACATTCTGTTCGTTTAACTTCTGAGTTGGTGATTTTTGTTTGTCTTATGTTATAATTAATTGAATATCTTCAGGTTTTAGACAGTTGGTGAGATAAAAGCTAGTGAAGGAAGGAAAATATGATGATGTTCTATTAGACCAAATGATGTAAATGAAGAAAATAAGTGCTAGTTGCATTTATTAGGCATATATTTCATCAAGAATATGCACTAACATCGTAGTCTAATGTGGATTTGTCACCCCTGGAGTCAGTAGGAGCAGCTGCGCAAAAGAGACTGAAACCGAGTGTATTGATTAGATCATTCAAAAGCGTTAAACTACATAGAAAACAAGCATTAATACAGTAAGTTGCGAAGAAAGTAGTGTCCCTCTAGAATGACGGGTGTGCAGTGTAGACTCTACTCCATTAGCTGACGTTTTGCCAACAGTGTGCTTTCTTTAGAACTTTGTCGGTGCCAGTTGATTCGAAGCCCATATGTTTACTTTGCCTTGAGACTGTTTGAAAAATGATGATGAACTGTGATGAAAGATTACAACTGAAAAAAGGCACAAAACAACTAATTGAATAACCCTAAATATAAATATAAAGCGTGATGTGGGGAGATGATTTGTTTTGTCTGAGGATGAAGCGCAACTAGAGAATAGAGAAATATCTGTTTAATAGACAAAATATCGTAAAAGTTATTTTAATTGGAAATGATACATTCTAAATAATTTTAATGTTGCAGTCAAAAATAGTTTCTAGATAACACTGTCATGATTTTTATTTGTATCCTGTTGTAGAGTTAGGCACTGCTGTGTCCTCTTTTTTGATGAAGTTTCTGTAACTGGTGCTCTTTTCACTCTCTGCAGCTCTATCATCTGTTGTTGTCCATGCTAACTACCTACTACTACCAGCACTTGTTCCTTTAACTCGAACAAAAATCATTGTGACTCCTACCAGACATGTAAATCACATCACTTCCTGCGCGGTTAAGGACTATCCCGCCTGACACTGCATGTTCAAAACTGCAAATGCAAGCTCTTCATGAACTGGATATGTCAGTCAACAATAAACAGCAGCATAGCAAAACTGCCATCAACATTACCACTGTAAGGAATAAGCCAGGGGGCACAGCTGCTGCTTTGGCCTACGGGAATGTGTCGGCATCCACACACCCACAGCAAACGCACACTTAAAGTACAACGGGGTAGGAAAACACACATGTAACTCGCACAGAATACAAAGGCATAAACTCACAGGTGAAGCGTGCACACATACAGTTGTCTTTTGAACGCCAACACGTGTTACACCTGGGATTAGCTAGATGTTGGTGAGATCAAATGCTGTCCACCATCCCCCCAGCCTACTTCCTATTATCTCTAATGTGGAGAATAATCTTCTTGTGGAATTAATCTCTTCTGAACAGCGTTTGCAACCATGCTGAGACAGAATTAAAGCTCTTGTTCCACTTCTGGGTGTGATGTACATGTGTGTTTATACTCCGTGCGTGTGTATGTGTGGGTGAAAAAGAGTCAGAAATATATATGCAGTGTTTTTTTTTTTTTTTTTAGAGAAATTTGCTCAATAAAGAATTAAAACACATCACGTCAGTTTTCTGTTGGAATGATTGTCCTATTAAACTGTAGACATCTGTTTATGTTTGAATCAATTTGATGCATTTCATTTTATCTTGGCTGATCGGTTGGTTTATCCGAGTTTGTCCCAGAGCTTTGATTCTCAGCCTGAGCCTGATTGGGCACAACAGGTCCAGTTAGCTCAGGCTTTTATTTCTCTTAATTACTGTTGGCTGTAATCAGATCTGGTTTGACTTTATTCACTTCATTTGTTGTTTTTTCTACATCACTGTACATGAATCATTAGTGGCCTAGTTTTATCTTCTATTCTAAACTATAACTATAGTGCGCTATTGTAAATTGTAGCTTAAAGGATGGCCATGTCAGTTTGTCTGTGGGTCATTCGGTCCACCTCTTTGGTCCAGACTGAAGTATTACCATTGGACTATTTGATAACTATAGGACAGATTGACATGAAATTTGGTGCAGACATTCATGGTGCCCTGAGGATGAATTCTAGTGACTTTTGTGATTTCCTGACTTTTCATCTAACGCCACCGGCAGTTCAGATTTGAATGAAATGTCTTGACATCTGTTAGATGGATTGCCATGAAATGTGGGGCAGAGCTTCATGCACCCCGTGAAATGAATTTGAATAACTTTGGTTATGCTTTATTTTTTCACATATAGTGCCACCGTCAGGTCAAAATTTGTCCAGCACTTTTTGCTTTTATTTTTTCACTATTAGTTTTTGCCACGGTCAGGTCACATTTGCGCACTTTATGACCATACCTGCCCACATCTTCAAGATTGTTGACTTTAAGACCAGGTGTGTATCATTTGCTGCAGTGAGGTTGCCAGTTGTACCATCTTGATGCCATAGCTTTCAACATGTTAGGGAGAAAAACTATGGTTGCCATAAACTAGGGGTAAATGGAAGGCCAGTAGTGAAAACAGAGTATGAGCAGGGTGCTGGTTTTGTCTGTTCTGGGTACTGTGACATTGGCGGTTCACATGGCGGCCTGTGTAGAAGAGGACCCCCGGCTCCTCTTTGGATTAAAATGGCTCATAGACCTATGAATATGATATTCCGTTTCTGCCAACAGATCCTTTAACATAATGACATGTTCACAAAGACATGAGAATTTCGCCTGCACCTCATCATCTTATACCACATGCACGCACTAATAATTTCACTTTGTTAGTTTCCAATATGTTCCCTCCCTAATGACACAATTAAATGCCTTCATTACATTTGGCACAGAAAGCTAGTTGTTGTTGCTGTTTTGGATAAATTGTTTGGCTGAGGTGGTCAGGTGGGTTCTGGTCTGATTGTCCACAATGATATGTTCAGCAGTTGAACCAGCTGAGCTGTCTTGGTGTGAGCCAGCAGAACCATAAGGCAGTCCTTGTCTGTCTTCAGAGGGCAGACTGGGACACTGACCCACACAACCCCGCACAAATGATATTTTTCTCCCTAATGTTTTACTTGGAACATTTAATCACATTAAAACATTAAGCAGCACATCTGGTACGTATGTCCTCTCAGACTTCTTTAGACACTGGTTTTGTGTGAGAGCTGTAGAGACTGCGAGAGAGAGCGACAGCGCGCCAAACGTGTCTTTGTTGCTGTCTGTCTGTCTCTCAGACAGAGGTGAGAGAGACAGAAAGAAAGGAAAAAAGAGAGAGAGAGAGAGAGAGGAAGAAGGAGAGCTGTAATTTAGCTGGCTGACAGAGGAAGTGAGATCTCTTGGGGGTGTGTGAGTGTGACAGTCTAAATGAATAGAGACATCAGTGAGTGTGTGTGTTTGTGTGGACATAAGGAGGGATTTGTGCTCGGTGTGTTTTACTCACCCTGTCAAATCCAAGGCAGCCCTAAGTGTTTTTATCAACCTTCCTCCTCCTTTCTGCTCCCTGTCACAGCTCTGCAGGGTGAAGTGTGTGTGTGTCCATGTGTGTCTAGTTACTCCCAAAAGGGAAATGTGCAACAGGTAGGTGTTAGGTGCAGAGTGTGCACAACATAGTATGCCTCTTTCCTTCTTTTTGTCTCATTGATGTTTCCTTCCCAATCTTGCCTCTGTTCTTCTGAGGTCTCAATCAGTCCAAACTGTCCAGAACTGACAGCCACTGGCTTATAACATTATTCACATACAATGACAATTTAATTCGATTTATTTCTTTTTCATTTTAGAGACCATTAAGCTTGTAAGCTTGTTGGCTATTTCTAGTGAGAAAAATATGTATTATGTTATATTAATATATATATGTCATATTATTGTAATTTTTTTGGTAAAATCATATACAGCAAAGTACTTAAAGCTGTAAATGTAGTCAAGTGGAAGTATAAAGGAGTTTAAAATTGAAATATTGAAACGTAATTGTAAACCAAGTAACCTCAAAATTGAACTTAACAGAACTTGACTAAATGTACTTGGTAGTCAGTAAGCGAAGGCATCACTATTCATAACACGGTGACACAGGATTCTTCAGTTCAGTAGTACATTCAGTTTGTCTGGTTCAACTTGTTACATTCAGTTTAGTACAAAATCTATACAAGCCCTGTACATGGGTTAATAACAGTGCAGCCTCTATTCGCAACAGAGTTATCAGTTCATGGTCGTTTCTGTGGCTTTTGTGGTCTCCTAATAAGCTTTTAACAAGGAAGTAGTGCACTGTGTATCACAGCTGAGCCAACAATGCTGCTCTCAGTCACCAGTAAGTGGAGCTCCACAGCTAAAAGCTACTGATTGTCAGTGACAATGGTGAGTCAGTATAGTCCGTTCAACTTTGAACATTGGCGGCTAAATATATGTAGTATTGTGAAGTTGACCCTCTAGTAGTGCAGTTTAAGTCATTTTGGCCTGGTGGCACTAAAGTCAGGGTGTCATTAACGTCTTTGTCTTCTGGGGCCATAAATATATACATAAAATTCAGCCATCGGTTTTCAGTACCTTGTGAACAATTTGAGTTAAGTGCTATGAGTTTCACAAGTGTCCAAAAAGGAAGGAAAGAAAGTCTATCCTTTGTAGAACACGAATTCCATGCTAACATGCTTATTAAAAGCTGATATTTGTAGCATATTTGGATTTTTTTTGCCTAATGGTTGTGCTGCAGGGAAGGTCAGGAAGTCATCAGTCTTCCTCTTCTGTGGACTATAATTGGCCGCATCAAATTTGACGGAAATCTGGCCGTTAGTTTTTAAGTTACCCTGTCCTGAACCAAACTGTTGAATAGTGGGGAATATTGTCTGGTTATGTAGAGGGAGTGCTTCTGGCAACTCTGCACCTCTCATTTTCCCCTTCCTGTCTTCTTCCATTTTACTTAAGCAGAAATTGTAGAAGTTATTAAAAAAAAAAAATAGTATATAACTCACAGTGATTGGGTCAAAAGGGCAAATCTTCCTACCTCCACAATTCCATAGTTCATGTTCTGTATTGCATAGAGCTCTCACTGAACCCTGCAGCGTGTGTGTGTGTGTGTGGTGTGCATGTGTGTGTGTGTGTGGTGTGTGTGTGTGTGTGTGTTGTGTGTGTGTGTGTGTTGGTGGTGTGTGTGTGTGTGTGTCAGCCCACAGTTGTCAAAAGCAAACTCAAATGCAAACAGTAAAGTCTAGTGAGTACAAACAAGTGCTTGCCACACTTGACCTCCATGGTGACTGTCTAGTTTATATCAAAGATAAGTACACTTATAGTCTTACAGACCAAACTGTGCAGAGGTTTCAGAATTCAACACTGAAATATGAAGATGTTTTCTTTATCAAACACCATGTCCAAACTCCTTGTTTACTGTGTCAAAAGAAGAGATATTGAAGACTTTAATAAAAAAAAAAAAGCAGTTTTTCATGCTTTGGGGTCCGTGTGTGTTTTTAAAGAGGGTGTCACAAAAAAACGAGTGTAAATGTGACTTTGTCTTTGTTTGTCACATTCTGTGTCATTTCTCAGAAGCATAACTTTAGCAAAATCACATTTTATGTCTTGTCTTCAATTCCTTCCTCTTCTATTGATGGCTTTCTTTGTGACATGTCCCTTTTTGCTTCCCTTTTCTTGTGAAGAAGTCTCATTCTGAACATCTTTTATTTTAGGACAGGGGGAGCAGAGAGTGGTGGTAAGGGGTGGGTAGTGTGATTTTAAGGGTGTTTTAACTACTGCTTTTACATTGTTCTCATAAATGACCACTTGTTTTTACTACTATGTCAAACCACTGAATCCACCCAATAACACATATGTTAAATGACATTTTCATACATCTGAGGGTTTTGAGAACGTCTAGTACTGTTCATGAAACGACACAAAGACAAACTTAAAGCAGACAAAGAAATAAAGAATAAATGGGTGTAGTGTACCAACCATTTCCACACTTGTGTCACATGGCACTTGAGTTTCCCTTAATAAATCCCCCTTAATTTATCTCCTGATTGTATTAACTCAGTAAATACGTGACATTTATACAAGAGCTATTTTTGTACAGTAGCTTTCGTACATTTGCTGACTAAAGATTAACTCTGCTGTGTAATCTAGAGATTTTCTACTCCTCACATCTCAGATAAAAGTCCATTCATCATCTAACCAGTAACTGTCTTAACCATGTGATCTGTTTTTTCCCCTCTCCTGGGGCCAAGGCCTCAATTAGATGAATAAGCTGTCCAGTGTGCAATTGTATTGAAGTGGTTGCAAGCTTTTGTCTGTACAAAGGCTTTTGTTTGGTCTGGACATCAAGAGGTTTACAGGAAGGTTTAATCAGGCAGACCGAAGGTTAAAAAGAAAGCACCATGCATGTGCTGGTTGGTGGTGGTACTCTTGTATTATGAGAGAGACAATTCTGATTGGCTGAGTCATATCGGACAGATAGAGTACCAAAACACAAGCTTTTCATTGAGATTTTAATCTAGAAAAAAAAGTCCTATGATCACACTAGAAATATTGTTATGTTAAGTCAATTTATGTATTGTTAGTACTGCATCACAGTAACAGAGGGTTACTGGCTTTTTCAAATTAATAGTAGTAATACATGTTAGTTAAAGTTTCTACAAAGAGATTTGCCTCCACATTGTACATAAAAACAAATTAGTTATATCACTTATATGCAGGATAAACATGCTAAAAATAGTTGATTGACTCCTTTCCCATTGCAAGTAGACAAGCCTTTCTGTTTTTTTTTTAATGTTCAACATCACAAGCACACACAAAAAAAAAACAAGGTCAGTAAACAGTAGAAAGCAGCATTTGTTGCTTGATTTGAGCTGCGAGCAATGTCTCTTTCACTCAGCATTTGGTGTTTGTATGTTTTTCTATATTGCACTCTCACACTGTGCATAGTCAGACCTAGCGTAAGGATTCTGGTCCCACATAAAAGTTGAACATGCTACAAAACACCCAAATGGTTGAACAGCATTTGAAACAGTCTCCCTCAGAACCTGTGTGACATCAGAATCATCCAATATGGACATCATTTGTAGGGATACTGGGCTTAATTAGTCCAACTGCAGTTTTCATTTTGAGGGCCAAATCAGCAAGAGATTGCAAAAGCGCTAGTTCTAATAGGAAATGCATTCATTGACTGCCGTTATACTGTATATAAGTATATAGTGAATGGCTATGCGGGTATCTAGTCCAATTGATAAAAGCAACATACTATAGCCATTTTCTACAAACTGCAGCTTGACCTGACCGTACAATAGCACAGAATGTGTGAATATCTTATTCACTTCCCTCTACTCCCTCAAATAACTACTGTATGAATGCACCAAAAGCAAAATGGCCTTGCAGTCATAATGTGTATACTGCATATAAGGATGTTAGGACTCATGTTCCCTTTTACGCCCAGAAGCTTCCTTCACACTCAAGACGGAGGTGTGTACGCTTCTGGTATGAGGTTGTTCACACTGTCTTTTGTGTTTGGCTATGTTTAGGGTCAGTTTGATAGTTGTGACGATGCTTGGAAAAACACCAAGACCGGAATGAGCCGGCTCACCCATCGAGACAGATGAAACTGCGCAGCAAATGAGAGCGGCTCAACTCGCAGGACGTCTAACCGCCACGGCGAAGGCCAAAACGCCAAACACAAGGCTTCAAGGCTGTATCCACAACAATGGGTGCGTCACTGTAGGGTTCCACATTTTGGTCATTTCGGTATTTGGTGGCATTTCTTCTTTACATGACCCTCTCAGCAAAACACACACACACAACAAAAGTTTAAAATGATGCAACAGTTGCTGCAGGACACCAGCTCATTCATCCAGCGTGCTCCCATTAGCCAGATGACGCAGACAGTTGGGATGAATCAGCCCTTCGGCACACAGATCTGATCTCAGACTAGTTATCAGCCCTCCTACATGTGGTGCACACGAATCTCCCTGATGAAGGCTGATCCCAGATCTGAGCCAGAAGGGGTCGGAGTGCTCCTAAACAGGAAGTGGATGAGATCAAACGCACCAATCAGATTGCGGTGTGGGGAGACTAAACATCATCACCCCACAGGAAGGAAGTAGCTATGTCTGAATTGACAGCACTCCATGAGTGTGTGTGTGTGTGTGTGTGTGTGTGTGTGTGTGTCTGATTTACACAGACCAACGTTTACATCCCACATCCAAATATTTACCTCTGTGCAACTGCCACCCTCCTAACACAAAGCTATGATTAGGCAGAGGTGAGTGTGTATTATGTGTGTTTGTCTGGCGGCCTACGAACTCTGTGTGGTGTCTTGAATGTGTGAGTGTCTGTATATGCATGTACTGATTTCTCTGTCTCCGTTACTTGCGTGGTGTGTGTGTGTGTGTGTGTGTGTGTGTGTAAAGGGGTAGGATTGGAGGTCCTACAGGGACCACCTTGGTGAACAATGGCTCTTTTATTCCACTGGAGCATTTGACTGGACTCAGTGTCTCAGAGCAGCCACACACACAAACACACAGAGCCAGACAGGAAACACAGACACACACACACACACACACACACAAACACACACAAAGCTTTACACAAACGCGTACGCATTAATTCGGTAACTCTTTGGGGGCATCCAGTGGGGGTCAGTTTTCACTTAGACTAGACGTGTGTGTGTTTTCCTGCATATGAGCACTTATTCAGGTAATTGCCTTACTGGTCTGCAGCTTCAGACACTGAGGAATGTGACAGTGGTAGTTAGTTACACTTTTTGGTTTGAGGGGGCAGGGCAAAGGAAACAAAATCAGTGTGAACCTCTGTAGTAGCCAAATCCCTTTTTAACTCCAGATATCTGGTTCACGTTATGTTATAACATCTTTAAAATATTGGATCAATACTCTATAGTGGGGAAAAAGGTGACAGCTATGACAAATAATCACCTTAATAATGGGTAATTCTAGCACAGCTAGTCACTACACATGCAAAATGACAAAAAAAACCTGAAACTTGTTTTTAAACATTAGCAGGTACTGGATTCGGTAGGAGAAGTTAATCGCAAAAGACAACCGAGGTCTCAAAACTCAAATTATCTCCACTCTCGGCTGCCATGAAATATTCTCAGGGTAACGCCAATGTTGGCAGCGTTTCCTCCAGCAGATGGGAAAATGGGAAAGTATTAAAGTGTATAACACAGCGAGCTCTGAAGAACAAAACTATCACCGGCCAAACACTGCTTGATGTAATTTCTGCCTGTGGATCATCACCTGAAATCCACCTGTAAAGACAATCTCCATTGTGTGCCCAAACAAAAATCGCCCCCAGGGGAAAACATGGAGGGCCAAGAGCCTCATGTGTCATGTTGATAGATTAAACTCCCTGCTGCTCCATGGATGGAGAGGAGTTGTGTGAAACTTTGGCACAGTCTCAAGGGTGAAGAGTTCACTTTTCGTTATGGAACAAAACTACTGAAAATTGATGTGGATTTTGGCACAAGAGCTTATATGAAACATTCAGTGAGTCCTCATGCAGACGCAGGTAGAAATCCACACTCTGATAGATTGGCTGATGTTTTGCTTACTTCTAATAGATTACAGGTCAATGAGAGGCTAGGTCAAAGTTCCATCTATGCAAAGGTTTATAGTTTCTAGCTACAGTTTTTTAAATGGGCAAATCATGTTTGTTATTTCCTATTGGTTTTACAAAGAATACTTTTTTTGGATGCTTTAGCCCATTACTACACATTTTTGTTGTTTTTAAATTGATTTTAGTAATTTCAGGCAGTCATTGTTAACGTCTGTATGAAAATCAATTGGATGATTAAAGAAATCAATGTAAAGAAACGTACATAGACCAGGGTGTCCGCAGGGTCTTAAAAAGTCTAATGTGAATTTTTGATTGATTATGAACTCAGCGTTCTTCAATGAAGTTGCATTTTTCAGTATCGCTTTTAAATGTGTTTTTGGGAAAAATGTTTTGATCATATTGTATCAACTGCAAAATTAAATTGACCAATACCAATTTGTGTTCATATCCTTTGTACTTTTTTGCCAGTATGGATATAAAATCGGTCTTAAATTTCATTCATAAAAGGCCAAAAAAGTCTCAAATTGAACTTGTTGAAACCTGCTGAAACCCTGATAAAGCTTTGACTAAGATGTAATTTCAAAATCAATCTGTTAATAATTTTTCAATTAACCGTGTATCCTTTTAGTCTATTATGTCAGAAAATAATCCAATATACATGTATAACATTTGCAGTGACGTAAACATGGTAAAAGCAGCCAATTGTGACATTTAGAGGTTGAAACCAGGCATTTTTTCTTGACAGATGACTCAAACAGTTTATTGATCATCAAAAGTGCTGAAAAATTAAGACTTGAAAAAGCTAATCCCTCACACCAAACTTTTACTCAGCTTTTTCTTTTTCTTTTTTAAAGTCATCATTAAAATGAAGGTAGGCCATGATCATGTATGGTCAGAAAATGACTTAAGAACACAAACATTATGCAGTCAAGACTTTACTTTGTCCATCTTAAGAATTAAAAGTTCAGAATGTTTTTTTGAATAATGGAAATGAAATGTGTTCCCTCTTCAGGTCCGCTGACATGTTTCTCGCCGAGTGAGCTCATTGTTACGGAAGCAGGGCAGCCTGTGAACCTGAGTGTCGTGCGTGTCCCTCTGTCTGCATCTCTGTTGCCTAAAACAGATAATTACTATAGGTTTGACATCTGCAACTGTCCCAATCCCTCTTCTTGATTGCATTGAGCCCCAAATGACCAGATGTTTCATCACTGTTATGGCATTAGAGCTGAGCTCAATAGGCAGATGTGTGTCTCTCTCGGCTGATTGTTGTCATGATAGAGAATAGTCTGATTACCTCCTCTGATTAGGCCAATGGGCCGCTAATCCTCCCACAGCCGCTACAGATCCAGTGTGTCAGCCCTGCCCTGCACCTCTGAGAATGGGAGCAGGTTATACAACTAATACACACACACACACACANNAATGATATGGTAATGATATGGTAATCTGCCAGCAGTATTCCGCCTCACTGGAGAGAAGGGAAATCTGGGAGGCCTTTCTCCATTGGTTGGAGACCAGGGACTTCCTGGTGTCAGAGTTCAAGACAAAAACCTTGCACACACACACACACACACACACACAGAAAGGACAAACACAGATGATTGAATTAGTGTTCGATCGAAAATAACAAACACAAGATATATACAGGTAAATGTGAACTGCTTTTTCAGGTTGACAGTAACAGGAGGACACACATAAAAAGCGCCTAAATGCGCACACACGCACAGACTAGTACTGTAGAGAAGGGTCTGATGTCAGTGTTTATAATGTGAGCTTGGCCACTCATCCCAAATGTCATGTTTATCTGATCCGTATTAAAGACCCTGTGACAATGGAACAGATGGGGCTGCCTTTTGTCCTGCAAGTGCATATAGGGGACACACACACACACACACACAAACACAAAACACACACACACACACACATATATCCACGTAGGCTCCCTGCTCTCTCTCTGCCTCTCTCTCTCCGTCTCTCAGTGGGCCGTTTGAGTTGGGTTGAGGTTGTGTGATTGTGTTTAGCCAAGCAGAGTGATGGTGCTCTACAGGGGAGCCAGCCTGCTCTCACCTCGCCAGACGGACAACATAACACACACACACACACACACACACACACACAAACGGACACACGCAGCCTCTGCAACTCCTGCACAATATTTTTTTAACTATCCCTTGCTGGCTTTGCTGTCCTAAAAGCAACTGAGGTCAAATATGTTAATCAGGTTTACACAGTATTTTAATCATTTGCTTCCTCTCTTCTAGAGTAGCTACTGACATGCAACTGGCTATCTGCTTTAAAGGTTCAGTTCAGACTCTTTGGCTGGCGAGTTCTTGGATCTAATTACTGTTGTATGACTAGCACATGTTTCCTGTATTTATTTAATGAGTGCTAATTCTATCTGACTGATTGTTATTGTACATTAGGTAATGCGTGATTGTGCTGAAAACTGGACTTTTCTTGTAAACAAGAGTTACATTTACATTCAGTGTTACCAAAACATGTGTGTATCCATGAGGTCAAACAAATGTATTGAGTGCATGTCCTTTCTCTTAAAACATTTGCAAGGCTGTATTTCAAGTCAATCCATCATCGTTTATATCCATGTTTACTGGCTCGCAGTCTTCTTCTTCTTTGCTGGCGCATTGCTGCATATTTTGGCACGTTACCGTTACCGCCACCTGTAGATCAGTGGAATAGTGTGAAACCATTGGCAGGAATGTGTGCTTGCGTGCAAGACACAGACCGAATGGGGACCCGCTCAGAGAAAAACAGCTCAATAGATCTACTAGAGCTACTAAACCTCCACAGGGAACCCTTTAAAAAGCCACACTGCCAAAAGGTTACCATGCTATGACATATATCACCCTAAAATGACACCCTACTCTGTGTATTCTCAGAGTATAGCATCAACTAAACGTGTCAGTGTCAGTAAGTAACCCCCGCCCCCCGCATTGCCTAATTAATATTGTCCTATTTCCCAGCATTAGCACACATCAACAGTCTAGAAATCCAATCTTGCGGTTTTATGGAGTATGAACCAATCCACATTCAAAACGCATTTATGTTTTATCATGTGTTCTAAATGTAACCCTAATGGTCTGCCATTTTTTTTACATTATTTTCCAAAGTCATTCATTCTGATCTAGAAGCAAATCCTTTATTAATCACCTCCAATTTATCTGGATCAATGGTGAACCTCATTACAGCTCAGAAACTCTTCATTCCCTCGTCACACCAAAACAATTTATACTCACATATTTTGGAAGAAAACCACTGTGCTGACCGTCCAATGTGGCTGGCTGGATGAATTAATACCTCACATTAAGAGATTATGCATTCAAAAAAGTATCTTCATTTAAAAGAATTTGGCAACACTTTACTCAGTAAATTTTAGAGTTAGAGCTCAATAAACTTTGTATTCTACACTTTTGCAGTATTACACCCTGCCTCTCCTGCAGTGGATGAGACAGTCCCAGACAGGGCTACCTCTGTCTCCATATAATTATAAAACTGACCAAAAACTGAAGCAGTATCACCTCTATGTGATTAAAGCTGCTTGATAAAAATATACATACGATTCACCAAGCCAATGACTCAAAATGGTATGCAAACTCAATCAGTGGCCTATTTTGCTTGACCCCCAGCTGATTTCTAAAGCCTGTGTTTGGTCCTACTTTATTCTCACTGGTGTGTGAAATGTAATGGATGCACTGTTCTCCAGGTGGGAAAGAGAGAGGACATAATGGCTGCTGTGCCCATCCCTCCCTGAGGCCTACCTCTGTGCTCAAATGCCCTGTCTTAGTGTGTCTGTGTATGTCTGGCCATATGTGCACATGTGTATTTACATGCAAATGTGTTGAAGTTAATATTTCACTCTACTCAGGTGTATGCCTGTGTTCTTTATACATTAATTATGTAACTGTATGCCTGTTTGTGTCTTCTAATGTGTGTGTACAGAGTATTTGGGTGTACTGTATGCATGTGTATGTGTGCTCGTCTCAGTTTTTTGTGTGTTTTTCAATGCTGGTGTGGGCCTAAGTGGCCATTGTGCAGACACAGTGTAGGAGAGGGAGACCAGCTAGCAGCATAAAGCCACCAGTCCAGCTCAGAGGCTCCACCAGCAGCCTCCAGCCCCACTCGGCATGCACCTGGCGTCCCCTCACACACACCACCATTATTAATTGCTAATACATATTTATGTGGCACAAATTTGCCATTTGTTTATGCATAAAATTATCAATAGCGCAGGGCGCTTAGCCAGAGAAAACTGTGACCTTTTTAAAGAGTAATAAATGGAACTCTCTCTGTGTGTGTGTGTGTGTGTGTGTGTGTGTGTTGTGGTGTGTGTGTGTGTGTGTGTGTGTGTGGTGTGTGTGTGTGTGTGTGG